>NC_079351.1:6616385-6916385 GCF_029582105.1 Oenanthe melanoleuca
AGTCCCTTGCACCCCAGGGAGCCATGTCCTCACCACAGAGCAGGAGCTTTGGGCTCACAGTCATCCTTGCCCAGGTCACAGCAGCTCACCTGGCTCAGGAAAACCTGTTGACCCATGGACACACACTGGGACCCAGCCCAGCTGAACTCCAGTGTCTCTGTTGTTTGGAATTAAATCTGCTCTTCCAGCAACGTTACAGGCAGAGCTTGTGATTTCCATAAGGACAAGTCCAAGAGAAGGGATCAGATGGAATGAGGCAGCAGACAGGGATGCCACTGCCATCTCCTCCCAGAAACCCAAGAAGCCTCTCCCATGCCTCTAGGAGGGAAAGCAGCTCCTTGGTTTGGATCCTGGCCCCTCCAGAGCTGTCAGGGCTCACACACAGCCAGAAAAGGGTCATTGTCCTGACAGGCACATTTGCAATCACATGGACCCAAAGCCCAGCACTCCCCTGAGCACAGGCTGGAACAAACATCAGGGCAGAGCTACACAATACCTTCAGAAAAACTAATCAGCAAATCTCTTTGCTTTAATCATGTGCACCGGAGGCCAGAGCAGCACCGAGGCATCTCATTAAAACTGACCTATCTGCCCTGGAAAATCCATCTCATCCCTCGAGCGCGGGCGGCGCAGGGACGGACACGAAGGGAACAGGGACCTGTCCCTGCTCTGTCCCTGCCACTCCATTACAGGAGACCTCAGCCTCATCTGCACACAGCCAGCCTCAAAGAGAACAAAGTACTGAAATGAACAGCTTTTATTTCTGAAGAGAAGATGAATTCCTACTTGTTTTCAGGATTGCAATTTTCTCCCCACGCTGCTGAGGATGCGAACAAACGAGCAGGGAATGAAAGGGATTAATGAATGGATGAAGGGGTGGGAGAAGGGGGGACACCCACAGTGGGGAGAACCAGCATGGCCAGTGCTCAGCACCTCAGACACCCCTGGGACCCCCTGCTCAAACGTGGATGGATTCACAATCTCCTCTGAAAGCATTCACTTCAGGGGAAATCAAACAAAAGGAAAGATAGGAAGGGTCTAAAGTTCAGATCAACCGCACATGGCATAGGAAGGGCTGTTTTTACAGAAACTCTGAATTTCCAGCTGCTGACACCACTCAGTTCCCAGCAGCTTTTGTCCTTTTTAAATGATGGACTCACCCACGTGACAGTAGCTTCCTCCCCAAGCCTTAAAAGATGCAGAAAACCAAAAAGGCTTTTGGTATTTACTGAGGAATTCACACCAAGCATTGCTCATTTGAGACCTATTGACTCTCCCAGCTGGATCACAGAGATGCAGCCCTGTGGAAGCTGCAAAACAAGGAAAAATTAAATCTTCTTTTCCCCTTATTCTCAAGCTATTTTAAGTCAAGTCCAGCATCAGGGGATTAGAGGCAAAGTTTGGGATTAGGATTAGTTTTTAGCCTGGTGCATGAGAGCTGCTCTGCTTCACATGGCAAGTTGGTTTCTGGTGCTGATGGCTCCCAACAAATTGAATGAACTCACCCTTTGCTCTCAGTGCTCCAAGATTAATCTTTACTTTGGCTTCCCAGTGCTTGGGGATGATGTGACACATGAAAGCCACCATGGTTTGTTGTGGTGGGAGAAGTGACACTGCCTTCTTAATCCAAAGAGCTGGCATTTACCCATCCTGCTGCTGTAATGTATGGCTTAATTTAAAGGCAGGCTCAATTTGCAGATTAATTATTATAGCCTGTGACTGGTTGAGCTTGTGATAAAACACCCGGGTGAGAAATTGCACAGCAATTACCTGATTGTACATTGAGCATGTAAATGTTGGTAAAGAGCTGTCACCTAATGGAGACTGATGTTGGGGAACTGCAGGCTGCAGCCAGCAGAAGAAAGTCACAGTGCAAAGCAGGTCAGGGGAGTGGGTGGCAACAAAACCAGAGGCCAAAATGCTTAAAAACATTCAAATCAGCCTTCAGGAACAACAGGCAAAACCAATGCAGGATTTTCAGGGACTGGCAAATTATGGTGGAAGCTGCTGGGATTTCTGTCAGGCAGTGCTGGGACAGCAGATCTGGGAGATGAGCCAGTGGTCAGGAGAGCCCCTGCTCGTGAGAATCAGCATGGACAGGTCTCCAGGTGACTGACCCTCAAACCACAGGGAGAAGGTCACAGCACATGAAGCTCTCTGCCTGCCATAAGCCTGATTTCAGGAGCATCTCTTCTCACCCCGTCCTGCCAAGCTATTCCCCTCTGACAGCTCTTCCCCTGCTGCATCCTTTGGATCAGATCTCATTGCCCTGCTGATCCCAGGGTGTCCCTGGGACCTTGGGGTGCACAAGCAGGAGATTCCCCAGCTGAGTCCCAGCCCTGGCAGGGAGCAGCTGGGCTCTCCAGGAGCACTGACACTGCTCCCCTCACCAGGGAAGGTCCGAACCAGCCTCCTGCCACCACAGGGGCTGCCCCAGGTGGCTCCTTTCTGATAGAGGCAGAGCAGTAACAGGTGAGTTTGTGTAATTCTCACAAACCCATGGGGAAACTCCCCTTTGCTTTTGGGAGTTTCACTGCCCAGCAGTGCCAGGCTTTGGTTCTGTTTGGGAACCGCCCTTCAGAGGAACCAGATTTTCAGCTTAATTATTAAAGTCCAAAGCTGTGAGGCACCTAAGGCTAGAAATGGCTTTAGAATAGCAAGCCCAAATGTCTTATCTTTCCTAAGACAAGAGAAACCAGAAAGAAGGCAAGTTTAGAAGTTATTTTTTCACTGTAGAAGGGCTCAAGCCTTGGAGAGCACTTTGTCACCCTCAGGGCTCACCTGTGGGATGTCCAGGTGATCTCTCCCCCTCCACAGCACCAGCACTCCCACCCAGGACACTTCCTTGGCAGCCCAAGGACTCCCTGTCAGCACAGCACTGCTGGCACAGGCAGCCCAAGAGGCAGAGGGAGGGAAATCATATCCTTGGACATGATCCCAAAATGGGCTGAGGAGGGGTGGCACCATCCTGCAGAGCTGAAGGAAGCTGGGGGACAGCAGAGCACCTCAGCCCATCAGTGTTAACAGCTCTCACAGACTCCCAGGTGAGACTCAATTTGCCAAAGTATCTGGGATTTATTACCAGGATCAAAGCATTGGATGGAATCTGTGAGCACTACAGCACTGTGAGCACTCACCCAGGGCTGGAGTGAAGACAAGTGGCCAAACCAGGCTGCACTTGCATCCAGGATCTTGATTAGAGGCAGCAGATGTGGATCCTTCCCTAATTCACAGCCCCCTCCTTCACTGCCAGCTGCCCTCAGAGTTGCTCAGCAACACAAGGGCTGATCTGGCCAATTCACCCAGAGTGAGCTCCCAGGAGGAGATGCTCTTACCTGCACTGTGTTCCCTGTCTCTGAGCCATGGAGAGCTGCCAGGGAAAACCAGGAGCCCCAGCACCCCCAGGCAAGGGAGAGATCCCCCCAGGGCTGTACCCCTGCCTGCATGGCATGCACAAGAAATAGCAGCATGGTTTCCTGGCTCAGCCCCCATTTACATCCCATCCCAGCAAGCCTCACTTGTCTAAATTTGAAATAGGGTTAGGTCCATGACTCTCCACTGCTTCCCAGTAAATTCCTGTCCTGAGACAGACCTTACAGGCAGAGAAGCACAGAGCCACAGCTGCCTTTGACAACACAGTCAGAGGCACACCAGGATCACCAGGATCCTTCTCCAGGATGATATAAGGCAAACATTCAGCCCTTGCAGCCCACAACTGCAGGATTTCCATCACATTCTTTCCCTTTAGCTCCCAAATGCAGCATTTTGGCAGCAGCAGGCCCCTGATGCACTGGACACTCCTGGAAGAGGATTTGCTGTACATGGTCTCTCCACCAGAGAATCAGGATTTGTCCAAAACCCTATAGCAGCCCCTGGCAGCATCCAGTGGTTTAAATTTCTCCTTAACCCAAAGGAATCTCAGCAAACCAGTAAGAACCCCAAATGCAGCTCTACCTACAAAAACCAAAGAGGAAATGTGGGAAGTTCAAATTCATTTTTATGATTCTTGATTATCTGCATTATCAAGAATTTAACAATACAGTTGGGGGAGCAGAGAGAAACTGTTCCTACAGCCCCAGAAAGCCCCATAACCACACCTGGAAGGACTGAAGGTAGAATGAAAAAAGTTCATTCTTCACTGAGAAAGAAAACTTTCCTGAGGAATGAAAAGATGACAAAATCTGCTTTGCTGTGGCAAAGCTTCCGGGGAAATGGGGCCAATTACAAAACCTGCTTGGGATTTAGCAGGCAGCTGCTGGGAAACGTGTTGGTTTGTATGGAGAAAGAGAAATTAGGTTGGAGAATTATTAGTGATGAAAGAGAGGAGCTCTCCATTCTCCACACCCGAAGTCAATGTGCCTGTAGCACTTAATCCTTATCAACATCAGGGTGCACAGCTGGAGCTCCAGCCCTGTCACCCTGGGGACCAGAGAGTGCCCAGGGCTCCAGCCTGGCTCCCCACCCTGCTGTGGGCAGTTTCAGCCTCATCTTGCAGCACTGCAGCCTTTGGCTCTTCCCCTGGGACTCTCTGTGAGGTTTCTTGCTCTTTAACACCACCTGCAGTGGGTGGGAACCTTCTGATTTTCAGTTTTGCACAGGTTTTCACAAGTAGGTTGGGGACTCTAGGAGCAGCACTGGGACCCAGCAACATTCAGAGCTGATCCCGTGTGAGGTCCCAGTCCTGCAGTCCTGCTCCTGGGCCTCCAACACCTCTTGGAGACATCTCTGCTCTCCCCATGGGATTATTTACCTTTGGGCTGACACATCCAGTTTATTTACCTGCTTGCCTGGGAGCTGGTTACTTTGCTGCTGATGGTTTGTTCCCCACAAAAAACAATTGCATCTTTGGTGTCCCTAAGCAGCAAGGGCACCTCTGGAAGGGTCTGGGCTTTCATTTGTCTCCAGACAGTTTTCCATGCAGGTAAGAAGGGAGAGGTTTCATTAATTACAAGGTGAGCCATTCCCCAAGCAAGGCAGCAGCTAACAAAGGAAATTACTCACTGGCCTCCCAACAGCTACAGCTTAATTAAACAAGGATCCTTCCTCAAAGGCACCATCAGATTCCTGGAGCCTTGCTAGAGCTGAGAAGGAACCAAGCAGCCTTCAGCCCCAGGGCTGCATTTGCAGGTGGAATTTCCAGAGAAAGGCACTCCATTTTCTTGCAAATGGATCTCATCAGGAGCAATGCTGCCCTGGGGGTTTTCCATCCCTCAGTGCTGCACCATCCTGTTTCAGCCCTGCACACAGGGCTCAGATCTGGGCAAGCACAGAGGGAGCAGCACTTTGGGTGACTCTTCCACACTCCTGTATCCTCCTTGGAATCTCTGGTACTTCCTTGCAGCAGGAGAGCTCCTTGACCCACAAAGCTTTCATCTCCAGTCCATAAAAAAAAAGACAAAAACTTTTATTACCAGGTGTTCTAAGCCTCGTGCTGCAGTTCTCTCTACACCACTAGGCAGATCCACCACCAGCTTTTCCATCTGCAGATATATCATTTAAATGGAATTATGCCAGCAGCAGGGATCATGCTGTTCCTGTTCTATAGCCAGGCTTTGGAAACGGATGCAGATTTATTTAATATCAAATTCTGACTTTTCTCAGATCTGTCAGCACAGCTCCCTTGGCTTCAACCTAGCTGAAGTGCTGGGTGCAACTGAAAACAAGATCCAGCACACAGCACTCTGGAGTTATTAGCAGGGCATGAATAATCTGGGTACAATGCCCTTCTAATGCAAACAGCAGTGTTAAAAGTGCAAAAGCAGAGCCAGCAGAAGAAATTTCTCTGCTCTCATATGAGCACAGGCTGCTTTCCCCTGCTGCATCCAGCAAGCTCAGCACCAGGGAACACCAGGTCTGCCTCTGGCTCACTGAACATGCTCTGGACACCAGTTTGTGGATGCTGAGACCAAGGCAGGACCATCATCCCACTTACCTGCACAGCTGCTGTGTCACAGCCAGGACAAAGATGTTGGCCAGATGTCCAAAACCCCAGAAATTGGACCCTGCAGCCTCACAGTGCTGAAAACAGCCCACTGTCCCCATCCCATCCTCATTCCTTCCTTCCCACCTGACCACTCCAATGATTGTCTTTTTCAGCCAAATTAGGTGCTTGGTTTAGTCCATATGCAAGACAAGTCTGGCCAATTCATGCCATCCCACCAGGAGACAGAATTTCCCCCTTTGGGGTGGAAGTCATTACCAGATTGCACAGTATTTCTAGTTGGCAATTGGTCTGATTTTATCCTTCAGACAAGCTCTCATTGTGCCTTTTTTTCACTATTAAAGTGCTCTTTGTTATCTGGAAAAGTGCTTAAGTGTAATTAAGTCACCCAGTCCTTCATTTGATAAGACTAAGCAGATTGAGTTCTTGCATTCCTTTCCTCCAAGGCATTTCCCTCCACATGCCTTCCAAGCTTTCAGTATCCTTTTAAAAACCCCTGATACCAAAGTTGTAGGAGTCACTTTAGCATTTCTGGCCCAAAGTGGGGACAGATCACCTCCCACCCTGAAACCAATCCTCCTTCCCACCCAGCAGCAAAAGACAAGGAGACTTTCTCCTGCTTTGGGCCAGAAATGCTGAAGTGCTGCCCTCTGGTACTACCAGCCAGGGCAGGCATCCTGTTACAGCCTTGCACACTGATAACAGAAGGTTTCTGTGTGTCTGTGTGCAGGGTTACCTCTGGATGTAGGTGTAGCCAAACCTTGCCTGTTCCCACCCCAAATCCTGCTGGGCTGGTGGGATCATTGCTCACACACATCACAGACCAATTCCAGCTAAACTCCATCCTCATGCTGTCCCCTGCATGCAGGGCAGGGTGTTTGAGCATAAATTCCATCTCCTTTCAGGAGTGCACCAAGGAAAAATAAAAGTCTCTCCAGTTGCATTAGGATAAAGTTATACCTGGCTTGAGTTGACACTGTGCAGCCATTTCTGCTGGAACAGCTTCTTGATTAAATCTATCCATCCCTAGAGCTACTACAGCAATGGCTGAAAAAAGGAAAATGAGGCTTTCAGGAGAAAGGATCTTGCTGTTCAGTGGAATCACAATCACTTTTCCAAGTCATTTAGAGCAGTACATACAAAGATTGCGTCCCAGCCTGTTCCCCAAGCTCAGCCTGAGCACACCTTTTAAAACCCCACAGATGGACACAGAGATTCCTGATACCAGTTCTCTGTGCTCCCAACTGAAATAAATTAAATAAAAACTTTAATTTAGCTGCACAGCAATGAGAGCTGCTCTGGAGCCACATGTGAAGCACAGCTCAAGTGGGCAGAGGTTTGCAGTGAGGCACAGCCCTTGCACCCAGCTGCTCTGGGGAAGCTCAGAGCCCCCAGGATGACCAAGAGCAGCAGCTGCCAGGATAAAATACTCCCCAAAACAGCCAGGAGCTCTGCCAACTTCTCTGAGGCAAGCACAGGCCCAGCATGTATGCAGGTTTTTCTAATTAGTTTAATTTTTAGCAACAAATTTATGAGAGAAGAGGGGGAAAGCAGCTTGGTTATTGGTTAAAGATTTATGGGACAGTCCCTGCAGGTGTGGCAGGAGCTGCCACATGCAATTTTCATCCAAATGTCCCAGGGCTGCTGCACACACAGACTGGACTCCATGCCTCCCCCAAGGGCTCCATCTAACACATCTGCTGCCAACGGAGCTTTAGAGGACTGAAAAAATACCTTTGCTGTGTCAGGTGAAAATGACTCTATCCTTCAGCATAAAGCCTTGTTGAAGAGCAAAAAGCAGACACTGCCTTTGCAATCTGCACCCAGACCCATACGTGACTGGCAAAAAGATAACAGCCCTCAGGCACTGAGTGGTTTTCAATTTACACAATTCTTTCAGTGCAGAAATGCACCACCTCTACAAACCTGGGTCTTTTTATTCCAGATGGAATCCAATCACACAAAATACTACGTACACATTTGAGAGAAAATTCTCTGGTTATCAGTTTAAAACAAAAGGGAGTTGCAGCTACCAAACTGCCTTGGTGCAGGCTCTGAAAGTTGTGCTTCAAATGCAAGAAGCAGCACTTGGTGGGAAGTGTCAATGAAGGCCAGCCCTGGGCAGGGGTCAGAGCCTTTAACATCTGTTTAGTGGCCCCAAAGACAGAGCACTCTGCAGGATCCCAAAAGCAGTGGGACATTTGAGATCAAAAACCTTCTGGGCATCATATCAACCCCAGCTTGGCTCCTAAGCCACACACCCAGGAGGGAGGGACACCAAAGAGGATATTCAGGGGGCTTCAAGTGTCATATAGTGGCAAACCTTCTCCCAGCATGGAAGAGTGAAAGCTGGTGCAGAAAGAGCAGAAGCATCAGACAAAGGGGTCAGCAATCAGCACATGAAGCCTCCTCCCACCTTCCTCCTCAGAGCAGGGCATGCCACCCCACAAGTGTTATCATGGCCCAGCTTTCAAAGGGCACAAAGCATAATTACAGCCAGCCTGACTTCCCTGCCTGCTTCACAGCAGCTGCAGACTCATCCCTTCCCACTCCATCCAGTAACTCTGCTGGCAGTTTGCTTCCCATAAGAAAGGGAAGTGAGCAATATCCTCTTCATCCTTGTGGACCAAGAACAAATCAACCTGCTGTAGTGTCTGACTGAAGCTGTCTCAACCTGTCATCGTGCTGCAGATGGCACCCAGTGTTCACAAGGCTGATTTGTTAGTTGGAGCTGTTGAAATACTATTATTATTCTAAACTCTTGCTGTAGCACTTGAATTAAACTCAAGAGCTCAGAGAGGTACACACCAGCATCCCAAATAAACTAAGCAGAGACCCTTGAAGCACACACACAGAGGAGAGCTCAGTGGTGCTGGGACTGCTGGTGCAGACCCTGAACAGCCCTTCACCCTTTCTGAGCACACAGTCACCTGCTGCTCCACATCTCATCCTGCTCATGGACTCAGCCACACAGGCAGCATGAATTGTTCATTCTATTTGCTTTAAAGTCTGGCATGCACAGGTAAGGAATAGCCTGAAGCTTCACAAGCTCATGAGACACTGCAGAGCAGATCCTTAATCTCCCAATTCCTTGCCTTAAACAATATTTCCTCCCTCTCAGTGTCCAGCACAAGCCAAAGGCACCCTGGGTGTCCTGACTCATGGCTTGTCTCTGACCTGAAGGCATTGCCCTGCCAGGCATTTTCTCTCATGGAATACCCAGCAAGAGGCAGCAGGATTTTGAGTGCTTCTCCAGACACCAAAGCCAGGGAAGACATTTCCAACTAGCTGATGAGCACAAATACATTGCAGAAGTTATGAAACTCGAGCAAGGAGCATAATCTGAAGCCTCAAACTCTGCACAGTGAGGCTCATTGACTCCAGGCAGGCACCCCAGTGTCAGTCTGTCCAGCTGAACCACGAGCAGGTGCCAAGGCCAATTGGGGAAATGAGAAAGCTTCAGCCATTCTCTCCAGACTGAAATAACTCAGCATTTCTCCCAGCCCATCACTGAGGTAAGAAAGGCTCCTGACTATTTCAATCAATCTTGCCGGACTCGGTCTGTGGTTCCTTGGTTCTCACATGTAATTAACAAAGTGCAGTTTCCAGTAAGTGATTGCAAATAAATCCTTAGATGCCTGACAGACAGCAGCTTCAGAAAGTCACACAGTGGCATTTACAGCCCAGATTCAGATCAGTACTGGGGTTTCTAGTAGCTGGTTGTGTCCCACAGCCCTGAATAATGATACTAACTCTGTTTTCCTGCCTCTGAGCAGAGCCCCAAGTATTGTCCTGCACTATGGAAAGTCATACAAAGGCAATTTCTGCCACAAATTTAGAAGACAGAGTGAAATTTAAGCTCTTTTCATTTATCAGCCATCAGGAGGCAGTGGTAGATGTCAGCAAACCAGAGCACATAGTGGTTATGGAGAGGTATTAACTGCTTAATCCCCAAAGGCCTGTTCTCAATGACATGTTTGTTTGGATTTTTTTCTTAAAAATCTCCTTCTGTCTTCCAACCCAGCCCTGATGGGTGACAACAGAGGTTTAGCCCAGAAACCCTCCTCAGTAATCTCCTGTTTGGACAAAAGTCTCTTTCCATTGCCCTGCCCAAACTCCCAGCTGTAACAGGCTGTGGGAATGATCACAGGCATCCTACAGCAAGAAGGAATTTGCCAGAAGACTCCCAGGTGAGGCTAGAAAATAGATCCCACACCTCCCAGACAAGCTGTAACACCTGACACCATTACCTGCTTTGCATCCAAACCCAAATACTTCAGTGTATGTTCAAGCTCTGCCAAATCCAGTTGGAAGTGGCTGCCAAACCAGCCCTTCTCATGGTCTACTGTAAGAAGTTTAAGTTGTCTAAATGATGCTCTGAAAACTCAGAATTGAGATGTTTCCACTTGGAGATAATTAATAAAAATCAGACAATTGATTGCTGAACTACAGCTAAGCTGTGGTTACAGGTTTGTTGGGCATTCATGAAGTGGGCATAGCTCAGAGCAACTGTGATAACACCACAGGAATTGCAACTCACACAACTGGCACTTGCCAGTTTTAGGATGTTTCAAAGAATCACAGAATGGTTTGGGTTGGGACCCTAAAGCTCATCCCTTTCCAGACCCCTGCCTTGAGCAGGGGCACCTTCCACTAGACCAGGCTGCTCAAAGCTCCATCCAACTTGGTCTTGAACATTTGTAACATCCTTTTCTGTCCCAAATCACACAGAGCATCTGCACACAAATCCTCCTGGTATCAGAAGATACTCCATGGGTTGCAATGAAGGCAAGAAGATGGGCTATGTTATCCATCTCAGACACTGTTTTCCAAGTGTTACCATTTGTGAAGTCCAAGGCACAGCTGGTTTTTGCAGAATTACTAAAATATTTCCAAACACTCTGCCAGGAACTGCAGGAGTTGTTAACACAAGGATTAAAGCAGGTAGCTGTACCTGGCAGAGCTGCTCTGCTCCAGCACAGAGCATGCAATTCCCACCTGCCTGTGCTACATGAAACTAGAAAAACAATCCCAAGGCCAAACCTTCTCCTGTTTTTTCAAAAACACCGAGTCTATTTGCGCCAAGTTCATCCAGGAGTTAACCACAAGGAACTTGTGAATACAGGGACTGCACAAACACGACTTGAGCACAACAGAAAAGGATGGAAGGGCTCAAACCCATCCTCACAAGCACAGCTGTGCTCTGCTCACCCCTGGAGCAGCATCAGGGCAGGAGGGAGAACTAGGAGCAGGCTGCCCTCTTCAGAAGAGGCAGCCAGCCCCCATTTTTAATCCTAATGGTCTTTTACACTTTATAAACATTTTTCCCCAATCACAAAAAAAGCCCCAAAAAACAAAAAACCAAAAAATAAACAAACCCACCAAAGCAAAGTGGGCAAATGCACCACACTCACCTGCTCCAAGAGCCCACGTGCACTGCTCTGGTTTATTGTGTGGTGTCTCTCCAGTCAAGTTGAGCCCTTTCTCTCTTGGGATGAGGGCAGTGTCCCACAGGGAAGTCAGGAGCGGCTTTGGCCTCCACCATCAGCTTCCTCCATGGCTTCTCCTGCCAGCCAGACAGCAGGGGCTGGATCCTGCTCTGCTCCCTGTGCCACACACCCACACTCTTCCTCCCTGGAGCCTCCAGGCTCACAGTCCCACATCCAGCTCCCCTGAGCAGACCGTTCACTCACAGTGCCAGGTTCCACCAATGTTCAGCTTTATTTTAGCTTCTTTTCACAACCCTGTCCACAAAGAGAACCCAGGACAGTCAAGCTCCACTCAAAATGCATTCACCATGAACAAAGGTAAAAAGATCCCAAAAAGAAACCCATTTTAAAAATCCCACCACAGCTACAGTTTCAAAGCAGCTGGACAGAAACCTAATGTTAAAAATCCTAACATAAACCCAGCACATCTAGAGGGAAAACCAGCCCCACCTCACCCTCCATTTGTAAGTGGAGAATAGGAAGGGCAGCCCCAGGACCACCCACACCCAGTGATGACACTGGGAATTAGGGCTGATAAGAGGATTCAGTGGGGGGAGAAGAGGAGTCCCATCCCAACAGGGCTCTGCTGGTGCCCCTGAGAGGAGCAGGACACCCCCCCGACATGACAGCCAAAATCCCAGCATTGAAAAGAAACATGAACTGAGATTAGTCTTGACATTTCTGGGTCTTGTAATCACAGTGGGTGACAAAAGCAAATTCTGGATCAGAGCTTTTCCCTGAGCAATTTAAACACAGCTATTTTAAGGGAAGGCTGAGCTAAACAAAGGGGTGACAGCCCGAAAGTTGAAAGCCACAGGATGCAGAGTTCTGGGATTATGTGATAATCAGGCAGTGCAAGCAGTCTCTAAACTACCTGTGTTTTTTGGAAATCAGGGTGAAAAAGCACTGCCCCTGCACAGCCTTCTGCCCCCTGCCCCATCCACAGATTCTTGTCCCCCCACTGCTGGCCAAAATCACTTGACCCCCTCACAAGGTGAAAGCCCAATTGAGGAGGAGGAAATAATGAGGCAGGAAGCGAAAATTAAATAATTTCAGTGGAAAATGGAAGGGAATGGTTTTTACATTTATCTCCCTATGTTGGCATCTTGTCAGAGGGATTTTATTGGGAAACCACAGCTGGAACCAGGGACTCTGGTGGGGAGAAAAGCTGTGTTTTTCCTACTTGAGGCTCAGTGCCTCCTGTGAGATATCCCACAGCAACAGGAGACGGGTTTGAGGTGAAACCTGAACTTTTGGTGCGTTTCCCCATCAGATGTGTCCATGCCTTCCCTGGCAGCCAGTCCAGCCGTGCTGGCAGAGGTGGGAGCTTGTGCTGCAGGGGGTTTCACGTTTTCCAGCCCCACTGGATCACTGCACACTCCAGGCACCAGCCAGAGCCAGGACAAACAGTGACAGCACTGGAGGGACAATCCACAGCCACTTGCAGACACTCCTGGCACGTCCCACATGGTTCCACAGCCCCATGGCAGGGCACAGCTGAGCCTGCCAGTGATGCTGGGGAAACGTACTGAAGAATTTATCAGATTTTAAGAATTTATGAAAACTTCAGAATTATTTATATCGTAATTACTACGAATTTATTATTTAAGAGCATATTTTCTTTTGGGGAAATGTATTTAAGAAAGAGCAAAATACAGTGAGGAGAGAGGGGGAAAAACATGATGGGAGGTCCTGTGAGCAGCATGGTTGGGGGAGAGAGGGGAGGGACAGGTGGTCCTGGTGCTGCCTTGCTTTCCAGAAACCCGAACAGAGCAGATATCCAAGCCTGGGACTAATATTAATTAGCAACAAATAAGCTTGTTTTTTAAATTTGTTTGGGCTTGGTTTTTTGGAGTTTTTTTTGTTGTGGGTTTGTTTTTTTCTTTTTATTTGTTTGGGGTTTTTTTTGTTTTTTTTTTGGTTGGTTGGGGTTTTTTTCTTCTTCTTCAACCCTGCCTGTTTTACCCGGTAATTTATGGGTGCGTGATCTTCTTGCCCTTTATTCCAACCCATTATTCGTTTACCCTCCCTTCTCCCCATCCCGGCTGCGGTGCGGGAGCGGCGGGTGTTAAGCGGGGGCAGCTGAGCACTGATCTGGGTCAGATCCCGGGTGAAACCCGGTGCACGGTCCCGTCCCTCCGCAGTGCCCGGTCAGGGATGTCCCGTCCCCGGTCCTGTCCTGTCCCGTTCCCGTTCCCGTTCCCGTTCCCGGTCCCGGTCCCCGGTTCCCGCCGCTTGCAGTCCTCCGAGCCGCCAGGGGGCGCGCTGGCGGCGCCCGCCGCTGTTGGCGGCGCTCGTGCCCGGCGGCGGAAGGACGCTGGTCCGGCACGTGCCCATGGAGCCCGGCGGGTCCCGCCGCCTCAGGTGGGGCTGGGGGGACAAACGGGGAGGCACCGAGGGAGCCCGCGGTGAGGGGGCTGAGGGGCTGCCGTGGGGAACCTACGGGAGGCTGCGCTATGGGGGACCTGGGAGGCACTGCCGGAACCTGCGGTACCGGGGAAGAGGAGGCACCGGCGGGAAGCACCGCTGAGGGGGCCGGGGAGGTGACCCGCGGTACGGGCCCTGGGGAGGCATCGCAGCAACCCTTGGTACGGGGCTCCGGAGGGGTACCGCAGTCCGGGAGGAGCGGGAAGGCACCGGGAGGCCGAGTGGGCGCTGCAGTCCGGGGCTGTCGGCCGCTGTCCCGTCCCTCACCGCCCCGCTGTCGCCCCGCAGCACGGCGGAGCAGCCGGAGGGTCGCCAGGCCCCGCGGAGCCCCCGCGGGCAGAAGGATTTCCTTCCCGACGGCTCGGCCCGGCAGGCCGAGAGGCTGCGGCGCTGCTGCGAGGAGCAGTGGCGGCTGCTGTGCGAGGAGCGCCCGGAGCCGTGAGTCCGTCCCTGGGAATGGGGTGATGCCGGCGGGCAGAGCGCAGCTCGGGGATGCGGGGCTGTCCCGGTGGTAGCAGAAGTGTCGGTCGGCACAGTCCACCTGCACTCAGTGCCCGGGTGGAGCCGCACCAGTGTGATACAGCCTGGCTGTCCCTGCAGGAGCACAGGGACATGCAGCACACCTGTGGCTTCAGAAAGTCCCTCACAGGACTTTTAGTTTTCACAGGGGCATGTATAATCCTGTAGCCTTTGCAGGTAGCACCCACTGCCTTCCTGGGCCTATTCTGAGTGCCAGTGTCTTGTTGATGCTCCTGTGTGGCCTTGTGCAGATTTGACCAGGTGTCAGTGTCCCTGCTTTATCAGTTTTGATGGTTTCAACCATGCTGCCAGACTTTGGTGCTTATCACTTGACATTCACACCCACTTCTCAACACACACCTCCTTTACTTGGCCTGCAGCTATTAATTTTTCCCTGTGAGTCCCCGTGGGTGGGGTACAGTGATTTGAGGGTGTCTTGGCAGCAGCTGAGTAATTGTATGATACAGAAAGACAGAATGGTTTGGGTTGGATGAGACCTTAAAGATCACCTGCCATAGTAAAGGACATTATCCCCTAGACCAGGTTGCTCAGAGCCCTGTCCAACCTGGTCTTGAACACTTCTAGGAACGTGGCAGCCACAGCTTCTCTGGGCAACCTGTGTTAGTTCCTCAATATCCACATATCCTGGCCTAGGCCATGCATCTCCAGCAAGTTGCTGAAGCCTATGGACATGTCTCTGTGGTGCTGGCTGAAGATACTTTTAGCTGCTTGGTGATGATAAACTGGTGCTGCTAGATCCAGAGGGTGATGTCTTTCTAAAGATCTAAAATCTAAAAGTGCCAGCTGGAAATTTCCTGCGTTTTGACACCTTCCTGAGCTTGTTTTGTTTCTACAGCAGGAGCTGATTGTAGGTCACACTAGCAGTAACAAATAATCTTTAACCTACTCAGGAGGAATCTGGTGAAAGCTGAGTGGAAGCCAGAGCAGGGCATCGTGGAGCTGAAGTCCCCTGCGGTGAGTGCTACAGAGTGTGTTCAGTGCCATCATCTCCTGCTGCCTCACAGATCCCTTAATTTGCTCGTTGCAAAGGGAGGGAGCCTGGCTGTCAGCAGGGAACAGCCAGAGCCCATCAGGGATTTGTGCTCCTGTTCCAGGGGAAGTTCTGGCACACCATGGGGTTCTCGGAACGAGGCAAACAGTGTCTGCTGCCTGAGGAGGCTCTGTACCTGCTGGAGTGTGTAAGTAGGGTGGGGCACTGGGTCCTCACTGCTTGGAGGAGCTGTAGCAACTGATGAACATCTGGTTCTCAAGGAATTGTCTCTTTTAGTGTGTCCTGTTTGTCACCAGGCTGTGGGCTCACACCTTGTACTCTCAAGCAGCAGTGTGTCACTAACAGAGTGTTAGTTGGATCTATGGCTAGTTCATTCAGCTTAAGCAGAGATCTTTGGAGTTGCTGCTTGGAATTTCTTCCCAGTATAAATGGCAGAAAGAAATTTAAATGTGGCAGACAGAGTAGTGAGACCACGTTGTGTTCAGTGCTTCTCTGCTTGCAGAAATGCTGCTTAGGGCTCAGCTGGATTTCTTTGCTGTAGAAAGGGTTAGTTTTTTCTTGTCTCTCCACCAAAGCCTGTTATCAGTAGAATTGGTGCATTGATCTAAAGGGAACTTATATCCCTCAGCAAAACAAACAGATTGTGAGCATCTGATGCCATCCCTTAAATCCTGACAGCAAAGGTGGGGCTTTTTTACTCCTGGCATTCTGACAAATAGTTTGTAAACAAATTGGTGGCAATAAAATGGTTTAGTCAGATGGCGAGTACAAGATCCTCTCAAAAGCAGAAAAGACCAGTGAGATGTTTTCAGCCTATGTCATGGAAAAGGTGTGGTTGCTAGGGTTTTCTTTTCTTTATGAGTAAACACCATTAAAAAAACAAAAAGGAGGAAAAAGAGGTGTAGCCTAAAACAGCCTCCTGGAGGTCATATGCTGTTCCCTAGAGAAGTTACCTATGGGATCTCTATAAAGGAAGTAAATGCTTCTGAGGAGGCACCAATTGATGCCACCTGAAGCTTCCATTCATTCCTCTGCTCCAGTTCTCAGTTATGCTGGTCATAAGTGCTTTTCTTGTACTGTGTCCTAAATCACTCACATCATCAAAATTAAATTATGTCTCCAATCAGTGATTATTTTATCAGCTAAGCATTTTGCTCCCAGCTAAAGAGATGCAGGAGCTGAGAGCTGTGGGTGGGAACTTCTTACCTGGCTGATCAAACCAGAGTATGGGGGAACTGGTATGGGACAAGGACTGTAAGAAGTCCAGGTGGCACATGGGGAGAGATGGATATCATGTCAGGGAGGTTGCTGGGACCAGCTGTCAGGACCAGTGGGAAAGGACTGGTGTGAGCTTGCATAGATTTGTTCCAGTGATTCACACCAAGCTTCTGCCCTGCAGGGCTCTGTCCAGCTCTTTTACAGAGATGTGCCCCTGTCAATCCAGGAAGCCTATGAGACCCTGTTGTGCCAGGAGGCAGTGAGCCTGTCACATTACCAGGTGTGTTGGGACCTCCAGCTGTTGCAGGAGGATGAAGGCAGAAAGCCCAGCCTCTGCCACACAAGCCCTTCCAGTGGCTGGAAGCAGGGTAGGATGATCTGGGAGGGAAGGGGAGGGAAGGTATCCTCAGTTGTTCCCACTCGCCTTCTTCCAGATGTTTCCCCACCTTTGCTTTGGGTCCTAACCCTGGCATTTTCTCTGACAGCACACACTGTGTTCACTCAGTCATAGTGGAACTGAAGTAAATTGTTTGTGTTTAGGGCTGTCATTTAACCTTCTTGCTTTCCTTTGCTCTAAGGTGTTCAGCCACTTGAAGCAGCTGGGTTATATTGTACTGAGATTCGACCCCAGGTAACTAACGTTTCCTTCCTGTGCTGCTTTCTCCTTAGTGAAGACCCTGAGACTCTCTGTACCCACTGCCTGGCCCCAGGGGATGGCAGAGAAGAGGCTTTGTCCCTGAGTGATTAAAGGCTAAAAGTGGCACTCTACCGTTCCTTGCCCCTCCTCCTGAGGAGGTGATTTGGAACATGAAATGGGGCATGAGCTGAGGGCCATCCTGGTCCCACTTGGGCATTTTCTGTGCCTTTGGTTGCTGTATCCTGGGGTCTGAGCAGTAAGTAGTTCCACTACCTAACCCTGCTCTCAGCCTCTGTGTTGGTCTCTCCGTGCAGCACTGTCCCGTCTCCCTATGAGAGGCAGCTGAACTTGGAAAGCCACTGCAAGAGCTCTGGGAAACACCATCGCAAGAGGAGGAGAAGTTCCAGCCCCCGGTAAGGATGTGGCCCAGTGCCTTCTCCCATCCCCTTCAGGCCACACTGGCTCAGGAACAGCTGCTTTGCTTTGCTTTGCTGCAGTGTCCCCAGGCCCTCCTGCTGGGACTGACCTTGTTTGGCACGGTTGCTCTTGGCTGTCCCCAAGCAGTGCAGCACTTTTCCAGAACACTTTGCAGTGTTCCCTTTTGTTACATGTGTGCTTCATGCCAGGGCTAAGAGGGGCAAACTACCCCCAGCACTCCCAACTGTGGTTCTGAGATGCCACAAGAGAAAGGTGGAGAGGTCAGTGCAAAAGGAACATGTCAGGTGCCTCCTCCTACTCTTTTTTAGCAGGAGCACAGCTACTACAATGCACATCTTGCATTTATCCACCTCCTCAGTCCAACTTACCTGCCAAGACTCAACAGCAGAGAGCAGAGTCACGTCCTGGGGCTTGCACATGTCCAGAACATCACCACAAACTGACAATGAGTAATTTTGCTCATAATTCTGACAGTTCCCAGGAGGTGGCGTCAGCCTTTCAGAAACGGGGTGGATGAGGCTGGAGAGTCTCTGTTGACAGTAAATCAGTGCCTGAGGAGTTGTGGAATTGTATGAACTGGGAGTCTGAGAACTGCCCCATCTTCTCTGGAATCAGGGTCTGAATCTCACACCAATAAGAGGTGCTGGCAGGTTTCTGTCTGGCCTGTGCTCTTTGGCAGAAGTCCATAGTGTTTGCATGGAGGTGTTTGGGTCAGTGTCTGGGGTGTGGACCTGGCATGGCAAGTTGGGAAATTGTCTATACAAATCAAGGCTGGCATTCTCTTGGGTGTTGAAGTCAAACCTTGTGCAGGACTTCTCAGAAGTTTAATTTTGGCCTGCTTTTTTCTTTTCTCATTTGTCTCACAAACAAGGAGGTTGTTGTGAAGGGTTTGCAGATCTATCTGGGGGTTCATGCCACCTTTGCTGTCCTTCCACAGGCTTGGCAGACTGCATTCTCCCTGTTAGCAGGGAGCAGGCAGGATTTAAAGGAAAAAAAGTTCTACCACATGCTCTCCCTGAATTTTTTACTGTTCTTTTGTCTTCAGGTTGCATGAGAAGAGACATAAAGTATATGAGGACCTTCCAGAAGCTGAAGGGACCTCCCGCAAAGATGGAGATGACTATGGAGACTCCATTCCTGTGGATGAAAAGCCCTTGTCAGTACAGCCAAAGGAATCAGATGCTGGCAGTGCAGAGGGAGAGTCAATGCCAGTTCCTCTTGATACAGAACAAAAGGACTCTCTGAGCTTCTCCAGCAGGCAGGCTGGAGACCAGAAGGAGAGCAGCACTGGCACCCAGGCACCCCGCTGGGATTTTAGCACCATCACGTTTCCCAACGTGGCCTCAGACCAGCCATGCACACACCTGCCCTCCCCTGACAACAGGCTCCTGCCAGAGAACGTGCTGGGCAGGGAGCTGGATGCAGCTGCCTGGTGCACACGGATCAACCAGAAACAGGAGAAGCTGTCACGGAAGGAGAGGAAGCAGCGGGAGAGGGAGAGCAGGTACAAGAGCAGTGTCAATGCTGACCAGGAGGTGAGGCAATGCTCCAACTGGCAGGAGTACAAAGCCCTCCTGCAGCAGAGGAGACAGCAGAGAGTCTGGAAACGACCATCACACCTCTGGGAGCAAGCTGTCACACCACTGCTGCGGCCAGAAGAAGTGACCTCACCAGGTAGTGCCTCTGGGAACTTGACAGGGACCCTTCTCTCCCCAGCAGCTCTGAGAAAGAGTACTTGGTATGCAGCAGCAGAGGGGATGGCATGGGGAAGCTGAACATCAGTTTTGGGGACAGTACTTTGAGCAGGAGAATCTTTCTATAGCCCACTCAAGTGCCAGGATAAACAGGGCCTTGGGAGGGCTTCTAATCCATTCCCCATGTCCTGCAGTCCTTCCTGCTGGGTTGTTAGGCGTGTGCAATCAGGGCCAGCAAGATCCAAAGCAACTGCAGAGTGTCTGGGCTGTGTGCTGGGAGGAGATGAGGAAGTTGAGGTCTTTGAAGTAGCCAGTGGTGACTGTGGAGCTGCCAGCCATTGTCAGAGGAGGAAGGCTCGTGGGTGGTGTGGAGTGCTTGGAGTGCCCTGGGAGGAAAATTGCTGGTCTGATCCTTTCCCGTTGCTTCTCCCTCCAGCTGAGCTCCTCCAGCAGATCAGTGTGTTGCAGCCCTCCCACATCCTGGATGGAGCCTCCCGGTTAGTATCCAGCCAGTCAGCTTGGAGCTGTTGGGGAGTGGGGAGTGTCTTGTGACTGTCCCTGCTTGTGCGGTCTGTGAGGTGCCCCCAGCAGCAGTTTGGGAACTGCCTCACATCCAGGGTGCCAAGAGAATCCAGTGCTCTATTCCATGTCCCCCTTGCGTCTCTAGTGAGGGGTGACATTTCCATGAGGTACCAGGACCTGCAGAAACAGAGCCAGGGCTTTCCAGGCCGATTCAAACAGCAGGGTTCTTCTCTTTCCCTTCCCTCTCTGGACCCCAGCCAGGTATCTCCTCCAGAGGTTTGATTGAATTTCACCTGTGCCTCATGCCTGGAATGTGCTGCCATCCCTGCCTCAGTGGTTACAAAACCTTGGCTTTGGGACTTTGAGTTCTGCTCCTGCCTCAGAGTCTGTGTGGTTCTTGTGTGCAGTCCCTGCAGTGCTTTGCTCCTGTCTTATTAGTGCTGCTTCTTGTGAGGGCATGGGGTCGATATGAGCCAGATCTTGCTGTGGTCTGACTACAGGAAAGCCCTGGAAAATGATTAAGATAGTTGCAAGGTCAGTCCTTTGAGGAGTGAAGCCTTTCAAGGGACCCAAACTGATCAAAACTAGACCCAAACTAAAGGGAGTTTTTGCTCCCTCTTTTCTCTGCTGTGCCTGTACCCTGCAGTGTTTCGATCCCATACCTGTGTGGGTGTGTTCCCCTGCAGGCTGCAGGAGGACCCAGAGGCCATGAGGATAGACTTCAACGTGTATCAAGCAGACGCTGTGGCCAAGTTTAAGAAGACAAACCCTGGGAAGCCCCATGTCAGGATGTGTGTTCGGAGGTACCTTGAGTCTTGTGCTGTTTCTGAAACTTTGCAGTTGTTGTTGTGGAAACGAAGTGCTAATGATCTGTAAATGACCCAGCATCTTCTGAGCTTTACAGATCATCAGAGTGTCTCGCTTGAGGGTGGTCCTACCCAGGATTTATTTTTTTTTCTTTCAGTTCCTCCTCCTGTGTTGGAGGCTGTGGCTGACAGTTTGCCCCCTTCCCCTCCCCCCTTGCACTCAACCCACACTATTTGGTCATCTGGTTGCTGCTCATGTCTGAGTACTACCGCGAGTCAGGAGAAAGAAGCCACAGATTTTATGCAATGTTGTGAAATTCAGGTAGAGCCTGGTGCTACGGGAGCTGAATCCTCAGTGCAGATCAGGCTCTGAGCCATGGGTTCAGTATTTTGATCTTTGTCAAGTGCAACGTTAAGATCATTAGGAACAGAGGGTCGGTGTCCCCTTTCTTGCTGGATCCAGAACCTGATATTTAAACTCCATAGCTAGGTACAAAGTTCAGTTTCTGCCTTTTCTCATTTTGCTTTACTAAAACTGTCCCTCTGCTCTCTGCAGCTGTAGTAGACAGAGCAAGGAAGGTGGTAATGCAGTTTTACCAAGGTATGTCATGAGCAAGTAGGATGATCTTTGTTGCATAAATATTTTCATTGATGAGCAAACAGACTCTGCAGAATTGAAAGGAGGGAAAAGCAGGTCAAATGTTGATCCCAGCAACCTAAAGATCTTCCCAGAACAAAAGTATTAAGTTTGCAGTGAATTGGCCATTTGCCAATATCCTTGTGAGCTGCATCTAATGGGCACAGCAGGGAGCAATGTGCAGTTATCCCTGTTTTTGGCAAAGGATTCAACACCTCGCAGTTCCCAGCATGCTGGGATCTCACTCTCAGGGCTGGCAGCCTCCTGCTTGACTGAAATGGGTGAGGAGGATCACTACCAGCTCCTCAGGCCAAAGGGAGCTGTTGTGATGGCTGGCCAGGACAGCTTTGCCTCTGTGTTCCTCTTGCTTGGAGAACAAACAGGATGTTTTTTTCTCTCTGTAGCTTTGATGAGCAGATCCCATCCCTGCGGGCTTTGAAGCAGGTGACGTATCTGAGTGGGGACGTCCCTCTGGTCTTTGCACTGGTGGATCATGGAGAAATCACCTTCTATTCACTGAAGGAGTTCAAGCTTCCTGTTGATGTTAATCACTGAAGTTGCTGTCACTTGCAGAAATGGGATAAAGGGAAGAGCTTTACTCAGGAGTTGTTTTCCTGGTCAATGAAATATTACAGAAAACAGAGCCTGTGATAATTGGAACCTTGGGAAGTTGACCACTTTATTGGCTGTTCACAGCCAGACTTCATCCACCCAGATGGCTCAGTCATAATGTGTAATTTACAGCACACAAGTGTGCTTGGCTTAGCTGGGCATTTCTGGGCTGAAGAACACACTACTTTGTTCTTGAAGCCACTGGCTCTCCAGCTTTTCCACCTCACAGACCACCAGCCTGCCTTTCCCGAGTCATCTTTTGCTGACTGTGGACCATTAGAAAACACTTTGCTGGTGATCCTTTTGTCACATGTAAAGAACCACTGTGCTACACCAATGGAGTGGTTGGAGTGCCACTGAAGTCAGTCAGGGACAGAATAAGCTGATCAGTGCTGGTGGCCTGAGCCTCTTGTCATTCAGCTGTGCCAACGAGCATCAGATCAGAGTCTGATCTGAAAAACTGCACAGCCATAAACTCAGTCACCTGGAGGAAAGTTTCCAGACACTTGAGAGCAGAAAACTGTGCCTTGAACACAATTTCATCAGCCAGAGGTCACAGAAAGCCCCAGAGCATTGCCGATGGGAGCTTGGCCTCCTGCAGCAGCTGTGCTGAGATGCATTTTGCCCACACAGTGTTAAGCCATGCTAAAATGTGACCACCGCTATCAGCACACTGCATCTGACAGTTTCACCAGGGCTGAACTGTAGCCCCTCTCTTTCAGCCCAACATCCTCTTTCCTGGCTGTGGATCCTTGTTATTTCTCTTGCATGTGGGAGGTCCCTGAGTAAAGAAAAAAAGCTACAAATTCCTCATGAGCCTCCCAATCTTCTCTCCACCAGGATATCTCGGTAGCAGATTTGCTTTAGCCTCTATGCCAAAAGTGCCAGGTGCCAGCAGGTCTGCTCAGTGGGTGGAAGTGAGCTAAGCATGGCTGTGTTTGATATCAAAGTTTTCAGAGCTGTAATAGCAACTGGTTTAGATGTGTTTTATTTGATATTTTTAAAATTTCTTTTGGAGATGTGTAGAAGGGTAAGCAATAAAAAAAAAACAACCTTTTTCAGTAGTGCAAACTCCTTGGTGTGGTTCTTAATTCCCCTAGAAATGTTATGCAGAGGGAGACTGGAGGCTACTGGGACCCGAGCAGCAGCAGCTGGTGAATGGCTGCTCAAGGTCACAGAGCCCTGTGGCCGTGTAACCCTGGTAACCCTGCTCCTACGCCTCTGCTTGGCTGCAGCCACTGCCCTGTTCCGGGGAGGGCAGCGTGACTCAGAGCCTGGAGCTGGCCCTACATCCGCGTGCAGCTCCTGTCGGCACACGACACCTCTTCCTCCTTCATCTTCCTCCTGCGTGGTCAGAGGTATCGTAGCCCAGGGTGCCGGGGCTCTGCTGCCGGCGCCTGCTCCCGTTTCACACACACGCCCCGGTTATCAGATGCTGGAAGTGGGCAGAGCTCTCCTGAGGTGAGGGTCTGACGGCTCCTCCCCGCACCCTCCCCTTCCTCTTCCTCCTTCCAGCAGTGCTTTGGCTCTGACAGTTCTTAAAGCCGGGGTTGGCAGCCGCAGCTGACCTCGGCGTTCTCCCAGACTGTTTTACAGATTAAAGGCAGTGGGAAGGGAGTTTCTAAGAACAGGCACAGCCAGGAGAGCTCCAGCCTGACCCACAGGGCTCATGTTTGTCCTGGAATTAGGTCAAACTCACCCTGTTGATTTTGATCAGTCTCATCTCCTTATGCTAAGGTGGAATTGTATTGATGAACTCTATGAGAGCCACCCAGTGAGTTTCACTGGGGCAGACTCCCTGATTCAGCACAAGACAATTACAATTTAATAACCACTGCAGAGAAGATTGAGAAACTGTGGCTGCCTTGCTCAGCACTGTAACATCTGATGGTGCCTTTACCCACCCCAGAACAGGAGCATGATCCAGGCTGATACCAGTGCTCCATTTTGGCCTGCGATGCAGTTCCACTGAGTATTGCAAGAAGATGAGAGAGCTGAATGTTTAATTGAAAAACATCACTTTTGGAAATGTGGGTGAAATACTGTTACTGGACCCTTAGAGGTAATTTCAAGCTTTTACATGAATGCAGAGTGGACAGACCTTCTCCTGCCATTGCCCTCCACATAAACACAGCTTCCTTGTCCGTGTGCTGTCCCCTGCAGCAGGACACGGGCTGGCTGCTGCGGGGCTGTGACGCGAGGCTTGTGTTTCTCTCTCCAGCGAAGGCTTCGACTTTTTGTAAAGTCTGCCAATTTCCCCAAGCAAGGCTGTGAAAGCTGGGAGCTGCCTCGCGGGGCTGGAGCCGGGAGGAAGGGCCCTGGAGCCCGGCCACCATTCCCGGGCCGCCTTTCCCGGCCTTTTCCCGGTGCCGGCTGCCCGCGCTCCCCGCGCCGCGCGGCGCCGCTCCCTGATTGGCTGCAGGGAGCTCGCTGCTGAATTATTCATGAGCGCGCCGGCTCAGCGGGAGGCGGAGCCGCGGCTCGGCCTTATTTGCATGCTATGCCCCGCCCACACGCGCCGTTCGCATAGCGAGGCCCCGCCCCCGGGGCGGTCCCGCGCAGGCCCCGCCCCGCCGCGCCCCGCCCGGAGGTGCCCGCGGAGCGAGGCCGCCGCCGCCGCGCAGCTGAGGGGAGCGGGCGCGGAGCGGAGCGCGGCCGGGGCGGCCCGGCCCCAGCCCCCGCAGGTGAGCGCCGCTCGCTGGGGCCGCGCGGGGAGGCGGGAGGGGCTCCCGGGAGGGGCCCGGCGGGGGTCCGGCAGAGCTGGCCGGGGTGGCCCCGCCATGCCTGCCCGTGCTGGGCTGCGCGGCGGGGCCGGCAGGTGCCCGTGCCGGGGCTGCGCGCACCTGAAGCCCGGCGCACTCGGGGGCTCCGGCGTGTCCCCCCGTGGCACTCGCAGCCGCGGCGCTGGGGGCTCCGGGGTTTGGTTCGCCGTGTGTCCGTTCCCGGGCTCGCTGCGCGGTGCCCGTCCCGCATCCCGGGATTCCCCGGGGAGCCGCGGCTGTGGCCGCTCCGGGACTTCCTGCCCGGGGCGCTCCCGGCGTGCGGAGCTCCCGCCCCGTGCTGCGCTGGAGATGCCCCTGCCCGCGGCTCGGCCCCGCAGAGGGTCTTGCAGAAGACAAGAACAGCAGTGACTCTGACTCCCTCGGGATAGTCTGTTATAATTTTCTCTCTCTCTGTTTTTTTTTTTTTTTTTTCTCTTCTCTATTCCCATATTAAGTTCATCTTGTCACTATTACTGGTTTTTCTTTCCCCTCCCCAAAGTTGTGAGAGCTTGCTGGATGAAGGAACACGTTACTTCCAGCAGGCAGCAAACAGGTGTAATCAAACGGTGAACAAGGTGTTCAGCCTTTGTCTCAGGTTGCCCTTCGCTGTGTCATGAAACAGGCTCTTGCAGGTATCTCCTCTCCTGGAGCTGAGGCTTCACCTTGGCGTTGGAGAAAGCTTTGTGTCTTTGTGTTTAGTGTTACTGGTGGTGTAGAGCAGTAGAATCAGACTCCCGGGTCTGTGTTTCTGCAGCCAGAAAGGCACAAAGCCTTGAGCTGGTGTGGGAATAGTGACAGGACAAGGGACACAGCTCCACTGAGATGGTAGAAGTTAAAATTGTCCGTTGTCATGTCTTACTTGATGGGGAATGCTGCTCTTTGTAGTCATCTGAGAGCACTTCAGTCAACTGGAATATCTGGCTTCACCAAGCCCCAGCTGAAGCTGTGTGCCCAGAGCAGCTGCCTGGTGATCTTAGCTTTGATTCGGGAAGCTGGTGCTTCTGGCAAGTGGAATGCAAAGTGCCAGCACGTCCCAAGGCTCCTCCGTGCACCCTGGCACGTTCCTTGTAGGGATGGATTGGCCCATGGAAGAGATGAGGATGATCTGTGCCGGTAGTGAGCAGTCCCTAATCCTGCTCAGTGCAGCTTGTAGCCTGTCAAGGGACTCTATACAGTTCATGGTGTTGGAAAGGGAGAAGAGTTTTCAGACATCTTCATAGAATGGTGCTGAACAGCATCTCTGATTTGGTTTTGAACTCATTTCCTCTGCTATAACAGCTGACCAAAGAAAAGTACTGGAGGAGTTAAACCAGTTGAGAGCCCTTTATCTTCCAGTGTCCTTCTGGTATGGTAACATAATTATTCCTGGGAATTGCTTATTGAAGAGGTGTGTCTTGGCTGACACAGAGGCTTGAGAAATGTCAAAGAGCAAGGGAGGTTTTCAACATTTGTCTTGCAGTTACTACATGGCAATAAATGTGATACTGTTAGGTACCATCATCTTTCTTTAAAATATCAAAGGGGGCACTGGTTTGGTTTCTGTGCAGAAATTTTATGGAAACTCCAGTTCTCATAGCTGGATCTCTTTGTGTTGCTTTATGAAGCAAATTCTTTTGTGTTTTGCTCCATTGACCCACTGTGTGTAAAGTGCTGCTCCAAAGTTACAAGCCACTTTTCTGTTTGATTCACACATCTGAGCAAAGCCTACAAAGGGTTTTGCATCATGGGCAATAATGCCGTTCAGTGCAAAGACTTTGTTCTGCTGTAGCATTTTGAAACTTCATGTTGTCATGCCCCCATGACAAGGAGAACACAATAGGAGTCATAATGACACACAAGGTTTGCACAATTCCCAAATTCATTGTAGGTGGGCGGTTCCTGGTAACTCCAAGCACAAGGCTGTTGGAAGTACATGAGCTTTCCAGAGTTGTGTGATTAGTTCTCCATTATTTTCAAAGAGTTCTTGGAGAATCAATGTCTGATGTTTATTTAATATTGTTTGTGTTTTGGGAAGGCAGCCACCTGCGTGTAGTGTTGCCACAGTCTGTTCAGTTGTTCATTTCACTTAAATAAATTCTTTTGAGAGGATCTTTTGGTTTTCCTCTCTGACTACTGTATGCAAGGTGCACCTGAACACTTTCCTGTTTGTGAAACTGCAAGTAGCAGTGGCTCAGCAGTTGTGTAAGGAAGATCTCTGCCTGATCTCATTAAACTGAGATTAATGTTAGAGCATCTTCCTTCTCCTGGGAGAAGGAGGTGGTGTCTTACACTTCTCTCTGTGTAGTGCAATTGCTTCTTCCCTTGCTTTAGCTGTTCTGCTTGGCTTGTGCTTTCTTCTTGAGTATCTGCCTCGACAGTGTGTCACAGCCAAGCTGGGTGGTAGAGATGAACAGTTAAAGAATAGCTCAGGCTTGTTTCATTGATTTCAAGCTAAAATTGTTCTTAAACTTGCCCTTTCACAGTGAGTCATGGCACCTGTAATCGATAAATGTGATAAATCTGGTATTTAACTGATACTTAGCTCAGTTCTGTGAGTGTGAAATCACTGGTGCTAAGGAAGAGCTTTTTGCTGTGCAGCTGACCCAGCCTCTGTTCTCTTGCTGCTGGCTGTGTTGTAACAGCAACAAGGCAAACTCCTGGTGCAGGAGAGAAGCTGGTTCAGGCAAGGCCATGGTGGTGACGGTTTGTTATAGCAGCACCAGCTGCCTGGAGCTCAAACAAAGCTGCTTGATAAGGCCTCCTTTATTTTAGCAGGGTTGATAAAGTGTTATCAGCTGCATAGGTAGAAATTTGCCCTTTAAAAGGACCTGTAAGCAGGAAGGAGTGCCGAGGAAGGAATGAGATGGAGACCTAAATCAAGGCAGGATTTAAGAGTTCTTGAGATACTTGCTGGCATTTTGAAAAGAAAGCTCTTGGACTGTATCCCATTGAAAACCTGTTCAAGTTGAGTAAAGGTTGCCAAGGAAGCACACAGATGGTACCCTTGCAACTCTGCTACGTGAGCAAAATAAACTCATTATGGGCATGTTTTTGTTGTGGGGTTCATTTGAGTCTGCATCCACACTTAATGCTGTCTACGTAGTAAAAACTTCTGACCTGGGCTTCCTCTTCTTGCAAGACTGGATTAACTTGTGTGATTGGGACTTACAACATTTTGGCTGGAAATTCCACTCTCATGGGAGGACATAAGGAAAAATTGCAACAAATTTCTGCACAGGGTAGTTCCCTGCCAGCCTTTGCCAAGCTGATGGAGAAAATGATGGAGAGTGTCTCAGCAAGCTGTGCACAGGCATCAAGATACATTGCTGTGTGCAGAAGCAAGGAAGCCACAGGAAAATGTGGAGCTCTGCATTGGTGACACTCAGCAGTGAGGAACAATTAATGCTGCTCTTGGGAAGGAGCATTTGTCCTTCTATTGAATATGGGTTCACATGCCACCTCTCACAGCATCTGAAATGAATGGAGCTGAGCAAGGAAGACAAAATGAAATCTGGTTGTGATGTTAAACTGCTCCTTAGTCTCTGATTGGAAACAGGATTGCCTTGTGCATGAATTGTGAGGAGATTTTGCTTTGTGTCTGGGCCTAACCCAATGAGGTGAAAAAGGGGACATTACTGTATTTAGCTGAGTATTCAGGTAAGGAAGCAGCAGGAGTTTGATTTTCAGGGCTCTGAGCTCTGCTGTCAGGTATCCATGTCCACAGTACCAGCAAAACTTGGGTTGGCTCAGCCTTGGGCTATTGTTGCCTCTAAACAGCTGCCCTCAATGCATCTTAAAAGAAGAGAATGTTGCACATAGTTTCTGGTAAAAGACTTGTCTTTGTAAGCCTAAAGAATTGTTTCCCTGGAAAATAAGAACATTAGATACATGCAGACCTGGCATAGCTTCAGAGGCTACTGGAGAATTCTTCTCTGGCTACTGGTAGCCACAACTGTTACCAGATGGTTGTAAATGCTGACTGGCAGACAACTGCAGAGCACATGGGGCTGGAGTTTTATGTAAGATTCCAAAGGTGTGTGGGGGAGAAACTGGCCTGCTAAAATGTAAATGTGCATCTGGAAGATAAGATTATACAGATTGTGGAATCTATTTCTAGAATTGGAAGAGATACTTGCTTATTGTACTAAAACCAAAATTCTTCTCTTTGATAAGAGCTTTGTAAACTTGTGATAATAACTCTGCTTGGACAACCTGTGCTGCAGTGGATGCTATTCCTTCTTTGCCTTTGCTCAAAACTGCTTGTCCTCTCATCCTCAGCCATACTGTGACACTCAAAGGTTCTTTGGTCAGAAAAAACTCTGATACCAGTCTATGAGAGGTAACTTCTGTAGCTTGCCTTCTCTGATCCTCTCAGCCCTTCAGGGTGATGGTTCTTCAGGTGAGTTACTGCTCAGTTCAGAACTACTGCACTTCTTAGCCTGTTCAACAAGTTGTTGTGGGCTGGAGTGTGAATGCTGGAGCTCTTGCATAAGCAGGCTCAAACAGACTGCTTCAGGATGCCATTAATATTTCAGGATGAAACATTCTAGCAAGTTTTTAAATGTAAAGTTGTGTCTCTCTTAAATCAAGCCCCCTCTTCTTGGTTCCTGACACTGAGTTTGCCTCTGCTGGCACAGCTGAGGTCTTTTGTTCTGAAGTGGGGAGGGTAATTAGTAGAGTTTCTCTGTGGGTTTGCCTCGTTTAGCAGGTCCAGGATATTGATTGACAGTGGGAAAGGGTGCGTCTCCTTGGCACTTTCCTTTCCTCGTCTGGCTAAGGGCAAGTTATGTGTTATACATGGGTGTGATGTGCTCTCCTTTCATTGCACAGCACCTTGTCACTGCTCTGTAACTAACTTCAAGTGAATGTAGCTTTTTGAAAATACGTCCTTCTCTCAGGGATGTCTGACAAAGAAGATCTGACACTATGAAATTTCAGTTAAGGTGCTAAATCGTTAGAGAATTATTTACTTTCCAAGTAAAGGACACTTTTATTCTTGCTCTCTTTTCTGAGGCCCTCATACATTTGTTTCTGTGCACATTCTTCACCCCTGCATGTGCTGGTGGCCCACAAACCCAGACATCTGTAGCTCAGAGCCAGTTTTTCTGTGTTGATTGGTGCTGCCAGTGATTCCGGGTGACTGGAATGTCACACGTAGGTGGCATATTCCAGTCACCTAGATCCTAGTAATTCTAGGGACTGAGTGACTCAGGTGAATGATCCTCAAGTGATCCTCTGGTCCTGTGAGCTCAGGGCTGTGCTGCACAGGTGCCTGGAGATGTTGGAGTGTGAGCAGGAAAGGTAAAAGGACAGTAGTGCAACAAAGAGGTATGAGTTCAAGCTCAGGGAGTTTCTAAAGGGAGTTCTCAAAATATGCCTGTGGAGCATCCTGTTTATCACACCATTTCCTTCTTTTGGACCTTCACAGCTGGTGCAAGGCCTTGCTGGAACTCTTTGAAAAACAACTCGGGCTCCTCAGGAGTGGCTGCTTTGGGTTGTTATCCATGACCATTGTAGCTGGCAGGAGCACAGTAGCAGCCACCCTGTTTCCAGCTGTGCTGTTCCCATCTGTACAGGTGTGAAAGCTCCTCCCCTCAGTTACTTCCAGCCCCACTGTTTGAAGGGTTCAAGGCCCTCTGTTCACAGTTCCTTTGGTGCTCCTGGTCCCTCTTTCTTGTCATCCCCTTGCTCTCCACCTTGCTGTAGGTGTATATGAACCTCTTCTGACCATCTGTAATATCCATTCTGATCCTTCATTGCCCCTCAGAAGTTTTGGCCCCCACTGCACATGTACAGAGTAGCTGGCAAATTGTTCCCTGTCCAGCAAATTAAAATACTGAGGGAAGTGTCTGTGAGCTGCAGCCTGTGAGAGATGGGCAGGCAGGAGCACTAACAGCAGGGTGAGCTGTCAGGATGTGGATTCAAACCTTTGCTTTTGGGTTGGCAGGGTTTTATTGTCACTGAGTACCTGTGCACAGGGGAGATGTGAGAGTAGGCAGCTGGAGCCGGGGATTCCCCCTGTGATTGCTGGTTTGAGTCAGGTCTGATTTGTCCTGTTTGGATCCTTCTGTGGCTGTGAGAGCCCAGGCATTGGGACTTGCTGCTTTGTGTTTCAGCTGCTCGGTGAATTGCAGGTGTGAAATTCCCTTCCCCTGCCCCCACCTCGAGCAGGGAGTTGATATTTTACAAAAGCAAGTTAATAATTAATGCAGCTCCCCTGCAGGCAGCACAGCGCCCTTTCTGCCATGCCCATGGAGAGACCTGAAAATGGGATTCTTTCTCTTTGGCTCAATAGCTGGAGGGTTACCTGGGGTGAAAACTGATGCTAGTCAATAATGCCTGAGCCTGGGAGTTGGCCTTTAGTTTGGGTTTGTCTGAATGTTTATGCAAATGCTGCAGTTTTGCCTTTTCTTTGGATAAGGTCAACTCAAGGGATCGAAAAATGGCCAAGTGCAAAACCCCTTTTTATAATCCTCTTGTTTTATCTGTGCTGGTTTGCTTTATCAATGTGAAAATGGAATTGTGAAGTGCTGCAGCAGAGAGCTGTGCTAGACTGGTATCAGGTTTTAGTCACTCGATAGTGATGTTGTCTCAGTCTGCTCTGGCTGATTTGTTACCTGCTAAACTAAAACAAATAACCTACTTCTGCCTGCTTTCTGCTCAGGCTGCTTTTGTTTATATAGGCTTTTCTTTTCTATTTTGTTAGGATATTTGTTGCCAAGATACTACAGCAAGGAAGATGAGAAGGTTCTTAAGACCCGGCCACGATCCAGTGCGGGAGAGGCTCAAACGGGACCTTTTCCAGTTTAACAAGGTATGGGGCTTTCCTCAGACTTCAGATCTGTCTGAGCCACTGCATCCTGCAGAAGGATGGGATAAACTCCTTGAGTGGGGGTGGAAAAGTTAAATTTAGGAGAGGTGCTGGTTTGTTCTCTTTTCAGTTGTCCTTTTCTCCCCCAGTGTGCCTGTGTAGTTTCCTTTAAGCTCCTGGGCATGTTCTCAGCTCTGCCTGTCCTTTTTTGAGAGGAAGGATATTGTGATGCTGTTGAGTGCCACTTGCTGAAAGAAAAGATCTTCACAGCAGCTTTTTTACCCTCTGAGTGGTCATTTGTCCTGCTGTGTGCTGGGACTGTTTCTGTTATAGGTAGTCCTTGTTAGAAAAATAAACATTTTTCTAAAGATACACATAAGCCACAGCTTGTGATGCAACTGAAGCCAGAGTTCTTTGTCCCTAAATATGCTTTGGATTTACAAGTGCACCCCTGCTTTTAAATGTGCATTTAAAAGGCTGTGCTAGCACCTAGGCAGCACAATGGCCATTAATAATGAATTTACTATTATCTCAGTCTGAATCTGTTTCTAGGTTTTTTCCTTCCCTCTGTGAAGAAGAAATGGCAATGGCTGTGCTATCTATCCAACACTCTGGGCATTTTTCTTTTGAGCTCTGGCCAGGAGCATAGTGCTTTTATCTTTGAAAATGCTTAGTATTAAATCATGGCTAGGCTAATGGCTACTTACCCTTTCTTTGGGGAAATACATTTCTAGGTTTTGTGTTTCCAAGGTTTGAGTGGAATTTTGCTGAAAAGTGTAATGGATAAATGAAATCAGCCTAGGAAATAACCTCCTTGATTCATTAGAATTGTGGTGTAGATGGATACTTGAAGTGGAACTGTGGATATTTGAGATAAATGATTTAATGTAATTGGTACTAAGCAGCACCAATTCCATGCATACCTTCCTGCCATTGGGGAGACAAAGGAACTCAAGAGTGCTTTGGGTCTGTTTTCTGCCTGTTACCACCAGGAAATCCTAGTGCAGATGCAGTAGAAAAATCAGTGAATGCAGACCAGGTTTGAGTTGTTTGCATCTGGCTGAATGTAATGTCAGCTTCAGAAAAGATGTCCCAGGGATGGGTCAGAGTTGCTTATAAGCATTTAAAATTATATATACCTTGGAAAAACTTTGTTATTTTAGGGATGGCCCTTCCTTGAATATGCCTTTCTCTTATGTTTGGCTAAGCTTTACTTGTCAGAGACACACTAATTTGGATAATGCAAAACAGAGTTGAAAGAGCTGGCTTTTACAGCAGAGGGAAACTTCTATATGTATTAGAAGCTGACATCAGGATTTGTGACTCCATTTGATTCAGTCCTGAAGGTAAATATGACATCTTCTTTCTAGAGAGACAACTACTCTGGACACTTCCTAATGGTTTACTCTCATTAACAGCTTGGTAATTAAAGGCCTTGTAAAATGCATTTGCACCTTTAAGCCACAGTAACTTGTTATTTTCTAATAAAAATCAGAAGGGAATGAGCATTATACCAGAATCTTTTACACTTTTTTCTTCCATAAAAGTGAGGAGTTTTTTTCTTGTGTCTCCCATTCCAGTATTTCCAGAGATAATGGGTCATTTGAAAGCTTCTACCCTTTCATCCAATAAACATCTACTCACAGCTAGGTAGACTGAGAAAATCTGGGAAAGTCAGACCTTAATTCTGAGCTGTTGAACGTTGTGGCTTCAAGGAGCCAAGGATCAGAGTGCTTTGTGTGCCAAGGCTGTCCTGGTCTAATGTGCTGTTAGAGCAAGCACATTAGTGCTGGTAAGCAGGTTTGGGTTTTGTTTTTTTTTTTTAAACACTTGTTATTTGAGGTCTTTGAAAGACTTCTGGTTAAGAACCTGCTTGGGAAATACTTTGTGGGCCTGTAAAGTTGCTGATCAGAGAAATTGCACGGTGGATTTGCACCTCTTCAGTGTGTGATGACTAAAGGCAAGGTCTGTACCTTAAAGGTGCTGGGGATTCCTGCCCTCATTTTACACTGGAGTTGAGTATAAATGCATGGTGCCACACAGATTTAGTGTTAGTGCAGTGAAATGTGTTTGACCACACTGGTCTAGAATGGACTTTAATTTAGAAAGTGTATTTAATTGGTAGTGGTGGATTTTTGTTTGTTTGTTTACTCTCTCAGGTATAAATAGGCTGTGATCTTCTTAATGCTTCTCTCTTGCATTTCTGTTTTGCATAAGAGGTGGTCCAGATGGTTCTAAAGGACTGATTGATGACTGGACTGGTGCTTCAGACTCTCTTCAAAGTTGTGTTTGTTTCAAAAAACATCTTCCTAAATTCTGCTAGTCACTTAGCTTTGCATATCTGTTTCTCTGTATGAGTAAGAACTTCCCATGCTTGTGTGTACCTGTTGCAAGAATCTGTTTTTAGCTCAGTGGATAGAATGAGGGATAAGGTATGTGGACTTGGCAGTCTACTTTGAGTTTATCCTGCTTTTGGAAGTAGTATTTGGATGCCTTTGGCTCAGTCCAAGCCCTGCAGAAGAAACATGTTCAGGCTGGCATTGTCAGACTAGATGATGGGTAACACACAGGTGAACCAGCCTGTCTTACAGCTGAATGTTACCCAACTGGGAGCATTGTGTTTAATTTGTGGCTTCATGTTTTTTCCCCTGTTTCCAGCCTTCCTGCCCCTTTGCTGATGGGTGTGATGGAGAGCTTTCCTGAAATCTGAATTAGTGTCTAAGCAAAGTGGAGTTAGCACATACAGGTTTCATTGTTTCTTCAGGAGATGAGTTAACAAAGGACAGGGCTTGTATTGCCTGTGGTTGGGTTTGTCTCTGCTCTGTCATAAAACAATCTGAGAGGAAAGCAGAGACAAGTGGAAGGAGGAAGGCAGAGATGAATTTAATCAGCACAGCTTTAGTGTGGGCTGGGAGCAACTGTTCAGTTTGATCACATTTTTCCTGCAGTAAATATGACTGACATGGAGCATTTCTATCAGTGCTGCTGACACCAGGCTTGTTTGAGTCTGACAAATCTGTGGAGAGTGAAAAAAGCTCCTACCTTTCCCCATAGAAACAAAGGCCCTTTTGAGAAGGAGGGCACATTGTGGGCACTGCAGTTTCTTATTTCAGCTCTGCTGAAAGGCTCCTTTGTCACCTCTGCTGCTCCTGCCCCCCTCTCCCCCCTGCTGCGTTTACCTGCTGGGCAGGTGAAAGGATTGTCTGATGAAAGGGGAGGAAAGGAGAGCAGCCCAAAGCTGCCTTGATGTGATTTAACAACTGGGTGCAAATAAGTGCAGGGAACAGATCTGGGTAATCAGGACAGTGAATGTGAATGCCTGGCCCTGGTGGTGTCAAATGCAGCCCAAAAGTCACCCTGAAGCCTTTATTGTCCAGCTGTGGAAACAAATGATATAAGAGAGAATTATCTTGCATTTTATGGGCATCTTGGTTGAAGATTCAGAGCTCCCAGAAGGTACATTTACTGCTCTCCATGAGCAGCTGTGCAGCACACTGTGGTTGTTACTAATACTTTTCTTTTGCAAATTTATCTGTGGAATGGGGGGTGCTTCTAATTTTTGGTTGAATGAAAACCTGGAGTGAAAAATAAATCACCCTCCTCTTATTATTACTGAATAATACACACTTGCTTGTGAAGTTCATAGGTCTTATACTTGAAAATTAAAGCTTTTATTGACTTGTCTAATGTGTTTACAAATTAACACATCAAACCCAAGATATAATTAGGCCAGTATTAAGGCTGGTGTTGACAGCTTCCTTACAGGCACTGCAGTATTGTACAAGTCATGGTTTTCTGAGAGTTGTGGCTAAAGCTTTATCTTCTGGGCTGGATGAAATCTTAGAATAATCACAGTTTCTAATTGATGTGTCACTGAAAATTGCACCTGGTTGTGCTGATAACATGACAGTGCAGTGACTGTGAACAAGTTGAAACTAAAACTATCAGGGGAGTTACACTGGTGTCTCCCTAACAAGTTCCTCACCTTGTTTTGGGTGAGAGTGGAATGGTGTTTATTGCCTGTGCTACACCTGATTCATTTAAATGTCTGATTTGTTGTTAAGATAATGTTACCTTGGATCTTTTTCCCAGAATTTTGCACCATAGCTTTATACTCCCACCACTTTGACAATTAGGAAGCTTTTCTGTGTTGCCTCAGTATCACAATGCAGAGAAATTCTTCTTTGCTTGTGCTGGATTAGAAAACTGCTCTGTTTCAATTCTGAGTCCATTGATGAATTCCTAATTTCATACAGCCTTCTCCAGGAAGTTTGATATGTGTATCTATGCAAAGGCTGGTTAGCAGCAGCTTCAAGGGTGACAATAAAAAGACTGACTGCTCAAAATTTGTTTTTAATAATGCAAACCTAACACTTAATTTACCTTCTTAGAATATGAATATCTAAGGCTGGAGGTTAAGTTATCAGAAAAGGAAGTAAACTCAGTGGTCTTGGAGCTTGTAGTACTAATCTTGGCTTACTAGCTACAAAAGGTAAAAAAATTACTGTCTACTCTTTTGCCCTAATGAGCAAGCATAATAAGTTGGCAAGCAGAAAATTGGGAAATGCTCCAATATTTTCTGTTTTATCTTCTAAAGAGGCTCATCTTCCCTTAAGAGAACCTCAGGCTGGGCTACCCAGTATTTAGAGGAGGGAGGTGTTTTCTTGCAGCTTAGGAATTGTGATCAAATGGGTAAAACCAAAGCAAACTGGCAGCCTCTGGAGTCAGCTGGATCCTCCTGTGCTGTGTCTTTGAGCAGGACATTAAAGTGCTCTGCACAGCTGGGGCACCTCAGGCTATGGCCTGACCACAGAAATGAAACCAGCTCCATTTGATTCTCGTGCAGGGGATTAAGTTGGGAAATCACTGTGCAGGAAATAAAGTCCAGGTGTTACTTTTAGGCTGAAAAAAACATAAAATTTAAGTGATGTGGTAGCTTTGCTCCAGACATGATGGAAATGAGGATGGGAGTGAGGTGCAAGTGCTGTAGATGCATAGTTCTCTGCTTTTTCTATTTTTTTTTTCCAATAGTGACTGTAATGGATTCCTATTGCTTGCCTTAGAAGAAGATATTTTCCAGAAGTTGGGCCTGTAAGGATCAGCTTTTTCCAGGAAGCATCCCTCTTAATCATCCCTATTAATCTGTGCACACCAGCCCTCTTTCCTGGCTGTGTGTTGGTGCATACTGGTTTTGCCTAAACCAGGGTGAGAGCTGTGCATTAGCACTTCTGAAAACCTCACTGAGCTGTTTTCCAGGCAGCTTGGTGCATCCTGTAAGCATGGCAGGATATTATTCCCTGCTGTGTAAATACATCAGGCTTGCTCAGTGTGGTGTGTGCAAACACTCCAAATCTCCCTCCTGGAGCAGTTGTTAATTGTACTTTAGGGAAGACACCAAGGCCAGGCAACACTGCTCCCTGTGACAGTGACATGTTTTTAGTCCCAAAAGCCTTTGAATTGCTCTGAGGTGGCCTGGCAGGCTCCTGCTCTCATTAAATTCCAGTGTTCCCTCTGGGAAATGGATATGAGTTACATGAGTTTTCCTGAGTGCTCACAGGAAATCTGTTTTGTTTCCTTGATGAGCACTGATGTTCACTCATAGCTCTGCATTGCTTTGCACCATTTCTTCATGTCAGTCACAAAAAGAGGTCAGGAAGGCTGACCTGTGTGGAATTTGTCAGATAAAGCTGATCTTACAGCTCACAGTATTTGTGTCAGACTTTGCAATTGTGCTGAGCACTTGGTTTACAGAAGTGCAGCTGATGTGGAGTGATGGAATGTGTTGTATTGACTGGCTAAGCTGTGCTTATGCAGAGTTATTTATAATCTTAACATCAGGAGCTGCTCAGGCTGCTGTTTTCAGAATACTTCTCTTTCATTTCTGTTGCACTTCTGGATATCCTGGCTGTGGAGTCCAGGATTCTTGGCACACATTCATCATTAGGCTGAGGTTCAGCAAATCAGAAAGGTTTGAACACCTTTCAGCAGAAAATGTGCCATTAAATGCTGTATTTCAGAGTGCCAGGCTGTGTTGACTCCCTGCCCAGCAATGCCCGTGGAACAAGCTGCTGATCATGATTTTTCCTTCTCTCCCCCAGACTGTGGAACATGGATTTCCCCACCAGCCCAGTGCCCTGGGCTACAGCCCCTTCCTCCGTCTCATGGCCATTGGGACACGGTCAGGAGCCATCAAATTGTATCCTTTCCACACTTGGGTGAGAGTTCTCTAACCTCAGCACAATTAGTGCAGCTTTGAAGACACTTCAAAAGTTAAATTAAGGATGAATTTGGAAGCAAGGCTTGCTGGAGCACTGAAACAGTTCGCCAGGGTTTGGAGTGATTTGGGTCTGATCAGGGCAGGATTATCTTTCCAAGAGCTGAGCTGCAGCTCCAACAGAAGCTGAGCTGATGCAGATATTAAACAAGACTCTGCTCTTGCTATGCAGAAGGTCAGACTAGATCTGGCCTAAGTTTAGCAATCCTTCACATTGTAAATTCCAGGGTTGTTTAAATATTTGGGGCAGGGTTCCTTTTTATTCTTTTTTTTTCCCTAAAGCAATTCTATTTCAAAGGTTAAAGCTGAAGTCAGAAATGCCTTCTACTTCCTGAGTTTTTTACCATCCAGGAATTAAAGACCTAAACATTGAAGGTGGTAATTTATTTTTTTTTTAGCTGATGACGTCCAGTCTGATTTTTTGTGTGTGTGAAATGATTCTCATGGCAGAGACAAGTTAGATGAGCTGTAAAACAGGCATGTCACCCAGCCCAGAAAGGAAAAGTTGGTGCTGTCTCTGCCAGCTTAATCATTCACTGCTGGTGTTTGTGCTCAGAGGCTGGGCTCCACATGCAGGCAGTAGCCATCTGTCTCCTGGTTACAAATTAGTTAAGCAGGATTGTAGTGTCTGGGAAACCACTGAACATCCTTGAGAAAAAAACAGGGTCCAGGCACCTCTTCTGCATATACTGAAGGAAGAAGTGAACTTCCCTGTTCTCCACAGTGAACAGTCTGCAAATTTTACAAGCATGTAAAATCAAAAGATTTGCATTGATTCTTTGCAGCTCACCAACAGTAAAACATGGTTTCAAACTAATCTCTTTTTGTCTTGCTTGCTAGCAAGCTTCTTATCAATTAATTGTAGCTGTGGGTCACCTTAAATACAGTAGATCCTCAACAAACTCATCAGATATGGTGCTCCTGGGGTGGAGTTCATGGGTTTACATGAAGAAAACAACACTGTAATGCAGATTCACTTTATACCTGATCAGGTAAGTGCATTCCCAGTACCTCTGTGGCATAAGTAGATCTCTCCTAAACAGGTGTTGGTTTTATTCCAGGGATCTGGGCTATTTCCAAGTATATTCAAGTGCTGCTTGGTTGGGAATGTTTATCCCAGTGTATTTTGTGCTCTCAGCAGTGCTTGTTGCTGTGGAGATGTTCAGTAAAACTAAAAGAGAAGCTTTAAACTAAAGAGTAGCTTTTTTGTTCATAACTGTTACTCATTTATCTCCAGCAACATCCTGGGAATGGCAATCAGGCCAGGATAGTTCAATCTGCTGCAGGAGCAAGAACTTCCTTTTCCTTTTGCAGCCCCTATTTTTTCATCAGCACTGGGTGGTCTTTGCACAGCAGTTAGAACAGGAGTTGCTGCTGAGCTGATTTAATTATTTTCAGGAGCTCAGAGCAGCACTGCTAACCTCATCTGCTGTTAAGTTTGTTGCCTTTGTGTTTGGGAGTATTGATTCTTGCTCCTGGGGATTGCTGAGCAGTTATTGCCACACTCTAAAAATAGGAAAGCAGAATTTTCCAAATGTCTGGTGGCTGTCTAACCACTTTCCCTTGACTGTCAGACTGTCAGACTTTGTTGCCTGATGCCCCCAGTGTAGCACAAGTGGCCTCTTTATGGGAGGGATTTAATTCCTGAGGCAGTTTTGGGTGTCTGTTTGCTTAACTAATGGTATAAACTGAAACTCCCATGGGGAGTGTTGCACCAGGTGTGGCTGCAGCAGGTAAAATGCTTCAATTTGAACATCCAGCCAGCAGGGCTGGGCTCATAAAAGGATTCTGACACAACCCTCCAGAATGAGGTTGGACATGAAGAATGTGAGGAGTGTGGTGTAGCAGTGTGTCAGCCCCACCCAAAGCTCTGGGGTGTGTTCAGCAAACCTGTGCTGAGCCTGCAGGAGGTGAGAAACAGCCTGCAGCTGCATGGCTGGGCTTTACAGCACAGCCTGAGCTTCTTCAGGAGCCCGAATCCTTGCCATCCCCCTCAGTGATAACCTGTGCCTGGGTTTTGAGCCTCTAGGCTGCTTCTTGTTTCCCTCCACCCCCCAAATCCCATTGCTGCAGTGTTTGTCCACTGCCATGAAAAACTGAACCAGCTCCCCAGTCCTGTTTTAGCAGGGAATTATGAACAGCAGCAACTCTACTGCTAAATTTACTGTGTTATATTTAATACTGGCATTCTGAAAAAAGCAAGTTGTGTGATTTTTGCAGTGCCAGCTGGTGACACTGCTGGATGATAACAGCTTGCACCTCTGGAGCCTGAAGCAGCAGGGAGGAGCATCTGAGCTGCGGGAAGAGCATCGCTTCACCCTCAAAGGGCCACCTGGGTGAGGCAGGCAGGGCTTGGAGCTGCTCTGGGGAGAAGCAAGCCAGAAAATTCTGCTGTTGTTTGAGCTAGAGCCTGTCCAGTTCTTACAGCCTGCCACTCCTCTGAATCCATTGAAAGGGCATCCATGGAAACCAACCAGGAGCTGGCTAGGCCATGGGAGACCAGCTTTTAAAAGTGCTCAAGCAGTGTGACATCTTTTAAAATATTGTGCATTCACTGCTGTGAGTATGGGAATTATTAATCTTAAGGTTTGGTAAATTTAACCGTGCCTTAAGTCAGATTTTGAAATGCTGTTGTGGTTTTAGTTTCACTTGATCTTGCCACTTTTTGGTGAGTTGTTTTTAGGAACATTTAGAGAGGGTTCTGTAAAAAAGGTGTCTGGTTCTTTGTCCATGCACTTGTCAAATTACTGACATGATTTGTCTTCAAGTTGATGTTTTCCTTCTTAAAAAAAAATAAAATCATGCCTCCAAAACAAATGACGCTGATAAATGTCTGTGTTCTGTTGTTAACTCTCCCAAATTCAGTAACAAGAGTCTGTTTGCATCCCCAGCTCTCCACCAAGTGCCACCCAGGTCACAGCTGTGCTTCCACATTCCTCACGGGAGGTGCTGTACCTTGGCACAGAGAGTGGCAGCATCTTCGCGGTGGAGCTGCCGTCCCTGCGGGTGCTGGAGGGCAGGACCATCAGCCCCGAGGCTGTGCTGCAGCGGTGAGTGAGCAAACAAGAGCTGGAATCCCATTAGCAGACACATCCTTTGTTAAAGTGTCACCCCAGATTATCTACCGGGGCCTCGCTGTTGTGTTAAGCATTGTCCATATCTGCCTGACTCTCTGAAAGTAACTTTTCGTCCTGGTGTGTGTTAAGTAACAGTTTCTGTCCTGGTCCAGCCTGTACTGTGGAGGTACAGCACGTTCACTTTGCAATCTGCAAACTTTGTGCCCTAGCCCTTGTGTTTAGTTTTGAAAAAAAAAAAAAAAATTATTTAGCTGTGATTATCCATTTATTTTTTCAACCACTGGCTGAACATCTGATGCTGCTTTGTTCAAATGGGGTTTTTATCACTCTGCTGAGTGCTGCTGAAAACTCCTACTTCACATCTCCTATGACATTTCCATCTTACCTTTATTCTGTAAGAGAATAGGATGAATGGTTCAAACTGTCTGTAGATTCCTGGAATTCATTGTAAACCTTGAAGAAAACAGGTCTGGGTCCATGTCCATGTGATAGACCTGGTGTGATGTCTCCCATAAGATATTTCTGCTGCTTGAAGGATTTGTGGGAAGATTGCAATTACCTGTTTCAACTTTGTAGCTTAATTTCTCATATTACAGTCCTTTCAGATTGTACCTGGAATTAGCTTCTCTTGGTTTTCTCTTCTGCTCCTGCAGGATACCAGAAGATAACTGCAACAGGAGATCCTGTGAACTGGTGGAAGCCCTTCAGGAGCATCCTAAGAACCCTGACCAGATCCTAATTGGATACAGCAGGGGCTTGATTGTCCTCTGGGACCTGCAGAATAACAAAGCAACACAGCATTTCCTGGGCAGCCAGGTATTGATTCAGTCCAGAGTCAGTTCAGCAGGGCAGGAAGGCTCTCACTGACACTCTGAAGACAAATCAGTTGCAGGGAGAGCCTGACAAAGCTGCTTTTTTAGTAAGAATGGGTTGTTTTGGGGAGATAACAGCTCTCTGGAGAGCAGTCATTTGTATGGCTTTCTTTCAGCAACTGGAGAACCTCTACTGGCTGAGGGATGGCAGTAAATTCATTAGTTGTCACTACGATGGAAGTTACACCCAGTGGCCAGTATCCAGTGACACCAGGCAGTCAGAGCCTCTGGAAAACACTGTGCCTTATGGTCAGTATGTGAGATTTAACTGTTACCTAATTGTCCAAACTCAAAATAATTCTGAGCTTGTATAGGATATTCAAGTTCAATTCTCCCTAGTATTTAATGGCAAAATGCAGAGGTGCCTCTTGACCAGCTTGTGAGCCTTTACTAAGGGATTTCACACCAGTTTTTCTCTTGGATTTGAAACTCCTTTGCATTGTTGAAGTCTGTCCTGAACATGGAGAGCAAGTTTTGACCATATTATTGCCCCTTGTGAAGAAGGGTGTTGGTGATTCAGCTTTTTATTTAGCTGGTGTCCTGTTCAGCAGGAGTTGCTTGGATCCTGTGTAATTAATAGTGAGCTGAGTGTATTTTTTGTCAACCTGAGCAGTGATTAAATGAAGCTTCTGATTTGCTGGAAACCATCAAATGGGGATGATGTCACCTTTCTAGTGCAGAGGAGCTTCTAAAGCTCTATCACTTTATATTAGTGTCAGGAATGGCTGTGATTGTAGCAATCCTTTCCAGTTAATCAGCTCCTCCAGCAGCACTTCACTCCCTGGAAGTGAGGGAGTGGCCCTCAGCAGCATGGTTTAGAACTTCCCCTGAGCCTGAGCTGTGTTTTGCTGCAGAGTTCTGTGGTCAGTGTGTCCCAGAAGATTTGTCTGGGGAGGTGGTGCTGGCTCCTACTAATTTAGGTGTTCCCCTTGGGGTGGAGGGTGAGGTGACCTGGCTGAAGCAGAATCGGCAAGTTCTGATGTAAAGATGCACTTCTTGAATTGTAGCAAATAACTGTTTTCTCAGGTCCTTTTCCTTGCAAGGCCATCTCCAAGATCTACTGGCAGACCACAAAAAATGGGTGAGTTTGTGGTGTATCCCTTCGATTCACCTGTTGGAAGGGTGCAGTGTGCAATGCCATATGAACCCTTTAGAGTAACATTATAAGAACTTGTCAAACTTTCTTGGGCATTTCTTTAAATTTTTTATTGCTCCTCTCTTGCAGCACAGACCACTTTAACTCTTTCTTTCTCTTAAGGCTTCCTTACATAATATTCCAAGGAGGAATGCCCCGGGCTAGCTATGGGGACCGGCACAGTATCTCTGTTATCCACGGCAGCCAGCAGACAGCCTTTGACTTTACCTCAAGAGTCATTGACTTCTTTATAATCTTCAGTTCAGATCCTGCTGCAGGTATGTGGTGGAAGGGCATTACTGAGGAATTAGGGTAGCTGTGTACGTGTGTGGGAATCTGCCTGGTATAAATAGCATATGAAATGTGATAAGGAGGTCAGTTGTTTGGGGAGTTTCTGAGACTTCAGCAGAGAATCACAGAATCATTTCATTTGGCAAAGACCTTTTAGATTGAGTCCAGTAAAAGATTCCCACTTAAAAGTAAAATGTAAAATACTGATGTAAATAAAGGGCTAGTTACAAATGCCATACATTCCTCAGAAAAATAGGCTACTCTGGTAATGAGAAGATCTCTTAAGCTTATATCTGTTTAAGCTGGACATTGGGCATAACCAGGTCATGAAATGGGGATCTGAATATTGTTGTTTGGAAATAGCACTTCAAAGGAGGCTAATAATTAAAACCAGAATTTACTCCCACTGAGACACTGCTTCTTTTAATTAGTACCTGGATTTGTGTCTGGAGCTCTTGATAATAAATCAGCAAAGGGTGACATAGAACCAAGGGTCAGTATATGAAGAACTTAATTTCCTTATTGCTGGTGAGCATGAGTGTAAACTGAATAGTTTTCATTCCTGGAATTGAGCAGAGCTTGTCAGATTCTTGCTTCTGTTGTAGAGCTTTCTTCCCCTTACTTCTTCAGTAACTGTACATTTTTCCTTTTTATGAAACTGTAAAGGGTTTTCCCCAAGAACTCGTTGTTTAGTGCTGGTGTAGTTCTTGCTTTTGGCTAACTTGGAGTAACTGAATATAAAATGCTGTTTCAAGCTCCAAAAATGTGCAGTGTTGGAAGCTGGATCAGACTAAATTGCAAATTGTTTAGAAGCTTGTAAGTAAATCTCTTGTTACTGGATCTTCTCAGGCTTTCTAGTCTCTGATGTACCTGCTAGACTGGTTTCCAAACCAATTTGTCCTGTGTCCTGCCAGGGAGGGTGGTGACAGTCACAGCTGCACATCAGTCTGTCAGTGCAGGTTGGATCCCTTTGGCCTGTTCTGGGAAGCAGAGCATGGACCCAGGGCAGGAATATCCTGGGAGAAGAGGCTGAAAGAAACAGCTTTTGGATTCCCTCCTGCCTCTCTTCCTAGATCTTACCAGGTCACTGAAAGGAGAGCAGAGAAATGCAGTGTAGCTGAGCAGAAGTGCCTGTGTGTGCCTGTCACTGATTTTCCCTGCACAGCACTGCCTCTATAAACATCATCCAAGTGTGCAGAACCTACAGGTCTAAACCTTCAAGCTCCCAGTGCTCATAAACTGGAGGTACTGTTTCATACCTCAAGTTCAATGTCTTTTGGTGTTAGCAAAGGAGACCCTTTTACTTTCTGTGGAATTATCAGAGTGGAGATTCTGGATGATGGAGCAAAAGTCTTAAAGATGAAAGAAATCTGAGGGTTGTTTTAGATCAGAGTTGGCCTGGTTCAGGTTCTGCATATGGTTAGAAATCCTTTAAGATGAAATAATTTAACAAACAGGCTTTATATTTCTACTTCCCAAGAATTGAATTATCCAGTGTTATTGAATTAACACCACTGCCAGTGGGTTCTGGGGCTGCTACAGGAAACTGAAACTGTTGTACTCAGATGAGGAAGTTTTTTACAATAAAATGAGGTTTCTGTGGTTGACAAGCTTCCTTGTGGCTGATTGCCTAAGCTTAGTGGATCTACCTAGCTTGCCTTGTTTGCCCTTAAGCAGTCTTCCCTGCAATGGCAATACCAAGGTATTAATTGTATACCAAAGCCACTTAATTTAATAAGCACAGAGCTAATGCAGTGCAGCATGGTCGTAGCTGGTGACTTTCCACTACTCTGAATATGCTGTGGAAACAGTTTTTAAAAAGGCCAGCCCTTCCTGGTTTGTTTTTTTATGTTGGTAGTGTTGTTTTTGTTTAAGTTTTTTTTTTTTTTTTTTTTTGGAGGGGTGTGTTTTGGTTTTGTTTTATATTTTTAAATGAGGTGGGTGAGTGTATGGCAATAATGACAAATTCTACTGTGCCTGCTACTTCAGCAACTTAAAATAGGTTCTTATCGTAAAAAATGAGCTCAGATGTGTGTTTTTGTAGGGAAAAACATTGTTAAAACAGAGCACTTTTGGTTAATGTTGGCAACAGCAAACTGCAGGGCTGTTACAGTACAGGGATAATATTATTTGTTTTATTGTGAAGTCCTGTGGGCACCTGCAAATGATACATAGAAAAGCAAAATAAAACTGAATAGAAAACTTATTTTTTTCTGTGCAGAGACTGAACTAATTAGTGATGTGTTGTGGCTGGGCCTAGTCAGAGGTGAAACTAGTGATGCCAAGTACTAATTACTTGAATTTAATTTTGCTGAGTGAGCAGTGTTGGTATGTGCCTTCTTGCAAGTGTGTACCAGGTAATCAACCAAAGGAGGGAAGTAAAAGTACAGTTTAGGAGGGAAGGTCAGAGAAAAGCTGAGTTAGGTGGTTTGCTAATGGCTCACTGTTTTATCAACCCCAATCCAGCTTTATATTCTCTCAGATTTCTGTAGCTGTGTTAATTGTCACTGCTGTGAACTGGTCTGTGGTCTTGATTTTCCCCACCAGTTTTCTGCTGTGGCTGACTTGGGAACCTTGCTGCAATAATGTCCTTGTAGACTAAACTTTTTTTCACTCAAGATCTTCCATTGTAACTAGAAATAAAAATCCTTGTTTGTGTCAGATGTCACCAGTCAAGTTACATTAACATATTTCTTTTAGAGATGTTCCTAATAAACATAAGAATTATTAGATGATGTACACTTCTTGAAAAGGAAAGTCTGGAGGATTTGTCAGAGCATATGAGAAGAAGAGAAAATGAAAAGTAAAAGAGCTGAATTGTAAATACTTGTCAGTTCAAGCAGAGAAGCATTCTGCAGAACCCAAGGCATTAGCATGTTTAAGCAGCTTAGCCTGGATGGACTGTGGTCCTAACACAGCACTAAATGGGTCACTGCTGGTATGCATGTCTTTCCACACAGTGCTGTTAATTAGCTGCAGGTAAAGTCTTTGGAATTCTGGCTGTTACAGTAGTAAGTATGAACTTTGTGTTATTTAGTCATTGTGGTTAACAAATTTTTTACTCTGTAGTGGAATATATTAAAAGTCGCTGTCACAGTCCCAGGAGTGATATAAAGAAAAACGAATTTGCATTAAATCTGTGAGTGTCTTCAGGCCCAGTTAACACAGAAGCATTTGAGATTTTTTCCAACAAAAATGTTGATGTGGAGTTGTGTGATGACAGTTTTCAAAGCAGCCTTACAATAGGAAGCTTGTTTGCACTGACCTTGGACAGTGAGCTTTGTCAGCCTCAGTGAATGTTGTTTGTGCAGAATTTGATGACCCCTCTGCCCTGGTGGCACTGGCAGAAGAAGAGCTCGTGGTCATAGACTTGAAAAGTGCAGGCTGGCCAGCAGTGCACCCCCCATACCTGGCCTCCCTGCACTGCTCAGCCATCACCTGCTCTCACCACGTCTCCAACATCCCCCTGAAGCTCTGGGAGAGGATCATCAGCGCTGGGAGCAAGCAGAACATTCACTACTCCAGTATGGTATGGCAGCTGTGTCCCCCTGTGTGTCCCCCCATCTGTCCCCCCATGTTTCTGTGTGTTTAGGTCAGTGTGACTGCCCAGGGTGTGGGTGGTCTGTGTTGCTGATGATCTGCAGAGTTCAGCCCCACCAGACACTGTCCTGCCTCTTAACAAGGTCGAGATAGGCTTTTTCCTAAAGCACCACCAGTACAGTTACACTGGGGAATTAAAATGTGATTTTTTTTTTTAGCTTTGACAGGCTGGAGGGGAAGTCTGAGTGTTCCCAGCTGTTGGTGGTAACAAAGTTCTCATGCATAAGCATGAAGCTTCTTGGGAAATGTGTAGAATGCCTTCTAAAATGCACAGTTGGTGTCAGAATGGGAACATCTAATCCAAACAAAAGCTGACAGCATGGACTGTTTCACTGCCACTTGCACTGGAGTTCTTGCCCTCCTGCTGGCTTTATATTCTCTCCCACTCCATGCCCAGGCAGTCACACTCTGCTCTCTCTGTGTTGTAGCCGTGGCCGATTGATGGTGGCACCAACATCGCTCCGGATCCTCCGCAGAGGGACTTGCTGCTGACAGGGTGGGTGCTGACCTCAGAGCCAGCAGGGAGCCCTTTCCAGTTCCAGTTCCCCTTTTCAGCTGGCTGGGGTTTTCCTGTGGAGTTGAAGTCTTATTTTTCAGGGCAGAGACTGCAGCTTTCCAGTGCAGCTTCTCAAAGCAGTGCTACTGGCTTTGTAAAGCCAATTTATTTTGCTGCTTCTGAGCAAACAGGTCATGGTGTCCACAGATAACCCAGAAAGTGGCTGATTTTTAGTTTTGTTGTGTTATCCATTCCCCCTACTTCCAAAGTGTGTAGGAGTGCAGGCACTAATCCAGCCTGGTTCAAAGGCAGCAGTGTGAAAGTGGAGCTTAATCTTTCATGTTTTGAAGCATTTTCCCCTCTACCTTACACTCTGAATCTTAAAATAGAGGTTAGCTTGGACTCCTGTCTGCTTTGATCAGCATGAACAGATCTAGCTAAGGGGTGGAAGTAGCTAGCAAGAGTCTCATTGCATAAAAATGTACCATTTTCTTTTCAAAGCACTTTTGAGAGTTTCAGTGGGCTGTTCCTGAGTTTCCTTCTTGATGGAGCATGTTAGAAGCTCCTACCCTTGCATTGGAATACTGTTGCAAATTTTCACCTAGAGAACTAAGAGTAAATCTTGATTTTTATTTTTTTTTTTAATTTTTTTCCCTTCCCTTGCAGTAACAGTATTTTTGTCTGGATGAGTTTTTCCTTCCATATGCTAAGTTTTTTGCTTTTTCCATGTCTTTTTGGCATAATCTTAAATTAGAGTAATGTGTCAGATCACCAAGAACAGCTGGATTAAAGAACCCAACAACCTAAAACAAACAAAAACCCACAAAAATACACAAGAAGCCAAAAACCTTTCTCTTTGTGGTTTGTTTTTTTGGTTCTGTATTTTCCCCTCTTTTTCTCTTTTACCCTCCGTGTGCTGTGTGTGATGTGTGCTCCTGTCTCCTTTCCCCCCAGGCACGAGGATGGCACAGTGAGGTTTTGGGATGCCTCTGGTGTCTGCTTGCACCTCCTTTATAAGCTGAGCACAGTGAGAGTGTTCCTGACAGATGCTGATCCCAATGACAACATGAACACCCTGGGGGAGGATGAATGGCCTCCCCTCCGAAAGGTAAGAGAGCTGCTGCTGCAGAAACTTCCTGAAAGCCTGGGGAGTTCTGATTGCTGCCCCAGTTAAAGACCAGCCCCTCTCTGTTCTCTTGCCTAGGTTGGTACCTTTGATCCTTACAGTGATGATCCAAGACTTGGGATCCAGAAGATCTACCTGTGTAAATACAGTGGATACTTGGCTGTAGCTGGTACAGCAGGACAGGTATTGGAATATGAACAATCAACATAAATATTGTTTTCAGTGCAGGTTTCAGTGTAATCTGGAGATCTGCTCTTACCATTTCTCTCATGGTAAATTGATCTGTTTTGTGGAAATGCTTGATGAGACCCTGCTCTGGTGAAGCCCCATCTGGAGCACTGCATCCAGCACAGGAAGGACATGGAGCTGGTGGAGTGAGTCCAGAGGAGGGCTCCAAGTTGATTAGAGGGATGGAACAACTCTGCTGTGAGGAAAGGCTGAAAGAATTGGGATTGTTCAGCCTGGAGAAGGGAAGGTTTGGGGTCACCTAATTTCAGCCTTCTGGTACCTGACAAGAGCCTACAAGAAATATGATAGAGACTACTTACAGTGTCCTAGAGTGACAGAACAAGGGGAGTAACTTCAGTCTGAAAGAGAGTGGGTTTAGATTAGATATTAGATAGGAAGAACTTTGCTGTAAACATGGTGAGGCACTGTAACAGGTTGCCTGGAGAAGTTGTGGATGCCCTGTCCCTGAAAGTGTTTAAGGCCAGGTTGGATGGAGCTCTGGCTAGAAAAGGTTTCCCTGTGCATGGCAGGAATTAGAAGCAGGTGGTCTTTAAGGATCTTTGCCTTCCAACCCAAACCATTCTGGGATTTTCTGCTTTCTGTAGTTGGTATTTTAGACATTATTGCTGTTATTTATCTGTCCTGAGAGATGCTGTAGTTTAGCATCTGTAGGGAAGGGCTGCAGCTTGGAGATCTGCCTGCACAGCAAAAGTTGTTTTCTTCTTTTCAGGTGCTGGTGATGGAACTGAATGATGAGGATGCAGAGCACGTGGTGGACCATGCTGAAGCAGATCTCCTGCAGGACCAAGAGGGCTATCGATGGAAGGGTCACGAGAAGCTGAAAACTCGAGATGGGCCTGTTCGATTTGAAGCTGGTTTTCAGCCATTTGTCCTTGTCCAGTGTCAGCCACCAGCTGTGGTCACCTCTTTGGCCCTGCACTCAGAGTGGAAGCTTGTGGCCTTCGGTACCAGTCATGGCTTTGGGCTTTTTGACCATCAGCAGAAGCGACTGGTCTTTGTCAAGTAAGTGTCATCTTTCCAGGGGGTCTGTGGTAATCCTTATGTTAATGATGACCTGGAATTACTAACAAAGCAAAGTGTGATAAGTGATTTCTCAACAGCTGTCACTGTAGCAAGAACTTCTTTTTTCTCCACCCTTGAAGATCTTCCAGAATATATACGTATCTTCCAACATTTTTGTGTATCCTGTTGGACTCTTGGGGGTGATTGCCACCCAGTAGAAAGTGACCATGTGGCTACTTTCTCTTTGTTCCAGGTGCACACTGCATCCCAGTGACCAGCTGGCCTTAGAAGGTCCCTTGTCTCGGGTGAAGTCCTTGAAGAAGTCGCTCCGTCAGTCGTTCCGGCGGATCAGAAGAAGCCGTGTGTCCAGCAGGAAGCGGCGAGGGGCTGCTGGGAATGCCTCAGAGGTGAGGGTTTCACCTTTTTGGGGTCTGTCTGTTGGCAGCTTGGAGCCTGCCTAGAGCAGGTAGTGGTTTCAGTCCTGCTATCAAATCAACAGCTATTGGTATGAGAGGAAAATGGCAGTTTCTGATGCTGCTGTGCTAGAGAAAAACAGTGATCAGTTCAGAGGACAAGGTCACTGCTGTGATTCTGCTGTGCCTTTCTGTTGCTGCCACGCTCCCTCTGTCTCCCTGCTGTGTCTGTCCCTGACTGAGTGTCTTCTCACCTGTGCAGGTGCAAGAAGCAAATGCCAAGTTTGACCAGGATGCGTTGCAGGAGATGGAGCTGGCTCCGGTCCAGCGCAAGATCGAAGCACGCTCAGCAGAAGATTCCTTCACCGGCTTTGTGCGAACCTTGTATTTTGCTGATACCTTCCTGAGAGACAGTGAGTAGGAAAAGCATCCCTCTCTTCTTCCAAATGGGTTTTTACTTCTTCTGCCAAGGAGTGTGTTAGGATTTACTGCCAGGAGAATTTGGCACCTCCTGTGTCCTACTTAGTGCTGTGCTGAAAAACCAATATAGAGCAAGAGCATATGTTGTCATGTAGAATTGTTCTTTAGCCATTCTGGGCTGCTGGCTAATCCAAGGCAAGTGGCCATTCATCTTTGAATCAAGTCTTTATATATGATTTTCAAATGTTCTGGATTGGCATCTGACTTTTCAGTATAAACTTTTCCTTCTCTCTTTGCTCTGAAGTTCACCCCTGTCTCCAGCATAGCCTTTTAATTTTGGTGAAGGTGGTGGCTAGTTGTGCATCAGAGCCCAAATTTATAGCATGCAGAAGTTTACTCTGCTCATCTGTAGTGTAAGTGTGTGAAAACTGGACACAGCAATTGTGGTGGTTCATCTGGTGGTACTTTTGCCTTTGCTCTTGTGCAGTGCCCTTTCTAAGGGCTGCTGGTGCACATGTATTGGGAAAAGAATGTTAAGAACTTGCAGTTTGCCTGGGAGGTCTCTCCTAGTATAAAGAAATTTAGAGGGCAAACAGAGGGAGGTTTTGTATAGCCAGGGAAAGCTGTTGTGTCATCTTTGGTGCCTTGCTCATGGGCTTTTTTGTCACTGCAGGCTCCCGGCACTGCCCGTCCCTGTGGGCTGGCACCAATGGGGGGACAGTCTATGCTTTCTGTTTACGTGTTCCTCCAGCTGAGAGGAGGATGGATGAGCCTGTGAGGGCAGAGCAGGGTAAGTGTCTGTGAAAGCAGGGTTCTGCTGGGTCTGAGCCATCACTCACAGCAGTTATGGCCAGGAAAGCAGGGTCGCTCAATTAGTGCTGCTTATCAGTGACTGGAGCCAAGTGTGGCAGTGTCTGAGCTAAGCAATGCTCACTGCAGCAGCTGAACTGGAGCTGCAGCACTGCTTGGTGTGCCTCAGCCTCGTTTCCTGTTCCCTTCAGAAATGGGAATTTGTGTCAGCTGTCACTGAAGTTTGCCATCAACCCTCTCTGCACGTCCCTTGTTCTGACAGCTGGGCCTGTTGTGTTGATGTAACAATGGTTTGTGTGTAACACAGATCAGTCCAGTCAGAATGCCCTAATGCCCTTCATCTACCAATCTTTTTAGGCAGTGTTTCTATAACCACATTATATAGGTCTCCAGCACTGAGAGGATGTGAATGAGTTTCAAACAGTGTTTCTGACTAGACTCCTGTTTGTTTTTTCTGTTTGTTTTTCCTCCTTATCTTGCCTGTCTAGCCAAAGAGATTCAGCTGATGCACAGGGCTCCTGTTGTGGGCATACTTGTGTTGGATGGACGCAGCACTCCCCTCCCAGAACCTCTAGAAGTAGCACATGACCTTTCCAAGAGTCCTGATATGCAAGGCAGCCACCAGCTGCTGGTGGTATCTGAAGAGCAATTTAAGGTGAGTGTCACCTATTGGGGGAGGGAGGTACCTATGCACTGTGCATGAAATCTGCTAAAGCAGTGGGCACTGCTCAGTGGAGAGAACTCTTGGGAGTGCTGAAGAGCAGCCCTGGGACAGCACTTCTCTTTGGCAGAGTCCATAAATCAGGTGTGTGCTGGCAAACTGGGTGTTCAGAATAGTGCTGCACATGCTGAATATAGAAATTTTATGCCTATATTATATTATACTCTTTGGACAAGACTTCTTTTGGGTAAGAGCTTTTCTGTCTTTAGTGGAGAAGCAGGAATTTGTAGGTATTTTTGTGAAGTAGCTTAGAAGTTTTTTGTTTTGCACTCTAACTCAAACCCTGTATTAATTTGTAGCCAAATAGGGAAGAGTTTTGAAAACATAGGGTAGAAGTCTGGTTACAGCCTGAAGGGTTAAACTGATGTCAGAACAGGAAGAAGTTCTCACACTGCCTGTGGCTGATTCATTCTCATGCCATGAGCAGAGGGATGGCTCTGGTTACACCTGTGTGTGTATTCCCTGTGAATGGAAACATTATCCAGGCAGGGAGCAGCAGATGTCCTGGGGAGCTGCTGCTGGCTCTGTGCAGGAGGTGTCAGTGTCTCATTTCTGTGACAGGTCTTCACGTTGCCCAAGGTCAGCTCCAAGCTGAAGCTCAAGCTGACAGCCCTGGAGGGCTGCAGGGTACGGAAGGTGACAGTTGCCAACTTTGGCAGCTGCAAGACTGATGATTACAGTGAGAACGACCTGGCAGTGCTGACCAATCTGGGAGACATCCAGATCATCTCCCTGCCCTTCCTCAAGCTGCAGATCCGCTACCCCTGCATCCGCAAGGAGGATGTGAGTGGCATTGCCTCCTGTGTCTTCACCAAATACGGCCAAGGTGAGCTGGGCTTCTCCCACAGCAGCCCTCTTGGGGTCTTTGAGACAGTGGGAAACAGCTTAGTGCTTTTTAGCTGTGCACACATGTGAGACTATTTCAGAAATGTGTTCATTGTGTGTTTCTGGGCTGTACCAGCTGCCAACAGGTACCAAGACATGAGTTAGAAGAAGCAGGAGAGAGTTTATTCCGTTACTGTTGATGAATGCAAGAGTGAATAGTGGTTTTCAGCTTGGATGTGCCCCTTAGATAACTTCCACCCTGCTCTTGCCTGGTGTGGGGGGAATGGCTCTCTAAGCAGTGGGCTCTGGGAAATGGTTCCTGTACATGCCTTTGTCTCAGCACTCACACTGCAAAACTGGGATCCAACATCCTATGGCTGCTGAAGATGGATCACTGCTTTCCAGTTCATTTTTTGTGTCTTTCTGTGCTGTTTTTCCCAAGTGTCAGCACAAGACAACAGAATGATGTCTCAGCATAACCTTAAATTGCACAGTCTCTAGGCTAACCAGAGGGGAGCTGGGGTCATACCTTCCTCAATGGTCCCTCCTTGCTTAGATAGAAGGACAAGCAAGCTAAACATATCTCGTGTCTAGATCTGTTCTTTTTTAGGATCACCTTTTGTTCTGGAAACTGTTTCCTGAGAATTGTCCTTATAAATTCCCCATCCCCTCTAGGTTTCTATCTGATCTCACCCTCGGAGTTTGAGAGGTTTTCCCTCTCCACCAAATGGTTGGTGGAGCCCCGGTGCATCGTGGACATGCCAGAAGTGACAAGCAACAATCACGTGCACAACAAGTCTGGCACAGAGAATGCTGCAAGGAAATCCAGGTGATGTCTGTAACACTCTTCCACACTGATTGTCTGAGTAGGGAGGAAGGAAAACCCCTTTGAAGTTAACATCCATAGTGGGATGGATCAGGAAATGTAACCTTCCCCTGATGGTTTTCCTGCTTGGGGTACATGTGGTAGGACAAAGCAGGAAGCTTGGAACTGGTATCCCTAAGCTGGAGTCCAAACTTAGGGCAAGCCCTGGCTTGCTTTGCTTGTTCCCAAGTGCTGGGGCTGAGCTGTTGCTCTCTGAAGGGAAATCCAGCATTTCTCCTCTCCTCTTGGAACATCAGTGAGTGAGAGTAGATCTGGCACAGAGATCCATCCTGCAGGAATTTTATTCCAAGAGTTTAGAAGTGTTCTGTGGTGCCTGCAGACTCTGCATCATCAGCATGTGGTGAAGCCCTTCCTACACTCAGCAAACCATTTAGTTGATGTGCACCAGAGCCTCCTGTAGCTGCCAAGAGCACACAGGAATTCCCTGCACCCCTGTTCCTCAGCATCAGTAATTGTTTTTTCTGCCTCCTTTCCTTTTTTAGGGGATCAGGAAAGAGTCCAGGTGACTGTGGAGAAGAAGATGGTAAGTGAAAAAAATAAGTGTACTGAGGGTAGCACGCTGTGTGCAAACCTTCAAATGTCTTTCCTGTTGCTACAGTTGATATGTTCTACCTAAGAAAGGGAAAAATAAGGAGGGATGTGAGGGAAACATTGTGACCTGCCTGGACTGTGTTTAGTTGATAGCTCTAAAGTAAGTTGCATGTGGAAGATTCCCTTAAAGGCTAGAACAGAGTTTTTCCTGGAGGAAAGGTCTGAACTTACTTAGATCTTCTATTATCCAAACTAGTATTGCTGAAAAGAACATTTACAGTGTGTGAGTGACTTTAAGGATTAGTTGTGAAATATTCAGTAAAGCCAAAAAGTACTTAATGTGGGGGGAAAATCCAGTTCCATTGTGCATTTCTCCAAAACTGCACTTATTTCAAGAAAAGGAGAAAATATTGTTGGGTAAGAGGTTTCTTTCTTACTCTTTTTTTTAGAAAGGAAGTCTGGGAGGCTGATGGAACATGCCTTACTCAATGATGAAAGTGAGTGAGATGAAGTCTTGGTGCTGAGAGGGAAGGTGCCTTTTTGGGTGGGAAAAGAAGAAATCTGCTGGGAATTTTGTGGATTCCAGTTCCAAGGGATCTGTAATTACTGGTGGAAATGCTGGGACATGGACAGATAGCCATGCCCTTGGGCAGGGGTTGTTCTGCAGAGCTGCATTCCCTGCTGAGATAAGAGAAGGATCTTTATTTCCAGTAGGACTTGTGTGAGATGACAGCTGGAACAGACAGTTCTTTTTGGGCTCTGGTACACAGGGATTGGCAACATTTCCTCTGGCAAATGACTGCCTCAGTCCTGTGTGCCAGCCTGCCCAGTAAAAACCTGGTTGGAGAGGCAGTGATGATCTAAGGAGTGACCTCTGAGCTGTGGGGGAGGCAGGTTCTGGAGGCTGTTCAGGGGGAGGTGGAATGTGGTCAGGCAGCTGCCTGAAAGCAGATCCCCACTGGTTTGGCTCACTGCTTTAACCCTCTGCTTTCCAGAAGTGCTGAAGGAGATCCAGAGTACTCTGGAGGGAGGCAGAGGGTGAGTATCAACCAACTTCTCTTCCTGATGGCTGGGGCTGGCAGGGGAGGGCAGCTGGAGGTGACAGCAGGGGATGCCCACTGGATGGCAGGGATCCTTCTGCTGGAATCTGGTCACATGTGCATCCCACAAGCTACCAAAGGGCAATAATGAGGCAGGTTCTCTTTCACTTGCTGTCCCTTGGCATATTTTATGAATAATGCTTTGTCTCTTTCTCTCCGAAAAGCAGGAGAGATCACATTCCCACAGCCCCAAGGAGCAGGACTCTGAGTGTTCGCATACAGGTTTCTATTTGTGTCAACCATACTGATCTAGGGGCAGGCCACATGGGCTTAGTTGGTCAAGGATGGGACTCTGGAGTTTTAATCCTGGCTTGACACTGTCCCTTGGATGTGTTCAGTGTCTCTGCTCCCGTTCTGTCTGTACAGTAGAGCTGAGCTACCACCACGGCTGCGGGGCTTTGGCTCATCTCCCTACAGTGGTCAGGGGCTACCAAGTGTAGGCAAAGGACTCCTGTCTGCAACGGATGCAGGAAGCTTGGTGGGGTCGGTAACTGCTGGTGTGGAAGGATCAGTGACTGCCTGACATGCTCTGCTCTGTGCACTTCCTCTGGACACTGCCTCATCCTGGTCTTCTGTGGCATCTGGGAGTGGCTGGCATGAGACTGCATTGCAATAAGGAATCTCTCCTTGTGTCATTGCAGGAGCTATGCAGAAAGAAATTCGGCAAGAAGTCCGTTAGGACGTGGACTAAGTAATGGAGGAGGTGAGTGAGGCTCAAGAGATTGGAAGCAGAAAGTAGAATGAAATTTCTTTATAAGCTTCAGCTTATTTAAGTGCTTTGTGCAGAACTCTGACCTGAATTTTCAGGGTGGGAAGCTGCTGGCTGAGTGGTGTGTGGGCACTGTTCAGCCCCTTACACTAGTGCTACACCAGGGGTAAAGGAAGAGCTAAAAATCCTTTGAAGGCTCCTGACTCTTATCACAAAGTGAGCTGCTGAGGCAGCCAGAGCTCCCAGCAGCAATCTGAGTGTATCACCTCATTAGCTCTCATTAGCTGTCAATGCCTGCCTTTTCAAATGGCTTTTGCATTCTTCCCCCCTGCAGCAGATTGACCAGAACTCATCGAGGACTTGCTGGCATTGGATGAGTGCCATAACACTACTGATGGGCAAACCGTCCCTGGGGAGAGGGCAGCAGTGCTCCCAGCAGCCAGACTGGGCAGTGCAGCTGCTGTGCTGTGCTCTGCCTCCCCTTAGTGCCTCTTGGAGACCTCTCCTGCTGGAGCCTGCCTTGCTTTAGGACAGCAGTGGATGCCAGGTCTGATGCACCACAAGCCTCTGAGTACATCTAACATTCAAATGTTTGCACATTTCTCTTTTCTACTGGGCTGGGTTTTAAATTATAAATGTTTTACTGCCTTGGTGCAGGATTTTAATAAACGCACACTGTTACCTCCAACAATTATTTTTTGTACTTTTTTAAAAAATCTTATGGGTATTTCAGTTTTAATGGAAACATTTAGAAATTTACTTTAAGAAAAAAACATTAAGTAATATATGCTAGATTCCTGTGACTGCTGTATGTGGTATCTGAATGAGTAATTTTGGGGTTTGTTTGTTATGGTACTGTTAACTGGCTTTATGGATTTGGGTAGAATCTATTTTTGTAGCCATTCAAATCGGAGGAAAACTAATTGAATTTGATTTTTGTTTCAACACTACATTGCTCTTTTTTTTTTTGGAAATAAAACTCTGAATTCCCTTTTATGATCCTTGTCTCTTCTCATATCTATTCTGTCCTTCAGCAGCTTCTTTTATATTGCCCACAGATCCCTGGGAGAAGGTGGAGCTGCCCTCTGAGCTGAGGAGGGCAAAGAGCACTCCTGGAGGCAAAGCAGGGTGGTGGGTGGGAGAAGCAAAGTGGTTGTGTCAGCATCCTGCAATCCATATGGGATGGGGGATGGTTCAGATGATGGTTCCTGGAAGGTCATTGCTGGTTTGTCCTGAAATAACGTGGGTGATAACACTGAAGGCAGACAGGATTGATCTGGCACTGCTGCTGTGCTGTCTGCCAGCGGATTTGAAATTGAAGCTGGTGAAACACTGCAGAGAGCAGTTTGCTCCTCTTTAAAATTTCCTTCATTTATCCCCTCACACCAGTCTTTTTCCCAGATAAGAAAAAGAACAAAGTATTCTGGAATTTCTCTACTGTATCTTGTTTGTAGCACTGTGACAGTGAGGAAGAACTAAATCCTCCTGGGATGGTGCTGAGTTGCTGTCCTTGGCACACTTTGGAAACCTCTCCTTGGAGCCCTTTTGTTTCAGGCTCTGTCTTGATCTTCCCAAGCATCCTTCCTTGCCTACAGCACTAGGATGGCACGTTCTGTTCTGCAGGAAAAAATGCTTGTGGAGTTGCTCAACTGGTGCTTCAGGCACCCTTCCTTCTAAAAGTATTAATACCTCCTTTGAGACTTATTTTATTGCTGATGAGGTTTTAGAGAGCATTCCTTCTCAGTTTCCATTTCCAAAGGAGTTTTCACTTCCTTATTTCTGTTTGCTTCATTATTTCCTTGTCTCTTGCTGCAGGACTGAAGCTGGCAGGGAGGTGTCCTGCTGTTTCCACCTCTTCTGCCAGGCATTGATGCTGCAAATTTACAGGAAATTATGGTTTAATCAGCAGCTTCTGAGCTGCTGTGACCCTGTGCATGTGCATCATCCTGGTGCACCCAGCTGCTTCTTTCTGCTCCTCACAGATGGACTGACTGATTCTAAAGCCTTTTCTGAGTATTTATTTGTTGGCAGGTTTGGGATATGACAGTCCTACTCAGAAAGGGAAGAAGCAATTTATTATCTTCTCCCTATTTTCACCCACATAACTTGAAAAATCTGGTAGGTGCATTGGAAGAGTGAGCCAGTCACAAAAATGCCACCATTTTTTGTAAACCCTAAAGTGCATTTAGTTTCAAAACCAACAGCAAAAAAAAAAAAAAAAAAAAAAAAATTAATCCAGGCTTCTTATTTTCCTCAAAGCACAATCCAGACTACAAATAGGATTGAATAGTTTAGGATATGTGCTGTTATGACAGATTTTTTTTTTTCTAGCAGAGCTTCAGAACTTAGATTCACTGAAATGGGATCCTTGACTTGTGGGCAGAGACATTAAAAATTATTTTTGAGCTCCTATGCCTAAAATACGGGAGAAATTGCAAAGGGACAAAGGAGGGCAAGACTGGAACTCCTGAATTGTGCTTTCAGTTGTGTTCTGAGCTGAGCAGGAGGGGATGGAAAGGCTTGTGACAGAATCAGGGTGTATTTATTGTGCTGTCAGAAAACCAGCAGCAAGTAAAATCAGTGATGGGATGAGATGATCATGAAGGGTGGAGCCTTCAATGAATGAGTGTAAACAGCTTTTGAATGTGGTGGGGGGGAAAAATCCCTCTTCATCTCTCCCTTTCAGGAACTGCCTTCTGAGCCCTGTGGTTACTCTGAGCCTGCCCCTCAGCTGACACTAAAAATAATGGCCTGCCTCTGATCAGAGGGTTCAGCTGCTGCCAAACCCCTCCAATTCTGTGCCTACTCTACTTTTCACTTGGACTCCTTGTCTGGGATCTGGTAGAAGTTTGCTGGCCCTCTCCAAAGCTAATGCTTTAATGCTTGGAAGCACTGAGGGCTCCTTGGCCCTCATTAAGGTTATTGCCAGGCAGGTTTTGGCAGAGCTTCCCCCTTCTGCTTTGTGCAGCCTCACAGGGCTCTGGCACTGGGAAGTGTCCCTTGGCTGCAGGACCAGAGTTGTTGTTAACACTGACTTGAAAAAATCCTTCCAGCAATGCTGGCACAGAGTTCCTGACCCCCCCAGACCTGCTGCTCTGCAGAGGGGACAGTCTTGGATCACAACTAAAGAACAAATTCTCCCCATCTGAGTACACATATTGGGTCCCTAATATGGGATGCTGTTTTATAGTGGCCTGAGTTTTAGGTCAAATGCTTTCTGGTAATGTGAGCTCTTTTATAGGGTGGTGTGTTTGCTGCCAAAATTCTCTGCTCCTAGAAAAGCTTGGCCTGGGGCATTTTTTTTTTTAATATTTATTTTTCAATAGTAATACAAGCTTTCCTCAGATGTTTAGCAATTGAGTATTTGCAAAATTTGTCTCACAGTTCTATTAGAAGAACATAATGTTGGAAGGAAAATTACTTTTCATCTTGGTCATGAAGCCTGAGGCCTGTCTGGTTAGTGAGAGAATGAATTTTTTTTTTACAGCTTAATTGGTCTGTTTCTTAGAATATGGTTTATGCCTATGACAGCTCAAACAATTTCATGCCTGGGCTGTGGTCCTGAATTCAGCCTCCAAACCTCTGCCTCTGTGGCCTCATGGACTGGGATGTCTTTCATTGGAGAAGGAATTGGTGTGGCTGGAAGATGAGACAGACTTCAGTGGAAATTTGCTTCTAAAACCGAGCAGTCCTTGCTAAGCCACGTTAGACTTTTTCAAGCAAGCACCAAGGTTATGTTGCAGCTGTAGCTGATTCCCAGGGCTAAACCAGGTGGGAAAATTCTTTCAATATCTACCACAAGCTCTTGGTCACAGGGAGCTCAATGCTTTCACTCACAGCCACAAGTACTGGGGTTATTCCATGCACTCTCAGATTCTTTCTCCAACATGATGATGATGAGGGTGTCTGATGAGCTTTCTGGGTTCTGCTAATCCCTGTGTGAAAAGGCTGTCCCAGCAGCAGGATGGTCCTGGAGATCATCCTGATGTTGGTGAATTTGTCCCAGCTGTTGCTCAGGTAGAAATGGCCTCTCCCAGGTGAAATTTTCTTGTAATGAAGCTGTGGTTTGGTCATTTCCACATTGTCTCTTGTGCCTTTTGTGCATGTTGGCTGATCCATGGGGATGGGAGGGATGAGTTTGCTGGGAACACAGCCAAGACAGGAGAGCTAAAAGGCTCCTTGCACTTGTGGCCTGTTTCAGCAGGGAGGAAAACATAAAAGCTTTGAGGCTCTTCCCCAGCTAAATGAGGAGAAACTGATCTCTGCAGCTCTTTGTGGCACAGCTCTGCATGCAGAGAGCTAAGTTATATTTTAAAGGATATTTTTGGCAAGGGAGCTCTCTTTAAGATGGAAGGTCCTGAGCCCATGCTGACAGCATCAGGCAGAGTCAGCTGGGGCTGGAAGGACCTGTGTCTGCAAGGGCAGAGCCCAGCCTGTCCCTGACTCTTGCCCTTCAAAGACAAGGATCTCTTCCTGCTGTCTGCTCCTCTGGCAGATGGGTCTGTGCATTGCTTATTCCTACAGACTCTGCATATTGTTCATTTGTTTAAAGCCAATCTCCTCTGCTAATGCTTAAGGCAGGGACTTCAAAAAATGAAGCTTGGATTCTGCTCACACTCTCCTTCCTTAAAGGGAACTTGTCTGTGTCAGATTGCTGTGCTGAGCCCTTGAAAAGCAGGCTGAGCTCCTAAAAAACCCAAATTGACAACACAAGGACATCTCTGAGCTGCTGAACATCCCAAAAGTCAGATATTGCAGCTCAAGCCCTGGTGGGGTAAGAGTCCAAGGAAGCAGAGAATATGGCAGGAGGAGGAGAAGGCTTTGTGTTATTTCTTAGGCAGAATATTGAGGCAAAGTTGGCTTCAGCTATACCTGGGGGAGCTTTATTCAAATTGCAATTTAGCCACAGGAGCAGAATTTGGGAGAGAGGTTTTTCAAGGGTGTGATTGTTGTGCAGACAAATACATCCTCCTGACTTTATTCTGACACTGATAAGAGCAGATGAAATGCAGGCTGTGACCAAGGGAGGTGTCACAGTCCTTAATCAGTTTGATTACCTGTGATCTTGTCAGTGCTGTGACATTTACTCACAGTTCAGACCTGGTCATATTTGCCTGTACTTTCATTACAGCAAGATGTTTAAATGTAAATTAACAATAATGAGGATGTGAAAAAAATCCATCTCAAGGAAATGCAGTTCTGTCAAGGTAGATCTGTGAGGCACAGTTTCTGAAAATAATAAAATTTAAGCATTAAGTGATAGTTACTTACTGTGGATTTAAACTTTGAAAAAGACTGGTTTAATTTTATACTTACTGGAGCTCCAGAGCAGGTGACAACCTCTCTGCCTAGAGGCTCCTTTGCTTAGATCAGTGTCAGTCCAGGCACTGGGATTTCTGCTGTGCAGCATCCAGGGCCCATCCTTAAAACACCCTGTTCTGAAACTGTGGTAAGTGATGTGTGAGAATTTCCAAGTGGAATAATATCATGTCATGTCTGAAGTGCTTTGCCCTTTTAAAGCCTTGGATTGGATGGAAACCACTCCTGCTCCCATTCATCTCTGTTAACTGATGTTGCACAGGCAGATTCCTCCTGACACTTCTCTGGGCCCATTCAGCTGTTCCTCACAGGTTTTTTTTTAACCATTAAAAAAATCCTTTTTGAGAGTGAGATCATCAACTAGTAATTTTTAGACACAAGAAAAATGCTCATTTCTCAGTAACTCAATTTATAGGCATGAATTAATGTATCAGAGCTCCATGTGCCTCATTAATTAATAACATGGGATGCAGGTACCATTAACCTGGTAGATTTTGTTTGAGAAGAAGGAACAAAAAGTAGCTGTGGTCACTTTTTGTTTCATAAGACTGACCAGGCTTGATTCTGCAGATGAACCTCCTCACTGATGTGTTTGTTCTGGATCTGCTTATGCACAGAAAGAGCTTCCCATTGGAATGTGTCCTGCATGGAAGTGGCTCAAATTCTAAAAACATTTCCTTGTCACAGTGATATCTGGTGAGAGAGATTTATGTGAGGATCTCTCCTGTGCACAGGGAGAGGTGAGACATCCCATAAAACCAGGAGGGATCTATCTACAGAAAATTAAGGGAGTTAAATATCTGCAGTGGAGCAGAGAATAAGCTATAGGGTAGTTAATATTAAATGAGAGAAAATGTTTGTCATCCTGTAAAATAAATGTCAAGTTTTGGAAGCAATCCCCTTGAGAAGAATCTTTGAGTGTCTTCAAATGCCTGGCTCAGCAAACAACTCCCAGGTTGTTTCAGATCTTCAGTATCAAAGAATAATAACAGTGCCTGTGCCTCAAAACTGTAAAGACAATATCACAAGGCATAAAAAAATATGTGTGGCTCAATATCTCATGAAATTTGTTATTCCTCTCTAGGATAATTTGCTTTTGCAGAGCCTCTGTCCAAGTTTCAAAATCAAAGTTTCCTCCAGGTACAGTGGGCCTTCCTGTGCCCTCCTCTTCATTCCCTCACAGAGTTCAGGAAGAAAAGAATTTCAGGTGAAAAGAATTTCAGCTTTGTGGCTAAGGTCTGTTCTGCACTCCTGTTTCTTGTTACTGCTCCCTTTCTTCTCTTGGTGCACATTTGTGCTTTTAAATTTAATTTTTAACTAACTAATGCCTTGTAATTTGGAATATGGGAATAACCAGCAAGAGCAATTCCAGGCAAACAGGCCATTATTTAGGAGGAAGCTCAAGACTGGGTCACCTTACCTGGAAAATCAAATTGCACTGAGGGGTGACCAGCAGCACTGGTGCCAAGGAAGCAGCTGGGGAATACAGAAAATACTGGAAGGAAGGAAGGAGTGGCCCCATAAAGTCACTTTGGCTGTAACATGAGGCCTCACCCTTGGCTGCACCATTCCTTCTGCCTTTATCTCTGCAAGCTCATTACAATCTGCTGGGCATTTTCAACTACCTGGGTGTAATCAATTCAGTCTGCACAGTCTGACATTCCACTCAGAGCCTTTGATTTGTGCTTGGGGGGCTCAGCTGCTTTCTGCAGAGCCCTCATTTCCCACGGGAGCACTGCCCTGGGGGCTGTAGCCCATCCCCACCATTAAAAACCTCTTGCTTTCATGTATAATTGGGTTAAAACTCAGTTTAAATCCAGGGGATTTCAGTGACTCAAAGGAATTCTCCATCAAACCCGTGGCTCCCAGCTATGCAGGAGCAGGGAAAGAGAGCAAGGGCAGCTCCTCTGAGGCCACCCAGGCTCCTTTACTGGTGTGCCCAGTAAAAAAAATACAAACATCACATCCTGAGTCCCAGAGCAGCACAGGACACAGCAGCAGGGCTGGGGTGACCCATAGGGCTGCTCCTGGCTGCTGCCCATGCCAGAGCTGCTGCTGCTGCTGCTGCTCTGCCAGGAGCTCCCTGCTGTTACCAAACCAGGACTGAATTTAGTACAGGCTTGAATTTGGTATAGGCTTGAATTTGGTATAGACTTGAATTTGTATAGGATTGAATTTAGTATAGGATTGAATTTGGTATAAGCTTGAATTTGGTACAGGCTTGAATTTGGTATAGGCTTGAATTTAGTATAGACTTGAATTTGTATAGGATTGAATTTAGTATAGGATTGAATTTGGTATAAGCTTGAATTTGGTATAGGATTGAATTTGGTATAGGATTGAATTTAGTATAGACTTGAATTTGTATAGGATTTAATTTAATATAGGCTTGAATTTAATATAGGCTTGAATTTAGTATAGGATTGAATTTGGTATAGGCTTGAATTTGGTATAGGCTTGAATTTGGTATAGGATTGAATTTAGTATAGGCTTGAATTTAGTACAGGCTTGAATTTGGTATAGGATTGAATTTAATATAGGCTTGAATTTGGTACAGGCTTGAATTTATTATAGGCTTGCCTGGCCTTGCTCCTTTAGGACACAAAGGTCACTCAGGGGATTAGAAGGGAGAAGTCTGAGCTGTGATTTAGCAGAGGGCAGAGTCCTTCAGCTCCCCAGATCAGCTCCATCCCTGCCCAGAGCCTGGGGCTGTGTGAGCCCTGGGCTGGGGCCACAGGACACTGCCTTGCAGTGAAACAGGATCATCCAGCCCTGCAGACAATTGGGCAACAAAGTGCTCCTGAAATATTTAAAGGGGCTGTTTTCAAACCTATGTAACTTAATTGTTTTGGTTTCTCCTTGCAATCATGAATATTTTATTTGGCTTCCTCGGGTTATGGCTGGGGAAGAGGCCCTTGGAGACCTTTTGGCTTGTCTTAAAATAGTTGGAAGAAGGCAGCAAACACTCACCAGTCTGAACCAGTGAGAGCTCAGGAATGAGGGGTCAGGAATTCTCTCTCAGTAGCCTGGGGTACAGGCTAAAGGAGAATATTTTCCATCAATATGAGGCAGCATATGATATAGAAGCAAGAGTGCAGATATTTTTTATTCATGCAATGGGCATTGGGGAGAGGAGGGGAGATACATAAAAAAAGATATATTTTTAACAGGTTTTATAGGCTTCAGGGTCCTGACTGGATTGTCAATTCTACTTGCTGTGGAGTCAAAGCAAAAGGAGACCCTATTTATAAATTTAGCAAGTTTAATCTTAAAAACAAATGTTCCTAAGAATAGCTTTGGCCAATCTCTTTACCTGAGCTATTACCAAACAAACAAGGTGGCTGGGAATTTATGCAGCATGTAATTAATTTCTCTGATAAATCAGAGCCAGTTCCTAGTCTTTGATTTTTGTAATTTAGTATTTTTTTTAAATGGAGTTACCTTTTCATGTCTCTTTTGTGCAATAGCATCAAAAGCTTTTATTTTATGTAATTGACACAATAATTTGCAGTGAAAAGATGATTCAGATGTTTTATCACTCTCTAATAAATTTGTAAAATCATAGTGCCTGAATTCTGGCTGAAGGGACCTGGTATTTTGCATAAATGAAGAAATCTTTAGGAAACTCCACTGTCCAGTCTAGTCAGGGATCTGGAGCTGAAATCTGGAAGGGTTTCATCTTTCCTGGTGCTTATCTCCCTCTCCCTTAAGAGACACGAACCAACTGCCAGCATCTTGCCAGGAGCACTTTAAAAGGCAAACAAATGTGTTCAGCCTGTGCAGAGAATTCAGGTTAGAGGTGCTGGGCCAGCCAGGGCAGGGAGCACCTGCATCCCAGCTCAGCCCTGCCCATCTCAGGCAGCTCAGAGCAGGATCTGAAGGGAGTGTGAGCAGTGGCTTCATCTCAGCCATCCCAGGTGAAACCCAAACACCTGACTTCTGACACATCACAGAAATCAGAGCAGCAGCTCTGGTGCTGCCTGGAGAGGCTCCCTGAAGAGGCTCCAGCTGATGCTGATGGAGTTTGAGCCATTTCCTCCTCGAGAGCTGAATTTTCAGAGCAGCTTCTCCTCCCTGCCACACACACACATTAGAAGCTTAGAGCTAAGAGACCAGGGCTTTTCTCCAAGTTTTGATCAGGAATAAATGATCCAGATGCCATCAGTCATTCTGGGCTTTACAGGAGAGATTTCTCTTTTCTGCACAGAGGGATACAGAGTTATTTGTGGACAGTTAATAGCAGAATGTGATGAAATAATTAACTACGTTGTTGCTGTACAACCTCATTCTTGTAAAATAAGAGAAGGGAGGATGCAGAGACAGAAAGCTCAGGTAAAATGTTTCTCGAGCTCTCAGCTCAACCCCCAGTTTTTATCTTTGCTCCTTAATGGAGGAGTCCTCAAGGGACAGAATGTAACAGCCAGGGGCTCTTGGAAAGAGGACAAACAGGTCCCACTCAAACTAATGCTGCAAAGCATCTAAAATCTTATTTCATGTTTGGGTCACTTGTTCTGGTGGCTGGCCAAAGCTGAGTTCATTTTGTTTAATCTCCAGCTCCTCTGGAAAGGTTTTTTGGGAGGGGGCAGGAAACCTTACAGAGCCAGGGACATCCTTGGGGTAGTGAAATCCTCCCTCCCTGAGCTGCCCTTTGCAGCCTGGGGAGGCTGCACATACAGCTCACACTGAGCATTTCTGCCTGCTCTGCTACCTGATTTCTTGAGAACAACCCAGGCAGGGCAAAACCATCCCTGAATTAATCAGAGTTTCATGGGCATAAGCACTGGCTGTGAGTAACCTCAGCCTGGCTGCAAGAGGAGGACAACTTTATTTGAAAAGAGATTTAGTCATTCTGCTTGATTTGGGCTGGATTTAGGCATAATGAGGGCAAAAAGATGATGCTAGTTTTGCTGTATTTTCAGTGCCAAGCTGGAAACTGCTTTCCTGTTTCAGCAGAAAGCTTGGTACAGGCAAGGACAGAGCAGAGGCTGAGCTGCCCGTGCTTGGCTCCCTGGAATAAAACTCCAGGGCTGCAGAAGAAAGGGACCTATGATTTAGTTATTTTCACTGGCTTAAGCTTTATTTTTTTTTTAGGTAGTTTTCACTGTGCCTTATCTGGTAACCTCTTGCCTTATAGCAGATGTGTTTTGGTGTTGGAATTGACCCTTTCTGTCTTTCTTTGGGGCTGCACCTAATCACACCACATCTGACCCTGACCTAGGTGAAACCCCACCTCTTCTGTTATCCCCAACTCTGCAAGCCAGCTGCTGATATTGCTGGTTGAAAAGGTCAAAAGGTACCATGAGAAAGCTTGAATTATTGATGCCACTTTCCTTCCATGTACTGTAATTATCTGCCCTTGGGGCACAGCCCAGCCAGAATCCCTGTTGGACTCCCCAGCTGGGCAGGCTTGCAGGAGCTCTGGAGCAGACCCTGGGCTGCATGGACACAAGGCATGGGAGAGGGGATGTGTTCCACTGCATGGATGTGACCTGTGATCCAGGTATGGGGCAGCACGCTGGAACCAGTGTAGGTGTGTTACAAAAATTACTGTGCACAGTGGTAAAAGAAGGGGTTTGAGCAGTTTGTACAGTGAATGAAAATAGAAACTTAAGAATTAAGCTCCAGGCAGGTCCCTTTAATATTAATGATTGTACTTTCCTCTGTATGAGTTGGGAGAATCCACTGTGCTCAGGGAAGACAGAAAATTCCCTTTTGGGCTCAAAATAGCAGCGTGAGCTTTCTGCTCTTCCTTTTATCTGTAGGTTCATGCTGTGATTCCTGACAGCACTGAGGATCTCCTCTCTCTGATGTGAGCTATTCTCATTTCATCCAAAAAGGGAGAATGCCATGGAATTGTTCTTTTTCCTGTAGTGGTTTAGGTGAAGTTGGTGTGGTGAGGGGAGCTGAAAAACTGGTGAGCAGCATCTTTCACCTGCTGCAGAGTGTCCAGCAGGCAGATGGTCCAGGGCAGTTAATCAGAGCAGGTCTGATGTCAAAGGAATTGTTTATATAAGCAGTGATTCATCTTCCCAGCCCCAGTAATAACAGTGGTGTTACAAATCAATCTGCTCTAAAACCCTGTCTCTGAAGAACTGTGAACTCCAGTTTTTCACTTTCTAACCCAGATTCAGTCTGGGGTCCTGTTTTTACTGTGGGTCAAACCAAACTCCTGTGTCTGAGCTCCCTACAAATGTGGCAGTGTCCCTGACCTTCCTCCTCATCCAAAAATTTCAGCATTTTTGCTTTGTGGAAGGCTTTAGTTCAGCAGACACATGGCTATCTGGGGACAGCACATAAAAACAGACTTTTATTTATTATTTTCCTCTGTATTTGGCACTGTAGAGAAGCTGAATCAACTTTAAGCCCCCAGGAGGGCAGAATATTAACAACTATTCTGTACTGAGGATTTAGGGTCTAATTCAGCTGCCATTAATCTCAGTAACAAAAGTCTTGTTGCAGGATTTAGAGATCTAGGCCAGGAGTATTGGGGTATTAAGTGGGGAGGGGGGGCTGAAATGGGGTGACCAGACACCTACATGTGACAGTGCTGCTCAAAGGGAGGGAGGGGAGAGGATTGGGGTTTAGAGATGAACTCTGCACTGTGCACAGGGTCCAGGAGGGTTTGAACAGAGCCAGATCCAGACCAGGACAAAAAAAAAGCAAGTTTAGAGGGAATCCTAAGGACACATTTTTGGGAACCCTTAATTGTGTGTAGCTGCTTTCAGGGCAGCAGCTTTTTGTTTCAGTGGCAGCTGGGGGAAAGGGAGATGCTGGTTTTCCCCATTGCAGATTGTTCTGTGCTGCAGAACAGCACAAAATAGGTGGTACAGCAAAGGAACCAACATTTGCAATAAACCCCCTTTACACACACCAAATGTGCTTTTCTTAGAGCATCATCCCTCCTGAGCTGTGGAAATCTCAAATGTGGTTTTGCTGCCCTCCTTGGAGTGACTGGGGTGAGACACTGAGTGGTGTCTTACAGAATTGCTCCCACAGCACTGGAATGTACTTTTTAATGGCTTTTTTTCAAAATTTATTTTAATAACTTGGGCAGGTTTCAGTCTGCAATCAGGTCATAAGATATTATGGAGAGTGGCTGGATTTCCATTTTTCTTGAGGTACTAAGTGCTAAAAATTCTCATTCCTTGTCAGATTTTATAGCAGCTGTAAAGGTTTAAAGCTTTTAGAGCTTGCTGAATTGCAATCTTGACTGTGTGCCTTTCCCCCATCCCCTTCCCTGGGGCTCACAGGGAGATGCCTGTGGATGGAAGTTCCAGGAAACCTTGGCCAAAACTCTTCTGGGCTTGTAGCCTGTGTACAGACACTGCCCCCACGGCCACTGGGGTGCAGGGTCAGAGTGTCAGACAGTGAAATATACTGCCAGCATCCCATAATAGTCTAGCAAGTGTCTGGAGGCTTCCAGATACTGAATTTCAGCCTTTAAATAAGGGAATGCCTGGTGGAGTTAGGAGGAATCAGTACCCAAATCTTGACTGCTCCATCCTCTGTTACTGAATCTGTAAATCTGTGATGATTGGAAGTTTCTCTTCTGCCTGTGGAGAATCCACAGAATTGGCTGAAAAACAAAGTGAAAGAAAAGGGAGAACTAGAAAGAAGACTTTAACAGAGAAAGAGATGAGAGGACAAAATATATAATGGAATTTCCCTGTCCCATGTACTGGCTTATTCCCTGCTCATCTCTGGGTAATGTAATTTCCAAGATAGTCCCAAACAGCCCCAAAAGATCCTTTTTATCTTTTTCCTTTGGGAAAAAGCTGCATTCTGATGGCTTTCCTTGCTGTAAGATTTTTCCCTTAGTCCCATTCTCCACATCCACTCACCTCCAAGTTTTCCTTTCCCTGATCCATCATTTCCTTTCAGCTGTGCTCTTGCTGTTTTGTGGTTTGGAGCCTTTCCTTGCAGGGTTTGGTGTTGGGACCCAGACCCAGGCTCTGCCACCAGCACTTCATTCACTCACAGGGCCCCAGGGGGATGTCTGAGGTTGGCCCATAAAATAAAGGGTCTGGAAAGGATAGAAGTGATATTTAGCATCAGCCTGAGAGATCAGGACCAATCCTTTGGGCACTTTTACTCCCTTTATTCCATGCATGTGACTAGAGGAAAGATGGAAGATAAACAGGTTAACCCCTGGGATGCTGAACATTTCCCACACTGCCAGTGCACTCAGGGGCAGTTGAGTGCAGATGTGACACCCTGGAATAGTGTTTGTCTCTGACATTTATTTCACACAGATCACTAGATATGTTCCTCTCTTCTTCTGCTCAAAAAAGGATACTGGAGAAAGAGAGACTGAAATTAAATAAACATTCTGTTTGAACTACAGTGTGTTCAAACCTTTGCCAGCTGTAGAAAATCATGGACACATGGACTAATTATGGGATTCTTGGTTGTCCTGTGCAGGCCCAGGAGCTGGACTTGGATGATCCTGATGGGTCCCTTCCAGCTCATCATATTCTATTTGTGACAAAATAAGCCAGAAATTATACAGGGAACAGGGCAGTCAGTTTGGCACTGAATAGGCAAGGCTCTGCAAACATTTATTTTAGAAATGAGGTAAATTAGTGCAGAAATTAGGGACATCTGGCTTCTCTTTGTAGCTTCTTTCACAGCAAAATGCACAATGTTTATTTTCCCAGGTGAGTCAAGACAGGCCCTCACATATTCCTGAGCACTGAGGAAATGCCTCCTTCCAGATCCAAGACCTGGCAGAAAAAGGCTGGAAAAGAGAAGGAGTTCAAGTGTGAGAAAAACTCTGCAGGAGACTCCAAGATCCACTCTGGGAAGCAGAGGAGGGGTAAGAGCAGGGGACAAGTGAAGGACAAGGAGTCACTGCCTGGACAAGGGGACAGCCTTGGAGAGGAGCCCTCAAAAATCCAGAGGCTGGGGAGGCCTCAGGAAAGCAAAGAAAATGAGCACAAGAAGTTATTCAGGAGAAAAAGAGCCTGCAGGAGAAATGAGAAAAGTGAATCTGGTCTGGGGAGAAAAAGCAGAGTGTCCAGGTTGGAGGAGAAAAAAGGAAAGGTCTGTAAGCAATGGGAAATGACATCAGGGCAGGAGAGTGAGGACAGCAGTGACAAGGAAGGAAAAACCATCACAAACAGAAAGAAACAGGATTTTAAAAAGAGGTGTGGGAGGAGATTTGGTGTTTGTGAAGCAGGCACTGAGCTGGGGGCTGTAAAGGTGATCACAGAGCAAGGTGCTGAAGGTTCTTCTCAGAAACAGAACTTGGCAGAGAAGGCACAGAACCCCAGGGGAAGGCACAGAGGGAATCAGGACTTCAAGGAGGCTTCTGAGCAGAAATCAGCTTCTCAACCCCAAGGCAGCACAGCACAGGGGAAAGGTGAGAGGACCAGGAAAAAGAAAGTTGAAAATGTTACCAGGATTGTCATCACTGAAAGTGAGGAAGAAAATATTCTGGAAACCTCAGGAAACTCCTGCTCTAACTCCAGCAGTGAAGGCCATGGAAGCCACAAAACAGGTGCAGAGGCTGTGGGGGGCTCTGCCTGCAGTGCAGAGAGGAGCAGCTCTTCTGAGGAGAGGAGCAGCTCTTCTGAGGAAGGTGGCAGCAGTGGGAAAGAAACTGTGCTCAAAGATCCTCCTGTGAGTGAAGGAAAAGGCTACAAGGAACTGGTTTATGAAATCAAGGAAGCATCTGTGGAACCTGAAAAGGAGCAGGTGACCACAGGTGGAAAAATTGAATCTGAGGCTGAAGGCACTGAATTTGCAGGATTGGAGGCAGAGATGAGGAAGGCAGACAAGATGCTGAGAGAACCAGAATGTGCTCCAGCTGGGAGCAGTGAGGCAGATGATCAGCTAAGCACTTCAGGACTCCAAGTTCAGAGTGTTAAGAACAGGGAAAATATTGAAGTAGACAAGGAAAATGTACTAGAAAATGACAGAGTTAAAGATATGTCAAAAGATGGACACGTGAATTCTGACAGCAGTGGGGAGAGCAGCACTGCAGAGAACACTGATGAAGTAAAAGAAAAGAAACCAGAACCACTCCCAACTGCTGTGAAAGCAAAACTCCATGTTCACCTCAGCAAATATGGACAGGAGGAGAAGGAAGATGAAGACAGAGAGCTGGAAGATGGCTCGTTCCTCTCCAAGCAGCAGAGCACATTGAAGGAGAAACCTGGGAAGAGTGAGATCCCAGAACAAGGTGAGGAGGCTGGACACAGACAGAGGGACAGTTCTGACTGCAGCAGGCAGGACCTGCCAGCACTGGTGCTTACAAAGAAATGTTCTCAATCCCAAACCCCCCTCAGTCTGGAAAACCAACATAAAAGTGCTGAGACCAAACTATCAGCAAGCCAGAAACCAAACCCTGCCCAGCTGGCTTTGGGAACCAGCTCAGGCCTGAACAATGTTGGAAGCATCTGTTCAAAACCCATGACTCTAGAAACGCCCAGTAAACAAAAAGAACCCAACAGAGCTCAAAGTTTTGGAGAGAAAAGATTAAATACATCAAGCTGCTCCACGGTTACAAAAAAATCATCTGATAAACAGCTCCTTGGAAAGACCAAGAAAGTTGGAAAAGTTATTGGAAAAGTTAAACAGAGTTCAGGCCAGTCTATAAAGGCAAAGAAAGAGGAAGCAGAAGAAGCAGTTGCAGAGGCACCTTCTGAAACAGAACCTGTGCTCAGTGGGGGAGGATCCAAGCACTTGCACACCCGTTCTGCTTTTAGAAAAGTCACCAGCTGGCTTGGCCAAAAACCTGCCAAGAAAGCAAGGCTGAAAGCTCGACTGCTGAGTGTGGCACGTGCCATTGGCATCTCCAGATGGCTCTTGAAGAAATTTGGGAAGAAGAAGAGGAGCAGCAAACCTTTGGGATTGAGAAGCAGAATGGCAATCCGGATTCTGAGCACTGCTGGGTGGGTTGGTCAGACTGGCAGACCTGGACAGCTGGAGAGGGCTGAGCTGAGGGACAAAGAATCTTCTGCTTCATTAGAGGAGGGGAAAGGTCCTGAGATGGTGGAGGAAGTGGGACACATTGATCTGCCTCCTGGTGATTCTCCTCTTCATGGAACCAGCTCCTTTCCATGCTCAGAGGAGAAGAGCAGTGCTACTGATGCCAAGTTTGCTGTGGTGCTCCCCAGAGTGCACAGCCTGGTTAAGGCTAGGAACTCCCTGTCCAGGGGCTCTGGCAATGCTTATTCCCTACAGAAATCTCCATCAGACAGAAAATCTGTCACTCCTGTGCAACAGGGCTGCAGATTTCAATGTGATCTCCCCAAATCTCTGCTGGATCCAAGCCAGAGAAAGAGTGAGCAGGGTTTCCTCCCACCTCAAAAAGAGGAGCCAGCTCCTACATCAGATTATTGCAGTGAGGCAGATGCCAAGGAGGGCTCAGGTGTCCCCCAGGCTGCAGGGTCCATGGTCACTCCTGGTGTGCACTGGTCCCAGCAGCAGGGGCTGGGATGTGACCCTGCAGCGTGGCTGAGCTCCCAGCTGCTGCTGCCACGGGCCACCATGGAGAACCTGAGCAAATGGGCCACCTGCAAGGACCCCCAGCTGGCCAGCAGTGGGGTCAGGGTCTGCAGGGACCCCTGGGAGGCAGAAGATGTTGCTGATGATGTGCTGGAGATGGAGTTCATGCAGAAACAGGTACAGCTGCTGTCCCCAGTCCTGGAGTGGAGCTGAACTTCCCTGATTTTCAGTCATGTGTCTGTGCATTTCAGGTGTACCTGTGTGAAGAGCTCTGTGCAGAAGCTGAGGAGGTTGAGGATCTAACCAGACTGCAGTAGGTGTCCTCAGTGTCTGCAGCTCATTCAGGTCACAGGGGCTTGCTTGTTATCCTGCATGCAAGGGTAACAATAGAAAATACATTATAGATCCTTAGCTAGATAGCAGAAAATAAAATTTTTCCTCCATGGGAGAAAATAGAATTAATTGGATGCATATCATAGCTGAGTAACTGATGCTGTGCTGAAAAGCTAAGTAAAAGTCTCAATTTTAGTAGTTAATTTATGGACCTACACTGAGCCACTGGGGAGCAGCAGAGGTGCAGAGGGAACTCCTGACTGACAAAAGGGTGTCCCCAGGCTTGGTGCACAGAGAGGGGACATGGAACCTCTGCAGTCTCACCCCAGAGCCAGCAGCTCATCCTGGTTAACAGACTGCTGTACAGCTGCACCCCTGCAGCTCTGCCTCTCCTGTTAAATGGCTCCCAGTCCTGAAATGGGCTCTAAAAAAACCCCAAAACACTTCAAGGGTGGGAGAAATTAAGTTTAGAGGCTGATATGGCTTCTGTGATGTAGCAGAAGGGCAGAATTGGGAATTTAACACAGGTTTCTTGTTGAGTGAAGTGAGTGGTAAGAAAGGACAGCCTGAGGATGAGAAGCACATTTCTGTGTTCTTTGCCTACTCACACTGGCATCTGTGGATTTAGTGACTCCTGGTGCCTTCAGCTGTGAAAATTCAGGTGCCACATCTTTAGGAGCTGTTAAGGCCTTGGTTCACTGCTGCTGCTGAAAGATAAACCCCTGACACTGCTGCTCACACATCCTCCCCTCCTGCCATCCTGCTGAGATAAACCCCTGGAAAGGCTGTGCAGGGAGCTGTGCTCACACTGAGGGAGTTCTGGCCTTTCATGCTCCATTCTCTGGTGTTTTATTCCTGGAGATGCTGGAATCACATGAAGGCAGTGAAGAGTTTCAGTTCCAGCTCCCCACAAAACCATCACCACATTCACTTCAGAGTTGGATTCCATGATCCCTCTGGGTCCCTTCCTACTCCAAATATTCTGTGGTCCTTGGGAGGGCAGAAAGGTTAATATTTAATATTAACACAAGCTAGTGAAGCTTGTGGCTGATGAGTCCTTTCCTCTGTTTGTAGGGAAGTCTCTGAGAGCTCAGTCCTGCTGTGCCTGAAGAAGAGGTTCCATAACAATCTCATTTATGTATGGAGAGTGATGTTTGATTTGGTTTGGTTTGGTTTGATTTGGTTTGGTTTGGTTTGGTTTGGTTTGGTTTGGTTTTCTTTAGTACTTGTTCACCCTGAACAACGAGCTTTAGGAGAAAATAATTTATTATATTATACTATCAAGCTTTAACAATGCACCAAGTGTCTCACTCATTACTGGGAACAATGATAAAAACTCACACAGCTTTTGCTCAGAAATCAGGTAGCAAGAAATATTTAGGGTAAAATCTGAAAGTTCCAGAGCTTCTCTGTAATTTTGGCATTTGTTACCAACGTGTGAACATACTTGGGCTCCTTTTTAGCCTCAGCTGCTCCTAGCAGGAATCTCCTATTTTAGCAGAGAAGTTCTGAGTTAAAAATTGTGGATCTTGAGAAGAAACTTCAGAGTTTCTGCAAACATTTCACAGTGTTGTGGTCCAGATCTGGTTGTGGATGGTTAATTGTTCTCTTTTCCATTTACTGGCTCAAGTGTTCAAACCTGTGCCTGTAATTTTATGTGGAGCTTGGAGAATAGATAGTGGCCAGAGAAGATGATCACAGACCACTTATCCCAAATTATTAATGACAGAGCTTTGAAAATGACCATGAAAAGCTGTGTCCTCTATAAGCTGCAGTATAGTCAGAATAAATAACATTCCTTTAAAGGGAATTTGTGCATTTGTATTAATATCTGCATTCAGCTGCATTCCTCATTCAGAAAATTCTAAGAAGCCACCAGCTTTTCCCCCTTTCTTATTTTTGTTCTAGACTTATATTGGGCAAATTTTGATTTCTGTGAATCCTTTCAAAGACCTCAGTATCTACTCTGAAGATGTGGCTACCGAGTACCAGCAGGGGACTCTCTCCAAGAACGCCCCGTATGTTTTTCTTTCTCAAATAACTCCCTAAACCCTGTTCTGTTTGTGCTCCTGAAAGTATTTAACTTTCCTCCAGTTTTCTGGTAGAGCAGGGAGAGTGTCACAGGAAGGGAACAGTTTGGCAAAGCTGTAGTTGCTTGACCCTTCTACAGAGCTGAAGTTCATCCCTGGAAGTGTCCAAGGCCAGGCTTGGAAAAACCAGGTCTGGTGGAAATTGTCCCTGCCCATGGCAGAGGAACGAGATGGTCTCTAAGGACCCTCCAACCCAAACCATTCTGTGATTTTTGGATCAAGTTTCATTAATCAAGACACTAGCTCATGTCTAACATAGATCCCTGATGAGGAATCTTTGTGAGGATGAAATGTGGGGTCATGTAATGAGGATTTCTTTCTGTCCATGCAGACACATCTTTGCCATAGCAGAGAGGGCTTACATGCTGTCCCAGTCATCAGGGCAGGAGCAGTGTGTCCTCATCAGGTAGGAACTGAAGGGCTTTGTTGCATGCCCTTGAATTTTCTTTATGTGAAAATACTTTTGTATTTCACTGCCTGTAAGTTGATCCTTCTGGCTCTTACACAAAGGCTGCCTTTGAGAATCTGGATAAGGTGGATTTTTGTTTCACTCTGTGCAAATACAGTTTGAATTTAGTTTCACTTCAATTCAGAGAAGTGGGGGAGGAGGAGTCTGATATTCCCCAGTGGAATCCTATTTGGGCAATGGGATTTTCAAGCAATGGTGATAAATCTTCAGCTGTCAATCAGCACAGCCCCTCTGATCAGGTACCTCTGTTCTGATGCCAACTTCACCTCTTGCTCCTGCAGTGGGCACAGTGGATCAGGTAAAACAGAAGCTGCCAAAGCCATTGTGCAATACCTGACCATGCTGTACCAGGGATCTGACAGCCACAGGATCAGACAGGTAACAGGCAAGTGGAGCCCCGAGGGCTGGGCAGGGAAAGGAGCCTGAGACAGGGACAGAGGCCACGTGCTGATGGTTTTTGGCTGGACTTGGGAGGGTCTGTGGCCCAAGGTGAGGCTCCCAGAAACACTCAAGGACTGCTGGTGTGTTTGTCGTTCTGTGTTTGAATACCTGGGAGATCTGATGCTGTGAAAAGTGCTGTGTGTGCTTGAACAGAGAGCTGGCAGCTGCCGTGGAGAGCTTTTAGCAGAGTCTAGGAGATGAATCTGAGCAAACAGAGCAGAAGGAAGGTGAAAGATTGTAGCAGCAAAGGTTAAGGGCTCACAGAGGAACTCACCACTGGCTAGAGACAATGATACCAGGATACATTTAAAAATACATCTTTTACTCATGTGAGAATTATATCAGTGAAGTCCTGGCTTTTTTTTTTTTTTTTTTAATCTTTTCAAGCTGACAGGTACATAAACTCCTTTTGAGTTAAAAACTTGTGATTGCTTCTTAAGTGTTCCCTGCCTCTTTTCTTTACAGCCCTGCAATGTCCTCCCCATCCTGGAGAGTTTTGGAAATGCAAGAACCATCCTCAATGACAACTCCAGCCGTTTTGGAAAGCTGCTGAATGTCCACCTGAGACAGTGAGTCCAGAACCTCCTCGGGTCCCTCCAGCTGCCAAGGGGTGTTTGGGACCAGGTGGAGCAGTGCTGAGAGCTCACACAATGACACAATAACACAATAACCCCCCTCCCCATCACTCTTGTTACCATCAGGGCAGGAAGAGGGTGACTTTACACCCCTATTTTGCTTTTTTTTTAGTTTCCTCCAAAAAGTAAGATATTTTAGTTCTCAAGATGAGTGTTACATTAAGAACATAAGAATGGCTGAACTGGTTTATACCAAGGACCATCACACCCTGCTGTATCAAGCACTGCCTGAGGCAAGAACAGCCCAAATACACACAGAGCTTTTCCCACTCAGTGCTTTTCCCTTGCACATCTGAGCTCTTCAACATTTGCAGCAGCTCAGGAGCTTCTCTCAGTCTCCTGAGCTTTTCCAGTTTCCTCTTGGGCTCAGACAAACTTGATGCCTCTGCACCAGCCTTCAGTGTTCCACAGGTCTAACCAGTTCTGTGAAAAGCACCTTTCTGTTTTGAGCCTGCCTCCTTTCTTTCTCGGTTTGGTTGGTTTGTTTGGGGATTTTTTCTGGCTGCTGCCAAGCTCTGAGCTGATTCTTGCATGGAGCTGTCTATCAAAACCCTCAGGTCTCAGTCCTCAGGAGCAGTGGTTAAGCTGGAGCCTGTCAGGTTATATGTGAGGCTGGGTCTGTACCCATCTCTCCCCATTTATCTGCAGTGGGTTCCATGTTCCATTTTCTGGGTCTGTACCCATCTCTCCCCATTTATCTGCAGTGGGTTCCATGTGCCATTTTCTGGGTCTGTACCCATCTCCTCACATTTATCTGCAGTGGGTTCCATGTTCCATTTCCTGGGTCTGTACCCATCTCTCCCCATTTATCTGCAGTGGGTTCCATGTGCCATTTCCTGGGTCTGTACCCATCTCTCCCCATTTATCTGCAGTGGGTTCCATGTGCCATTTTCTTGCTCACTCACTCTGCACTGTCAGGTCTGTCTGCATTTATTCACAACTGGCCTTCAGCCTCCCTAGCCTGAATAATTTCATACAAGCAGGAAGCTTTGTCCCATTGTTATTCAGCTCCTCTTCTAGGTCACTTCTCAAACCCTCAGTTGCACTCCCAGCTCAGGTACAGACACTTTATGGAGCTCTGATGGTTTTTTCAGAGTGTTAAGAGAATTCACCTTTATTCCTACCCACGTTAGGACTTTCCTCTTTATTCTCTGCTTGCTTGGCTTCCAAGACTCACAGTTTTGTCAAAATATTTTGGAAATTCATGTACATTATGGCCCCAAGATCATTCTTACCTGCAGAGACCCAAGTCTGGAAATAACCTGTCCCCAGCTTCTGACAGGATCTGTTGTCTCATGCTCAGTGGCATCGTGGTGGGAACATCCATCTCCCAGTACCTGCTGGAGAAATCTCGTGTGGTGTTTCAGGTGAGGACCAGTGCTCCCCTTCTCCCTTATTCACATTTAATCTTAAATTTACTGTTAATAACAGGGCTGGGAATTAGTGTAAGAATTGTTTTTCATTTCTTCTACTAGCAAGAACTATGTCCCCTCCATGTAGCACAGGGTGATCACTGCTTTTATTTGAATAAAATAGGTTTCTCTGTCTCAAACAGGTTAAATTAAGCCATTTATTAGGGGTTACTGAAAGGTGAATCTTCCCTCAATTAGTTCTTCTTAATGGTCAAATATTAGGGCAAATATTCTCTCAGATGGAATATTCTTCAGGTGTCAGTGAAACCCTGGAAATCTTTCCAATAAGTGGTTCTGGCTTTGTCCTGCTGCCCCCAGAATGTGTGTCCTGCTCTGTGAGTGTGCTCTGAGGGATTTTGGAGCTGGATGTGATCAGGTCCATGCATGTGTCCCATCAGGCCCAGGGTGAGAGGAATTACCACGTGTTTTACCAGCTGCTGGCAGGGCTGCCCATGCAGCAGAAGGAGGAGCTGTACCTGCAGGAGGCTGAGTCCTACTTTTACCTGAACCAGGTGAGTGAGCTGGGGTGTTCTGCAGCAGCTGGCAGGGAAGGACCCAGCCATCCCTGTTTAGCTACAGAGGCACCAAATCTCTGCTCCCCTGCAAGGGACTCTCAGGACTGGGCTAAAGTCAGCTCTGCTCCTTCTCACACATGATCTAAGAATCAACATCTTCATCTCTTTTGTGGTCATTGTCTCACCTTTCAGGCCCCTTCTGCTCTGAAAGGACAGACTTTAATGGAGTTCTCGAGTAGACTCATGGCTCCATCGTGTGGTGTAAAATCCCTTTGCCTTTCCTTGCAATTGCCATTTATTGTGGGACTGCAAAAAGCAGGGAGGATTTCTGTCTGTCTTCTGCAAAAGACTTGCTTTATTGACTGAGTCAATATATGCAGATTTTAAACCACTGAAATACACCACTGAATTTATACCACTGAAATATCCTGCTGATTGCAATTATTTAAGTTGAATTTGTTTGTCAGACTTACATCAAGTCACGATCTTGGAACACCTTTTTTTCATTCTTTTTGGTTTTTTTATTTTTCTCTATTTTGGGAGGTGTAAGTTTTGTTTTGTTTGAATTTTTAAAATGTTGCTTTTCATAATCAAGGAGGTCACAAAAATAGCAAGAGATTTCTCCTATTTCTGTGTGAGTCAGCTTTCCCAGGTGGCAAATTCAAATTCTTCCAGCAGCTGCTGTCAGGAGGAATCCTCGGTAGTGATTGCAATCACCTCACCCCCAGGCCAGGAATGGACAACAGCGACCATTAATGACTCAGGGATGGAGGGCAATTAAGGGCCCAGCCCTTAATGGGTGATTAATGGCTCCTGGCAAAGCATTGTAAGACAAAGTCTTCAAGGTGATAATTAACAGGAATATCCCAGCCTGCTGCAGAGAAGGAAAGGGGAAAGATCAGATTAGGTACAAAAGAGTTAGCAGAGATTGACAAAATCTCTCTTGGATCTTGGCAAGAAGCCCAAGGGCTGCCTGGACTTCATCCTGGTCCCACCAAAATCTGCTGAGAGCTGGGAACTCTGGTGAAGAAATGCCCTTGGACACAAACAGGTTCTGCAGAACCCCCTGGCCCAGGATTCCTGTCACCTTTAGGGTCACTGGGAGTGTCCTCCTGCGGAGACAAAGAGAAGCAGGGCAGTGCTGAGCCCACGTTCTGGGCTGGGGCTGTAGCCCCGGGGGCTCCCTGGGTGCACAGACCCCGGCTGAGAGAAAACCCTGCTATCATTTATTTGGGGGTTCGCTCAGGCTCCACTTCTCTCAAATCCCACCCAAGCAGGGGCATCCTGGGGAGCCTGGGCTGGAATTCCAGCAGAAACTTGGCAAGTGTGGATAAGAGAGATCCTAATCTAAAACTCCAGAGTGAAGAGACTGGCCTCTCACCAATGCTGAGTTTCCACTGGTGGTGTCCTTCATCTCTTGAGATTCCTCCAGCCCTTAAAACACTGAATTACCTCTCTGAAGATTCCTGATGGTGGCTTAACCCCAGCCTGAGGCTAAAGGGGCTGATCTCGATTTTCTGTCCCTTTTCTCCCAGGGCAGAGCATGTGAAGTCCTGGGGAAGGAGGACAGTCAGGATTTTCTGGTCCTGGTGCAAGCTCTGGAGGGAATCAGCCTCTCAGAGGATCAGCTGAGCTCCACCTGGGCTGTGCTGGCTGCTGTTCTGCAGCTGGGGAACATCTGCTTTACCTCCTATGAGGTACAGTAACCCAACAGCTTGGGAATGGGATATTTATACTGAATATTGCTGTTGTCCCGTGTGGGAGGACCTAGGACATGGTTCCTGACTGAGGATGACATCCTTTGGAGACCTTTTTGTCCTTTCAGTGTTGGGCTCCAGATTGGTCTAGGGACAGAAGATGGGAGGCAACCAAAGGTCTTTAGAGCTTGAGTGGCTTTTTAAGGAGCCAAAATGAACCTGGTGCTCTGCCCAGGCTGTGACCAGCTCTCACCAGGTGCTGTTGAAAATATTAATACAAGAGGGACCCTGTACCCCATCCATTGCTCCTATCCATAGTATGTTGCAACTCAGACAGTAATATATGCATAGTAATGTGTAATAAAGAACATTTTGTTATTTAGAAAGAATCCTTTGAGCATGCAGCCATTGCCAGTGCCACTGAGATCCAGATTGTGGCCAGTCTGCTGTGTGTGTCAGCAGAGCTCCTGCAGAGAGCTGTCACCCACCGTGTCACTGTGAGTACCTTCCTGGGGACTCCTCCTTCCTCCTGCAGCACACCATGTCCTGCCCCACTGCCCCAGCCTAGGAGGCTCAAAATCTGGGAGGTAACAGCAGGAATGAAATGGTTGGGATGGGCTGAACCCCCCAGGGCAGCTCTGTAAAGATGGCAGAACTCTTTTCTGACAGGAGTGGTTTCAGGTTTATCATTTTGGCCAGCAGCAGAATTCTGGGTTTAGTTTTTCCTTTGATATCTGGGTAAATTCTCAGCCAAATAGAAAAAAATCCAATTTATTAACTGGATTGACTTCCTTGTGGATTTAAAAAAATTTTTTGTGTTTTTGTGAGACAATAAGAGTAAATTCTGTCTCTTCATGGATCCAGGTTACATCTTATGATCAGATCTTCACCCCTCTGTCTGTGGAAGGAGCCATTGATGCCAGGTGACTCCTGCTGATGTCTGGGTGGGTGAGATGCACCCAGAGGTGCTGTCTTTGCAGTAACTGCTTCTTGTCCCCTCTCCCACTCAGGGACTCCATTGCCAAGGCTCTGTACTACCTGCTCTTTGAGTGGCTGCTGCTGAGGATCAATGAGTGGTTGGCTCCCTGGGAGTCTGACTGTGCTGTGGGCATTGTGGATATCCATGGCTTTGAGGTTATTTTTAATGTTCTTTTGCTATGGTCTGGGCAGTGAGGGCATTGGAGTATTTTACTTAGGACCTCTGTGTCCCAGTGAGTGCTGAAAACAATGGAGCACATTTGTGCATCCAAGAGTGGATGGTTTTTTCTTCATGCTCCTTCACAGCTTGTCTCACCTCTGGCTGTTCAGCCTCATCACTAAGCCAGGCTGAGAGCTGAGAGCTTGCAAACCAGAGACTGAGGCTGGTTTGAACTGGCTGGGCTCACTCACACCAGCCAGAACCAGCAGCTCAGCACAGCTCAGCCTGTGCTGCATTAGAGGGAGCCCCAGCTCCCTGGGCCTTGGGAGGGATGATCCTTTTGTCTTTGCAGGATCTGGGAGTGAACAGCTTGGAGCAGCTCTGCATCAACTTTGCCAATGAGCACCTCCAGTGGTTCTTCAGCCAGACTGTCATTGCCCAGGAGGAGGTGAGTGGGGCTCAGGGAATTCACAGAACCTTGAGGCAGAACACCTGGACTGAGCTAAGGCATCCTTGGATGCCTGTGCATTCAGCAGGAACATTTCCTGTTCCTCAGCAGGGAACAGGAAACTGAGTGGTCCTCTAAGCAATATCCATGCAATCCTAGCCCAGAGAGCTGCCTATTTAATATCTTTTATTAATTATACAGTAAATTAAGGGAAGGAGATTTTGTCAGTACCTTGCTCCCTTTTCCAGCTTTTGTGAGTGAGTTGGTCAGGGTCAGAGCCCAGACCTCAGTGGGTGCTTCTAGAGCCTGTTTGGCTTCTCTGTAGCATTTTCTGTACCATTTGTGTCCTGGGGGTGAAGGTGTATTTATCAAACTTGTTGCCTTCTACTGTTCACTCCATCACTCATCTTATGAGCCTTCCCCTCTCAAATCAGAAAAATCATTCGTGGCTTTAGAGGGAGCCACTGTTTCATGAGAAAAAAACAGACAATTCTGGGCAAGTTCCTGGCAGGAGTGGAACACTAACTTCCTGATGAGCAACCCAAACCCCTGTTAATTCTGTCCATTCTCCTTGTTTTCATGGCTGGGTTTGGCCTTTACCATGCAGGAGGAATACAGGCAGGAGCAGTTAACCTGGATTCCCATTTCCAAGAAGTACAGCCAGTCGTGCCTGGATTTCCTTACTGCAAAGCCCCATGGCATCCTGTGCATCCTGGATGACCAGACCTCCCTGCCTCAGGTGAGGAGCTCCCAGCCTCTCATGGGATCCCTTTCAAAGGATGGTGAAGGTGAGGCTGTTTTCTACAAAGGTTGCACAAGTATTCAATGTTTTTACCTTCAGTTTAACAGTGGCTTTGCAGCCCACTGAGTGTTGCAGCATCAGGAAATCTCTTTTGCAGGCCACAGACCACACTTTCCTCCAGAAGTGTCACTACCACCATGGAAACAGCCCTTGGTACACCAAGCCCAAGCTGCCTCTGCCTGAGTTCACTGTGCAGCACTATGCTGGCCCTGTCACCTACCAGGTGAGCTGGCAGGGGCTCAGAGCAGCTGGAGGAATAACCCATCCTGGGGACAGGCTGAGGGGGTCCTGATGGACCAGCTCTGGGAGCAGAGCTCTCCCCTTGTGGCTGCACATCCCTCCAGAGCATCAGTTCATCAGAAGGGAGGAGGTTGTTTTTAACAGAGCCAACCAAGCTGCCTCTGGGCAGAAGCAAAATAACAATTGCCCTCAGTGACACAACAGCCTCAGAGCCCTGGAAATGCAGGAAAGACCTTGCTGCTGGGGAAAAAACAGGAAAAGGTGAAAGCCTGCTGGGTGATGTGAAGGAGAAGCAGAAGTCATTGTCCTCTCTACCCTGGTGGCAGCAGGAAGATCAGCTTCATTCTCCAGGGCTTTCCCCTTGCTCCACCTCTCCAGCTGCCTGCCCCCAGTCCCAGTGTGTTTGCCTGTCTGAGTGATGCTTTAAATCAGACTTTGCCTCTGCAGGTCCACAAGTTTCTCAGTAAAAACCATGACCAGCTGAGGCCAGAGGTGCTGGATATCTTCTCCCAGAGCCGCCTCAAGGTACAGCAGTGGGTCAGGGGGGAGATCTCTGCTGCAGACACCCAGTGATCCTCTCATTGCCTTTATGTGAGAAGCAGAAAGCTGCTGGTCAGGTGTCAGGAGAACCTGGAGAACAACAAGTTTTATTTTACTGAATTTACTTGGGAATTGGGCTAATTGTCTTTGCCTGCAATTGATGCACTTTATATATAAAACACTCAGAGTGCCTCAGGATGCATTCCTGACACTGCCAGGGACAAGGGGAAATGGCCCCCTTAAGCTTCAGGTAGAAGAGATTTTTCTTTCCCCATAGTTGAGTGAGTTTTGGTAATTTCTCTGTGTTTGCAGGTGGTGTCTCACATTTTCCAGAGGGCCAAAGCTGCCTGTGGCCAGCGAAGGGAGCTGGGGGGCAAAGGGCTCAGGCCTCAGACCTGCACACTGGTGTCCAAATTCCAGCAGTCTTTGCAGGAGCTCACAGCCAGGCTGAGAGGGTGAGAGATGCTGCTGGCACACACAGGTGTGGAGTCCCAGGGCCAGCACAGGAGGAGGGTGACCCAAGTTCTCCCTTCTGCTTCCCAGGAGCCATTCCTTCTTCATCCGCTGCATCACCCCCAACCCCAGGAAGGTAGGGCAGCACTCCAGCTCCTCCTGGAGTCCCTCATCCTTCATGCTTCTCCAACAGCTCTCCTATCACAGCTGGGATTTAAACTGCTTGGTTTCATTGGATAGCTTGAGACTTTTCTTCCCTGTTCTATGTCCCACCCTTCCCTGTGGCCATGTGAGTTAATCCTGTGCTGCAGAAGCAGAACCAGGGTCAGCTGGACACCAAAGTGTTCCTTGGGCTTTGTGTTCCGTGGCAAGATCCAATCCAAGGACAGGACAAGAGAAGGAGAATCTTTCTAAACTCCCTGCTTTCAGTCTCCTTTCTTTATTTTTTTTTTAATTTTTATTTTTTGTTCTTCATTTTTTTTCTTCTGCTCTACCTTTGCAGCTGTCAAATGTCTTTGATGTGGAGTATGTGAGCTGTCAGCTGCGACATTCTGGGATTCTGGAGGCCATCCACATTCAGAAGGAGGGATTCCCAGTCCGCCTGCCATTCCAGAGCTTCCTGGCCAGGTACAGGGGTGTCCTGGCTGGGGATCCCCCAGCCCTGGATGGTTTGTTCTCTGAGGGCTCTGTGTACAGCCCTGATTCTGGTCACAGCCACTCCTCCTGTCCCAGGTACGGGCTCCTGGCTGGGGGCAGCCCCAGCAGCCTGCAGCAGAGGGAAGGCTGTGCAGCAGTGCTGGCTCACGTCCTGGGGAGCCCCTCGGATCTCTATCAGATGGGACTGACAAAGGTGACACCTGCAGAGGATCCCAGCTGGATCACACAGCCCCACCCAGCCATTCCCAGGCTGGCAAGCACAGAGAGGAGCTCAGCCTCTGCCCAGAGAGGGAGGACCTTGCACACCTTCCCTCTTACCTTTGCCTCTTGTCTCAAGTACCAAGGAGGCATTTTTAGCACTTCACATTAACAGGAGGCTCCAGCTCCAGGCTATTGTAGCACACCCAGCATTCCTGGGCCTCTGCTTTTGCTACCTGCTAGCCTTCATCATTCCTTGATGCCTTATGCACCACAAATGCATCCATCTCTGCCACCTGCACCCCGGTTTCCTTAGCAAGAACCCTTAAGGCTACAAAGGGATAAAGCAGCAGTTTTTGTTACTGATCAGCTCTGGGTGAAGCTGCAGCTTCCCTGGGGGCTCAGCAGCTGCTGCCTTTGCCAGGTGTTCCTGAAGGAGGAGGCCAGGCAGCAGCTGGAGAGGCTGTGGCAGCAGAGGCAGAGCTGGGCTGTTGTCACCCTGCAGAGGAAATTCCGGCGCCTGCTCCAGCGCCGGCGGCTGCGGCTGCTGCAGGAGAAGGTGACGCTGATCCAGGCTCACTTCCGAGGCTACCAGGCAAGGTCAGCAGGGCCAGCACCCCAGGGAATTGCCAAGGGACAGCCAGCTGGGGGTGTCCAGGTGTCCTGGTTTGAAGGACAGGTGTCTGCCAATAAAGGCAGGAGCTTCTCTTTGAAATGGAGAATGTAAACCCCCTCCCTCCAAATTATTATAATTTTGAAGTTAAGGGGCTCTCAGGCAAAGATATGGGAATTAGGAATAACAGTTCTTTACTAGGAAAATTAAAATAGAAATACAGCATTACACAGAACAATCCCAGCCCTGCCAGAGTCAGAATCCAAGCTGACACCCGTCAGTCAGTCAGGGTGTTGGCACAGTCCCATTCAATGGTGGCTGCATCCTCCTGCAGGGGCAGATGTGGTTCAGCTGGAGCAGTGCTCCTGGAGAAGGTGCAGTTTCCTCTGAAGCTCCAGGGATGATGTGGAAAGGTCTGGCTTTCCTCTGGAATCCAGTGGAAAGAAGGTGCCTTGGTGTCCCAAATCTCAGTTTTTATCTGGGTAGGAAAGGCTTGGCTCCTCCCCTGGCTGGAGCATCTCCCATGGGATGATGGAATTTTATCAGTCATGCCCTGGGACTCACTGGCCATTAACAGGAGATATCTCCTGGAGGGAGGATGGGCTGTGGGAAGATAAAGATGATTGCCCAGCTGGTTTAAAGATGGCCCATGAGCAGATAATGTGTGCCAGGAGATCAGGGTCACTGCCCCACCTGGCTGCAGCAGATGGGGACAGAATTCACATTTCTGGCCACATCCTGTATTGCCACCCAAGACACCAGGTGTCTCCTCACCTTAGCTCCTGGCCTGCTCCATGAGTATTTGTGTGGCTGATGAGTCCCTCATTAGACAATTCTTTTCTTTCTTTGTCCTTTAGGAAGCGTTACAAGAGGCTGAAGAAGACTTTGGTGCAATTTAAAACCATGATTTTAGTCTCCAGACCTCTGATTCAGTGGAGGAGGCGCTGCCAGGTAGCAGCAGTGCTCTCAGAGCAGGGGTGCAGGAGGGAACATTGGGGCTGGGTGAGGCCAGGGCAGGGATGGCTTTGGGAGGTTTGTGGGGAATGACCCACTGAGGTGTCCTTCACCCTGTCTGACACAAATGTAGTCAAATGAAGGAGCCACAGAGGCTGGAGCCTCCTCTCTCTAAATGGCATTCAGAATTGGCACAGGTGTTGCAAACATGGCTGAGTCACAGCTGTAAGCCAGGGTGGGAATGATGACTTTAGTTTTAGCTTTTCTATTTTTCAGATCCTACATTGCATTAGGGTATAACTGAACTCTAGATAGAGTGTTAGCAAGCTCTCTTCACATTCTGGTCAGACTAAACAATCCTTCCAGGCCTGAGAACCAAGGGCACCATGACAGCCTCAGGCCCAAAAAGTACAAACAAAAGTGAACTGGGGGGAGCAAACTGGGGGCATGTGACTTCATTAGCTGAAGCTGTAATTGGACAATGAACCTCTGATATGTAGACAGACCAAACTTATTTCTGTCTGAAAATCTCATGACCATTGTCCATCTTGGGTGTAACCTCTGTGAGGTTTTTGCTCTGCCCAAGGTGCATTTGTTAAAGGCCTTTAATAAATCCCCTCTTCATTCTCTAACTCTGTCCAGCCTCTGTTCTAGGCAGCCTCCCCAGGCACCACTCCAGGCTGCCCTACAAGAGACAAGAGCTAGTTCCATCTATGATCTTCAGAGCTGCTGTTCTGCTCAAGCTGTAAGGAGTCATTCATCCTGCTTTTTTTGTTGCCCAGTTCAGTTTCTGATGGTGACTGACAGCCCACAATTATCCAGCCTCAGGCTGCTGAAGCCCTTGGCCTTTGGAAATCAGCTGGGCTAAGAACAGGATGGCAGATTTCTGAGAGGATAAAAAAAATGTACAGGAGAGAGCCATGGTTCTGTCAAATGGGTATCATGTATTCTGCACAAAATACTAAAATAAAATTAAAGGAAAATTAAATTAAAAGGGAAGGACCCAGCACAGTTCCTGGCATGGCTGAGGACATGGTGCTGATACAAACCTGCAGAGGTGCCTCCTCTCCTGCCATGCCCAGCCCAGCCTGAGTTTCTATTGTTTCTTGCCCTTCCCACTTGGACTGGATCCAGCTTTTCGTTCTCCCAGGTAACCACAACAGTGCAGCTCTTTTGAATTTGTTTCTATTCCTTCAGTGTTTGTTTGCTGAGGTCTCTTTACGTGCTGTAGCAGCAGCAAAGGTCTCAAAGTTCATCTGCTGCAAAGTTCCTCCTTTCCCCCACCCCACAGCCCTGCCCTTTGGACTTTAGCTTGTCACTGTCTTTCTGAGCCCAGCCCTCATAAGCTCCCATGTAGTCACAGTGCTCTGCACACCTGAGAGGCAGAGAGAGGCAGAGACAGACAGAGACCCTCCTTCCCATCTGGAGTAGGAGTCAGGTGAGTGATGAGGCTGGGGAACAACAGAATGGATGGGAAAGGGCAGAGCTGAGAGGGAGTTTAGCTTCTGGTATCCCCCCACCTTTCTAAAGGGTTTTCCCTCCATGGACGAGTGCACCTGTCCGTGGTCAGGCTGTTATCATGTGCTCTGATGCTGAAGGAGGCAGGGAAACATTTCTGGCAGCTGCTGGGTGCTTTAGTCCTGAGCCACATCAAATGCTCAGCAAGGGAAGGTTGGCAGGGTGCTGGGCAGGGGCTGGAGCCTCCTGCTCCTGAACTGTGAATTGTTGAATTGTTGTGAAGGGCAGGAGGTGTTTCTGCAAAGCTCAGGTGTTTGCCTGGGCAGCCCCTTCTCAAGACACTGTGTTGGTGTCCCAAGGAGGCTCTGTAGCTGTTCTGTCATTTTATCTGCTGGATACCATGGGCAGGACACCATCTCCTGCCTACCCACAGCATCTGCCCCCAGAACAGCTGGAATTGACTTCATACACATCTTTTCCCATCCTCCATCCCCTTTTCATCTCCTAACAGCAGGAGATAGAGGAAAGGAAACAAAGAAGGAGCTCCCTGGCCTGTGGTGACACAGAGAATAGTCCCAGCCAAGGAATGGTGAGTTGTCAAATGGGTGGGAGGGGCTGAGATCAGAAACATCAGGTTCTCCAGGTGTTCTCCCTCCCTTGTGCCTCCTCAGCCCAGGCTTGCTGAACATCTAAAGGGGGCACACATGTGTGGAACCCAGTACAGAATGCAGGCTAGGTGGTATAAAGAGCCTTCTCATACAGGAATATCTCATTAGTTCAGTGTTTCCCAAACTCTGGGCACAGCCAGGCATCATAAATCAGTCCTGAGTCAGCACTGTGTTTGTTCACAGCACTGGACCTGGTCTTCAGAGATGGAGGGAAGATTATTTTTGGGGATCATCTTCTATTGTGAGGGCTGGGAACGAGACATTTCTGCATAAATATGTTAACAGAAGCTGATGTAGAGGAAGGGATGTATTAAATATAACACATTTAGCCTGCATCAACACTTCTAATTAATGCCATTATTTATGTGTCTAGACTGGACACACATTTGCTGCAGTGTCTGATCAAGGGAATCTGAATTGATATTATCCACAATTGTGTATAGATCTGTCAATAACAACAGGAATAATTAGCCCTGGGTGCTCTTGTATCACCTGATTCCTCAGGTGTGGATCCAGAACTGTAGAATTTCACAGTCCACTTCCTGAATACACCATTGAAAAGCCAGACTTGAAGTCAAGCATCCTCTCATGAGCAAAATCAAACTGATCAAAAATGCTGTGAATCTGTCTTTATGTGGAGAGAGATATGATGAATAATGTGCTATGCAGATCTTAAAAAAGAAACAAACAGCACACACAAAAAAAAAAAAGAAACCAAAAAACCCCAAAAGCTCCAGTTTTGGCTTGGTTTTATAGTGCCTTAGCCTGAGTAGTTCTGTCTGAAGTGCCCTGAGCTGTCTCTACATGCAGTGATGCTGGCACACACTCTGGTGTATTGGTCCATTTGCACCAGTGCAAGGTGCACCCAGTGAAACATCAACACTCATTGGCCAGATTCTCATCTGGATTACCCAGGTAGAGATCTGAGCTTTCTTAAGAGCCTCCAACATATATCAAAAATCAGAATCAAGACTCATTTTATGCCGTAGCACTTGTGGATACTGAAAAATCAAAAGAAAAAAGTCAGGAAAGTTCAGGAAGAAATGGCCCTTACCCTTCAGGTGCAATCTCTGCAATGCACTATGCCAGACTTGGCAGGAATGAGAGATAAACCAAAGAAAGCCAACTTTCCTGTCATTCCCCTTGAGGCAGTTGATGTTTTATTTAGGAATTGCTCCCTTTCCCTCCCTTGCTGACCCACGTCACACAGCTGTGTTCATGCAATACCTCCCTGTTTGCAAAGGTTCTGAATGCTGTGGAGGCAGAAGTCACTGCTTTGGCTCAGGTGCTCCATCCCTGTCCTGGCAGCTTTTCCAAGGCAGTTTCACCCAGCCTCAGCTCAGGGTTTTTATGTGTTCCCTGCTGGCAGCCAATGGCTGATTTGTCTGTCTCTGCAGGACGTGGGGCTGCTGGAGATCCCTGCAGAGCTCTCAGCCCTCCTGCACCGTGTGGAAGGTGAGGCATCCTCTCCCTTCCCTCCCTTCCCTGTTTCACTGAGCATTTCCTTGTTTATATCAATGTGTGTGTTTGTTCTCCCTGCTGCCTGTCACTGGGCTGGATTTGGTTCATTATCATTGCAATGTAAATGTGGTAAAGGCAAATGGATGGATGTTTCCTGACATGGTAGGGAGGAAAAGCAACTTGGGCCAGGGGGCAGAACACCAGCTTAAAAACCAGTATATTTGGTAATTTTTCAGCTTTTCTTTTGAACTGGGCTGGTAGAACTGATGGCAGGGATGGTGCAAAGCTCTTTGGTCAAAGTTTTGTGACAGCAAACTGCTTAATGAACCCAAGTCTCTGGCAGAGATGAGTCTGGGGTGGAAGAACTTAAACCCATCTTCTACCTACTCCAAAATCTTTAAGGAAATTAAAGGGGAAGAAAATGACAGTGTTGACAATTTCAAAGAAATATTTTTAGTTTTCATCAAAAATTACTTCCTCAAAAGGAAGTTTAAAACAGAGGGAAGGAAAAAGTAACCATGTGATTGTGGAACAATGTAATACCTTGAGATATAACAATTTATCAGTCCAATGATAACAATTTAATAACTTTAGGATGTAGCACTGTAACAAGTTGAGCACGTGTTAATATATCAATTTAGGGATGCACCGATTGGTTTTCACATCACCAAAACACCACTGACTGCAATGATTTCACAAGCTGTTGATCTGACCTTGAGCAATAAGTTGGGGCAGTTGTGTTTCCTCTGTAGCTCTTTACAATGTGAATATTTCAGCTGCAAATAGGTTGGGGCAGGATTTGCCCCTCTCTGTCTATGTGTCAAACCCAAAGCCAGCAGTGCCTGTGGCTCTCTGTGGGGGACAGGAAGGGACACGATGAGGCACAAGGGTCTGGTTGACCAGAGCAGACTGTGCTGGATCCCCAATAACTCACATTTCATGGCAGAGCCCTCCAGGGACTCTCAGCTGGTCTAGTGAGCAATGTGAGCCAGAGGGGCTCAGGGAGCAGTGAAACTGCTGGGAATGAAAACTGCTGGATGTAGATGGGGAGAGGGAGAGCATCAGGGGACGCGGCTGGGGGTGGAGGAATGCACAGGAGCTCTGCATTGAGGAAATCCCTTCATTTAGTGATGCCTGCTTCTCTCATCCATGATAAATCCCTCATTGCAAAGACCTCTCATGTGCTGTGGACTGGCAGTTGTCATCAGTGGCCCTGCATGGGCTCAGCATCTCCTGCCTGTAAATGCTGCAGGGCAGACTCAAATCTCCAGGGGTTCCCGGGGGAGAAGAGTCTGAGAGTCAGAGCTGTAAAATCTCCCTCCTGAAGAGAGTCCTGGTGGTCTCAGGGAGGTGAGGCTGTGCCTGCTGGGGGTCTGGGCAGCAGGGCTGGGCTGGGTGTCCCTGGAGCCAGGGGCTGGGGCAGGGTGAGGAGCAGGTCAGCCAGGAGCTGCTGGGTGAATTGTCTCTGTCCTGCCACCACCACACCTCCTTCCCTTGCAGGACACCGAGCCCAGGCCAACCAGATAACAGAGACAGAGCCCCCAGAAGTCAAGGTCAAGGATGGCCTCTCCCTCCCACCCACCATCAACAGCTATCCCTTCTCCTCCTTCATCAAATCACACTTCCAGGTGGGAACTCTTTTTATTCCTCTTCACTGCCTCCCCTGTGGGCAGACACACTGGTTTTAGCAACACCAGGAGCAAATATTTCTTTTTTTTTTGTTTGTTTGTTTGTTTGTTTTTTTTCTTTGTAGAAACCAGATTTCCCTGCTCCTGGTCAGCCTCTGCAGCACCCCTTAACCCACCTGGATGCTGAACACCAGGAGAGTGCCCTTGAGATAAACAAACTGGTAAGAGATGCCCTTCTTGACCTTGCTGAACAACAGGTGGGCACAGACAATGTTTTAATGACTTTATACAAGAAGTTGCTGGTGGTAGATACTGTTCCTAGAATACATGGAGAGCTGGAAAAGCAGAATAAATTCTAGGCTCTGGAGCAGCCTGACAGAGATCACACAGCTCCCAAGGGCTGCTGTGTTTTTGGGGAGGCACAGACCAGCCACAGACTGCTGGGATCAAACTGAATTGCCTGGTGATGGAGCCTCAGAGGTTGGCAGGACATATAGGAACAGGATTGCTAAACTTTAATGTCCCACTGTTGCAGACTCAGCAGCAATGATAAGGGAAGTCTGTCTTCTCAACCACTTACTCATCTATCAGTGATAAAGAAGTTTAATTTAACCCAGATCTTTTCCATGATGTGGTTTATAGCAAACATCTCGATTGCACAGATGTGTCAGTTCCCAACAGGAGACAGTGAACTGTTGTTTAAAGGCTGGAAAAGGGCAGGGACTTTGTCATCAGGACAAGTACACCTGGAACCACACCCTCACTCTGTAGTGTTTGTGTAAAGGGGATGGTGCTATGTCATCTCTGTGGATGTGAACATATGTCTTTATATTTCTTCTTTACAATGGTTGAAAATAGGATAAAACTTCAGATACTTTCCAAATAAATCTGGTAATCTTTTTGGGAATTACATATAATTAAATAAGCCCATTAAGAAAGTTAATACCTAAAAACAGGCTCTTGTTTTGTCCTCGTGATCCCAATTACAGAGGAGCATAAGTTTCAATAAAATCTTGTGAATAGGATTGTGTTTAAGCAGAATACTATTATTTTTCTAAAGATCAAAGGCAGTTTTTCTCCCTTGCTAATGAAGCAGGGATTTGCTACGAAGAATTCCATGAGAACTGAACAACTACCATCTCCTGTTCTCTCAGTGAATCTCTGACATGCATTAAGTGTTTTTAGAAGTGTTGTTACTCATAAATGTTCTTTCCAAAGCTGTACATTTTAGAAAAATATTAATTGGTGACACACTGAAGTGTAGAGATGAAAGAAATCATTCTGTACCTAAGGGTGAGAAACACAAACTAGAAAAGCATTGAAGGTGTCGATGTGCAAAGCCAAGAAGTTGAATCATTTCTTCAGTGAGTGTGTTGAGACACCACATCCCACAGTACTTGGTATAATATTAACTGTACCAAAGGTTTTAAACACTCAGTGGGCACAGCAAGTGCCCTGTGGTGATTTACTTGTGTATCTGAGCCCTGCCCAAGGGGAAGTATTTTGCTCTAGACCAAATTCTCAGTCAGACCTCAGAAGAGACTGAGGTCACCCTGACTTTTAGTCAGGATCCAGGCTCCCAAATTGCCCAGCACTTTGGTGGTGCACAAAAACCTGAGGACAGACCCCAGTCAGGCTCACAGACATCCTGGTGTCTGCAGCTCCTTCCAGCTCAGTTTGGGACAGAGGGTCACAGCTCCAGTTCTCTCTTTTTGCCCCCAGATTCTGAGGTTCATCGGTGACAAGAGCCTCCGTGGCTGGCAGGAGGTGCTGCTGGGCAACTTCATTGCTGGGAGGGGTTTGAGTGACGCTGCTCTGCGGGATGAAATCTTCAGCCAGGTGGTTTCCCAGAGCTGGAGGAACCCAGACACGGAGCACAGCCAGCGAGGCTGGGTCCTGATGGCCACTCTGCTGAGCTGCTTTGGCCCCTCACCAGCACTGGAGAAGCCACTGCTGAAGTAAGAGGAGAGGAGACCGAGCCAGGTTTCCAGGGGGGCTGGAGCAGTGCTCCATGCAGCTGCCCTCTCCTAGGTTTGTGTCAGACCATGGCCTGGAGGGCTTCAGCGCCGTCTGCCAGCGCAAGATGCTGACGGCAGCTCAGAGCACAGACACGGAGCCTGCGCCCTGCAGGGCTTACCCTCCCACCCAGCTGGAGTGGACAGCAAACCAGAGGAGAGGCAAGATGGTGCTGGATGTCCACACCTTCAATGGTAACTCACTCTTCTGCCCTCCTGCTGTCTTCTAGTCTCTAAGGACTTTTCCAGTGCAGAAATCAGCATTTGGGAAATAATTCCTTCAGCTAAGTAAAGTGGATCAGAGCACTGTTTGCTGGTACAACCATGAGGGAAAGAAGCATCTGAATTTAGACCCAAAACTTGCAAAGTCTAGGCCTGGTGGGACCTGCTTCTCAGGCTGAGGGGTGAGACTGTCCTGGGTTAGCACTCTGCTCAATAGGGGATTGTTCAGGCTGTGCATCTCTGCAGGGCTGCTATCCATTACAGCCCAGCCCAGGCAGCAGTATTTTGTTACAAGGGCTTTCTTCCCTTCTCCCTTCTCAAATATTACCTGAAGCTGCCTCTTGAGCAGCCAGCAGCTCTGTGAATTGAACACAGAACATCCCTGCTCTGGGTCCTTGTGAGTGGAGTGATCCTCAAAGCAAACCAGGACACTGCAAGAGTTTTGGAAATGCCAGCCTGTGTCCCAAACAGATATTTTGGGTGTGAATGTGTCCATGTGGAGCCTTCCATGAGCTTTCAGTCCTCCCATGGCCCTGCTCAGGAGTGTGTGAAACTTCCCAGCCTGTGTCCCATGGAATGTGGGTGCTGCTTTGGGTCCTGCCAGGGAGGCTGTGGGTACTGACTTTACTCTCTGTGCCAGAGGAGAAGTTCTCAGCTGAGGTGGAGTCCTGGATGACTGGGGAGCAGTATGCAGCCTGCATCCTGAGTGCAAGGTACTGCCAGAGGGTGGGAGGAGCTCTGGGGCTGTGAGAGAGGCTGTCACCAGCTCTAAGGTTCAGACTGGTTTGGTCTGCAGGCTGGGATTTATATGAACACATGAAGAATATTCACTTCTTGCCCACTCCAGCTTGTTCTCCCTTCTTCACCCTTCACATAACCCTCAGCCATAAACAGTGGGCTCCTTTGGGAACAGAGGAACCACTGGTATAATCTGTGAGAGCAGTTTCAAAGAAAAAAAATAGTAAAAAGGACAAATCTTGAATTATTCCTAATTTTTTCTAACCCTGGGCACTTAATAGTTGACTCACATCCTAAATCTGAAGGACTTAAGCCAGGATAGACAAGGCAAGAAGAAACTGAATGTGATGTTTTCCTTCCTCTTCCTTTCCCCTGCCTGCCTGGACACCTTTCCTCTCCCAGGGGCTGTGACAAGAAGACTCGAGGGTGGTCTGTCTCCATGTTCACTGGCAGCACGTGGCAGGACCTGCTGGGCTGTGACTTTGTGCTGGACCTCATTGGGGAGATGGAGGAGACCAGCAACTTCAGCAGCTCCTCCCAGGCCCCCACTGAGTACCCCATCACCCCAGAAAGGGACAGGAGCATCCTCCAGACCTCTGACCTGGACACGTGAGCCTCCTGTTCCTCCTGCCCCACTGTCACACATCTTTCAGCACTGTCCTCATCTCCTTTTGCTCTTCAACAGGATCCCTCCTGCTCCAGGTATCCAGGCCCCTGCCTTCCCCCCACCCAGCCTGCCTCCAGAACTCATTGGTCTCCATCCAGGTGAGCTTCAGCCAGGACTGTGGCTGACACTGGGAAGGGCCAGGTGGGCTCCAGCCAGGGCAGGGGGATTCAGGTGATTCTGATTGTAGGGCTCCACTCTGAATCATGGCTAATAGGGGCTGAGGAAGGGGAATATTTCCTGCCTGCCTTGTCACCAGACTTCTCTCTGCCCCAGACCCCAGGTTTAGAGAAGATCTGAGGACCCCTGTAGGCTTGGATCACTATGTGGATGATCTCTTCAGCCCAGTGCTGCATCAGGGCTCCAGAGTGCCTGTAAGTCCCCTGCTGTTCCTCCTGCTTCTCTCTGCAGCTCTCCTGTCCCTGGAGTCCTTCAGGCTTTTTCCTGCCTGTTCACTGCCCCTGCTCAGCTCAGACATGCCTTGGAATGTCTGTCCCTCTGGGAATCTGTCCCTCTGAGCTCAGATAACTGCTTTGGGTTTGTTTTGATGCAGGAGATGGAGAACAGGGAGATTCTCAGCAGGCGCATGAAAGGAGGGGGGAAGATCGGACCCACACAGAGAGGGATCTTTCCTTCTGCAGGTCTGTAAGGGCAGGGAGACACCTGGGAACACCTGGGAACACGTGGCCTTCAGTGAGCACAAGTCAGGGAGCCCCTAAATGCTAATTATTGCTTGTTCAGCTGGCTCATGCAGAGCACTGGCTGCACAGGCTGCACTCCTCACTCCCCGGAGACAGGTTCTGTGGGAAGGTGTTAGAAAAGGGAACTGCTTCGTGCTTTTCATTTCTCTTGTGAGCTGCTCTTGGGGTCAAGGCAGCAAGTAGCTTGTTTCTGACCCAGGCCATCTCTTCCCTAGACAAATACTTGTAAGTCATGTATTCACCTTCTATTCACCCCGTGCTTCCACAGAGCTGTTGGTGCCTTTATCAAGGGTGGTTTTAATCTTTCTTATTAATTCCTTACAGAACTTCCCATCATCTGTAGCTATTCCATGGGTTAGTAAGTCTGAACCTTGAAGAGGTTCTGGTTTGTGTGTTTGTTTTCTTTATTTTTCCTCATTTCTGTGGAGCTAAGACTGGCATTTGCAGCAGGGTGGAGTCAGACACCAATACATTAATGGCACTGACAAATCTGCATGGGTGGGAACACACCCAGCAGTCTCAGAGAGCTGGGGAATGTCCAGCTCAGTCATTCCTGAGACAAGGACTACTTCTGGCTGTTGGAGAGGCTCTGGGGCATGACAAGCCTATTCCAGATAAATGAGGCCAGTTTACTACTTATGTGCTCTTAGATGAGTGAGGTACATGATGATCTCCCCATGGCATCCCAGGGCCATTCTCACTGGTGAGGACACCATGATCCAGTGGATCTGTGCTGTGTGCTGACTCCTCCCAGCTGAGTCTGACCCCACAGCCCTTGCTCTGCTGCCTTTGCACTCAGTGGGGTTTGTTTGTGACCCCATTTGGGACTTGACTGCTGAGAGCAGAGGAATTCCTTTCTCCCCAGAGCTCCTCCCCATGGCACACAGTGCCATCCAGGCCAGGGCTCATTGTTCATCAGCCTGGCCACCCACTGCAGAGAGCCCAGTATGGATGTGACATTCCCAGCCCCAGAGATCTTTGCCAGTCCTCAAGAGAAACCTTCTGTAATCATACAGGAATTATAAGCTAAATCATGAAGAATGGTGGTGTCCTAAGCTAGACTGCAGAAACTGAGTCTGGACACTGTTATTTAAAATCTGACAGGCCACACATTTTTGTCAGGGCTCCTTTTCCCACCTGAGTTTTGCTGTGTCCTGCTGTGGTTGGTGCATGTGGAGAGCACCAGCAGTGCTCTCTGGAGTTGCTCAGGATATTCTTATTTGGGATTCTCCAAATTTGCACTTGTTTTTTTGCCTCTAGGCTTCTCTGGAATGACTCAAACCCCAGTTTACCAGCCCATGCCCTCCATGGTGGGGATGCCAGCAGCCATGCCCATGATGCCAGGGGTTGGTGGGATGGCACCTATGCCAGGTAAGAGCAGTGTTTCTGTCACTGCAGAGGGGAGGGGGTGGAAGAGAGTCAGTGGGTGCTCAGGCTGGTGCTCAGGCTCTGTGGGGAATGTCCAGCATTTTGAAGGTGTGTGTGTTGTCTTCCACAGCCATGGTGATGCCCCAGCCCATGGTTCCAGCTGTAGACCCCAGCCAGCTGGCAGCACAGCAGCAAGCCTTCATCAACCAGCAAGCCATGCTGATGGTGAGTGGGAGGGCCCCAGGACCTGGGGAAGAGCCACACATGGTGTTTGTGCCTTGGAGGGGAGCCCAGCTCTCCTGCCCTTTGTGCCTGCTCTGTGTCACTCCCTGCTCTGTGCTGGGCTGAGCTCTAGGAAGTGGGGATTATCTAAGACCACAAAACTGGGAATCCTCTTTTTGCCCCTTTGTGTCCATGCAGTGAGTCAGGAGCAGGGACAGGAGCAGGTCCTGAGAAGATTCAGCTGTAATTCCCATGGGGTTTTAAGCTGGGATTTGCTACAGATGCAGGTCTGCAGTGTTGTGCTTTCTGTGCAAAGCCCTGTGAGTATAGGACAGTGTCAGGCTGGCAGCTGAGCCTCTGTGGGGGTTAGGAGTTCTGCATCCTTGGCCAGGTGGGAGAAGACTCCCTGGAAATGCCTTGTCCACACACTGAAAAATTTGCTGTGCACCATGTGGATGTTTGAGGGTTGATTAACAGTGAAAAAACAGGACAGCCTGTGAGTGATGGCTGGGTTTGTGTAGCCTAGAGCTCACAGACATTGCAATTCCTTCCCCAGGCCCAGCAGATGACCCTTCAAGCCATGAGCATTTCCCAGCAGCAGCAGCAGGAGCTGCAGAAGCAGCAAAAGTCTCTTGAGAACTCAAGGCCAAGAGTCTCAAGCCCAGCACGAGCCCCAGCCCCAGCCACTCTCCCAAAACCCAAGAATCCTTTCAGCAGCCAGGCTGCTGCAGCATCATCAAATTCTCCAGAGCCACCTGCTAAGGCAAAAGAGCAGGTATGAGAAACAAACAGCTGAGGTGGATTTGGTTGGAATTTTGTGTTTGGTGTTTGCTCTGTGTCCATCTGTGTGTGGCTGTGGTTTGGCAGAGAGGAGAGCAGAGATTTGTGCTTACTGATGATTCTGAGACCTTTCAAACTCTGCTTGATGATTTTTGCTCTGTGGAGGTTTGGCTGCAGGTTGGCCAACTCATTTCCAGTTAAGATCAATGTTTCCACAGGAGAATTAATTACTCTGAGCTCTTTATCTTCCACCAAGCTGTTTCAGGCCTCTAACATAATCCCCTTTCTCTGTGCTTGGCTGGGGGTTCCTCATGTTGAAAACTGACCTACTGGATGTGGAGAGGTTCTAGATCAGAACTTTCTGGGACAAAATCACCCCTGAGCTGAAGGGCACTGCAGAGGTACTTGTTTAGAAAGTTGTGCACTCCCTGCAGGATTATGACTATGTGGAAGAGGAGTTCTCCAGCAATGAGGATGATGATTATCCTCGGGAAACCTTCCAGCAGAAGAGGGAGTACTTCCAGAAGATGGGTGAGCATCTGCCACTTTGGGAATTTCACTCCTATCACACCTTGCTCTGCAGCTTTCCTGGCATGCCCAGGTGTTCTTGTCTCCCTGTCTGGAACTCAGTTAATCCCTGCAGGAGCTGCTGCTGCTGTGTGTACAGGGGTCTGGGTCCTTGTTCAGCTACAATTAGATTGTGAGCTGTTGTGGGACCAGTTTTCTAGAAATCTCTGGGTTTGTGACTGCCACATTCTCCCTCACTCTAGGAAAAGAGGTTCTTGCTGACTGAGGCAAGACTGGGACCTGTGCCACCAGCGCCAGGTTTTTGGTGTGGGTTTGACCGGCTCACGTCCCCCTTTTTGTGCAGGAGAGCAGCACATCCGAGTGAAGAAAGTCAGACCTAGCAAAACCTGGACTCCTCCAGCAAAACCCCAGCCAAAGGAGGAGGAGGAGGAGGAGAAAAAAGAGCAGCTGGAGAAGAGGAAAGAAGTGAAGCCTGTCCCTAAACCAGAGCCAGGTAAGATGTTGTGCAGTGGAGACCCAAGCAGGCTGACAAGAAAGAACTTTCCAGGAACATCAGGCCAGGATTTAGGCAGAGGAGGGAAGGATCTGGCTCTTGTGGGAATCTGCATCTTTACAGGAGAGGAAAGAGAAACGTCAGGTCATTGCATCAGAGGGAAAGAAAGGGAAGGTTGAATGAGATAAAAGGATTTCTCCTGTGTCTTTGCTGGTCTGTTGATTAAAGCTGTCACCCCAATAGCTCCTGCTTCCCCTTTGCCACCTCCTGAGCCAAAACCAAAAATGGAGACACCCAAACCAAGGAAGGAGCCACCTGTAGTGAAGCCTTCAGGCCCTGAGGCACGTCCTGCACCCAGCCATGAGATTGGGAACATCATCAAAATGTACCAGAGCAGACCAGCCCCCGAGCCCCTGCCCCTCCAGCCTGTCAGGTGAGAGTGGGGGATCCCCTGGGCAGGAGGGACCTGGGGCTGCTCTGTCCCAGCTCTGCCACCTGCCCCATTGTCCCCAACTCCACAGTGCTGGTCCCTGTTCCCTTGCAGGAGAGTGTCCAAACCATTTATAAAGAAGAACGACCCCAAAGATGAGGCTCTGGCCAAGCTGGGAATGATGAAATCCTCACCTCAGCCACCAGTGAGTCCTTTGCTCTCAGGTTACTTCAGGAGCTCAGCACAGAGAGCCTGTCCATCCCACTTCCAGCAGGCTGGGATCTCCCTGGTGCTGCAGTAGCAGCCAGCTGATTCCTGGTTGGGCTGTGACATAACTGGGAGCTCACACCATGTGCTGCCACCCTAGACTGGGTTCCAGCCTGAAAAGTCATCTGAGGTCCTGAAGAAAAGGAGCAGCAAGTCCTATTGTGAGATGCTTAAGGCTGGTCTGGAAGCAAGCAACTCATGCTCTCCATGTTGGCACCAAGGCTTTGGCTTGCTAACATCCTTTTTTTCCTTCCCAAAGGAAAAAGAAAGATGAAAAGTTCACACAAGTGCCTGTGCATTTTGGTGAAAGAAGATCCAAAGTATTTGATCTCAAATACTTGGTGCTCTGGGTTTGGTTGATCATCTCTTTGCAGATTTTGTGTTGATCTAGAGGCAGTGGCGGGCTGCTCACACAGACCTTGCCCTAGGATGGTTTTTAGAACAGCAGAGCCAGTACAGAGCCCAGGAATGCAGGGAGAGACTGGCTCAAATGGTTTTGCTTCTTGCAGCCATCTCCTGTGCCAGAGGAGAAGAAAACACCTCCACCTGTCAAGCCCAAGCCAGGCCCAGCCTCCAGCTCTATCAAGGAGAAGCAGCTGCCTCTCCTGTCCATCTTCAAAGCAGAGGGCTCCCCCCCAGCTCCCCAGGCCCCTTCTGCTCCCCCTCAACCCCCACCAACAGCTGAGGACCAAGGCAGGCAGGAACCCAGAGGGGAAGGTGAGAACTGACTTCAGCCAGGTGGGGTTTGGTAGCAGGGCAGGGAGGGGATGGGAAATGGGGAATGGGGATGGGAAGGGATGGGGATGGGGATGGGATGGGGCTGGAATCAGCCCAGGAGAGCCATGGCACAGGTCCTGGCATCAGCCAGTGGGCAGGGACTGAGCTGTGTGGGAGCAGGGGATGGTGCAATCTGATCTGTGAGCAATCACAGAGATGTCACAGCTCCAGCCTGGCCCAGCACCCAGCATGGCACTTCCCAGCTCTTAACTCTTCCCCTCAGCTGAAAAATGCAGCTAAAAATAGAAAGGTCCTTTGGGCTACAGCTTTATCAAGGTCCAGCCCACCATGCTTTTATTGTTTACCTGCAGCATAATTATCAAAGTGGCAATTAGTGGGTGGACTTTAGTCCAGGGAGGGATGGGAAGCCAGGTCTTTCACTTTACAAATCCCTGGAGGGATCTTAGGCTGCAGAATGAGGGAATGTTTGTCAGAGGGAGGCTGAGCCTGGGAGACCTTGGACACCCAAAGAGTGTTTGGATGCTGCCCATTTAAAAAAAGTAGAGCTAATGCTTATCAGCAGTAGTTTGCAGGTGTTATTCAGTCTTAGTTTTGCCTCTGAATTTCAGTGTGAGTCTGAATTCATTTTATACATTGGATATCTGTACCAATGTATTTCAAGCTGTTTAAAATTTTCATCAGCACCACATTTCATGACCTGCAAGGAACAGTCAGTCAAACACGTTACTGAAGGACCCCATCCTGCAGCAACTTCCCTGTAAAAAAGAATTTCCCTGTTAGCTCCTCCTCTCTTCAAAAATGATTCTTTAGGAAGTCCTGTGAAAGTAACTGGATTAGCCTGAAAAACTATTTCATGCTTTGGAATAGGGATATAGAAACAGCTGAAGAATGGGGATTACTACATTATTTGTCTATGAACTGTGAAGTTTAGAAAGTTTGAAGTGCTTAAATGAAGACATTCCTCCCTCATAAAGTAACTTTGAACAGTTACCTTCAGACTGAGCCTGTCTCTAACACATCTGCAGAGAGACAATCCAGTGATAATTTTGGTGCCCTGTACCAGAGCCTTGCAGCCTCCAAGCTCTGGGGAGAACTTTCATGTCCCTTTGAAACCTCCAGCAGCCTGTTTATAATGACACAAAGTGAAACCTCTGTCTTCAACCTCAAGCACCAGGGGAGAATTTTGTGTGGCAGGCTGAGTGCTCCCCATGTCTGGAATTATTCTGTTCCAGCAATGAACTTACAGGAAGTGTAAATGCTACCAGAAGTTCTGGGAATGGCTGGTTTGTGCTCACATGAGCTGGTTGCTGACCTTCAGGAGAATCTCTGACAGGAATATTCCATCAGGAACTGCCCCCTTTCTCCTGGCAGGTCTTTGCTGGGTGGAAAGGATCTTTTAACCATCTCCTGCTTTTTCTGCCCCCACAGACTCTGCTGTGACAATGGCAGGTGATGATGGGATCAAGACCCAGCTGTACAAGCTCACCACCAGTGTCAGCTTTTCCTATGTCGACCCTGCCTGGAAAATTTTTCTGCGCAAAGAGGTTCAGTTCCTTGCTGAGGGTTGGCTGGGGGGGAGCTCCTCTCATCTTTGGTTGAAATGGGTTTTTTTGGTCATAGGCACTCAATGTAAGATAAGAGCACAAAGATAATTCTGGGATCAGACACAGGAGTTGGAGGCAGGGGATCATGTCATGGGGAAAATGAGCCCTGCTCTGCCTTCCTGACACTTGTCTCAGTTTCTCTGCCTGTCCTTTCCTTCCTCTGTAGGGAAATCTAAAAGTGAATTTGTTGTTGCCTGGTGCTTTCCTGTTAAAATAGTACAAATATGTTTAAAACATACATATATGTTAAATACATATAGTATTGGAGAGTGTGCTAAACTCACCAGGGCTCATCCCTTGGTCTGACCACTCAGGTTTGGTCCTTCTGTTCACATTCAGTGTCTTCTCCCTGCCTGTCTCTGGAGATGAATTCACTCTTCCCTGGCAGCAGGGATTGCAAAAAAGAAATTCCTGGGGAGCTACTTCTGCAATATCTGTAACACCACTCTTACCCTCCCCTTGCAGGTATTTTACCCCAAAGAAAATTTCAGCCACCCTTATTGCCTGAACTTGCTGTGTGAACAGGTAAGCACTGCAGTGTGGCTCAAGGCCAGTTGTCTCTCTGGGGACAAAACACTCCATAATTACATTGCATAAGTCACCTCCACTTCTCCATCTGAGCAGGGCAAGTCTCTTCTCCAGATCCATCCAGTCCAGGCCCTCTGAGACTCAGTTTAACAGCCCCAGGTGCTCCAGCAGAGCCAGGTGTGGCCCTTGCAATGGAAGCCTGTCTGTTCCCTTCCCTGCAGATCATCCGTGACACCTTCTCCGAGTCCTGCTTCCGGATCTCCAGGGAGGAGAAGCGCAAGATGAAAGATCTGCTGAGTAATTAACAGCCCCTTCCCCCTGTGCCCAGCCCAGCTTCTGTCTGGAATGACAAACTGGCCTCCAAGCCTTTCAGTCAGTACTTAGGGCACGGCAGAAATGTCTGTCACTGCAGCAGGAAAGCACATTTGTGGAGTGCAGTGCAGGAATGTTTGTTTATTCCAAATGGCCCTGAAATTTCTGTGAGCCAGAAAAACTTAGTTCTGGAATGTTTATTGTGGGGAGAGGAAACTGGAGCCCCAGGGTAGGATTTTGATTTGTTTCACATTCCACCTATCATCTCTGACATGATCTTCATGGAGAAAGGGGTGCAAACCAGTGGCACACAGGTCTGAGCAGGTGTCCTTTCTGTGCTGTGCACACAGAGGGACTGCTGGGAATGAACCCTGGGAAGAGGGAGACTTGGCCACCCTTGTCTTTCTGAGAATAACTGTTTTGTAACCTTGCCAGCCGAGTTCCAAGTTGGCAGCAATGCCCAGTCCATCCAGGAGGAGGGGATAAAGAAGAGGATTGTAGTGGCTGCTCGGGACAACTGGGCCAACTACTTCTCCCGCCTTTTCCCTGTTCAGGTGAATCTTAATCCTCTCACCAGACCCTGGGCTTGCTTTAGCTGAGGCTGCAGTTCATTCTTTATGTCTCCCCGCCTGGCCACACTGCAGTGATTCTGTACCTCCATCCCTGGCAGGGTTTCACTCCTCTTTTGTGGCATCTGCTTTCTCTGGTGCCACCACCCGTGCAGGTGGGATGGAGCCTTGATTCTCTGTGCTGCACTTGCCTTGCAGGGTGAAAAGGGAAGTGATGTGCAGATCCTGGGTGTTTCTCACCGGGGCATGAGGCTGCTGAAGGTAGAGAAAGCAGCTGGATACCATCCTGAGCACTTCAAGGTCCTACGCAGCTACTGGTGAGCAGAGGGGCCCTGCTGCTGCAGGACAGTTTGTGTCTGGCAGGGTGTTGGTGGCAAACTGAATGGGGCAGCTGAAAATTCCCAGTTGTGCTGTGCTCTCTAGGATTATCCTAGGCCAGCTGTGACTTACTGACTCTCCTTTGAATGAGTCTGGCTTCTCCTTTTCCTTCCCACCTTGACCTTTGCCTGAAACAAGTGAGCTGGGGGTGAATCAGCTCCCTGTGTCATCACAGGAGCTCCTGAGGGTGAAAGCCATGAGCAGCTGGTGGAAGGCCAGCATGGAGAATGTTGAGGCATGTCTCCATTCCCAGTCCTTGGAATGGGCACCCATCCCACATTCTGCATCCCAAGCTCTGGCAGGAGGAGCCTGAGCATGCTGGCTTGTGTTCCCAGCTTTGCAGATGTGCTGTCAGTGGAGATGAAAGGCAGCAACTCCCTGGAGTTCTCCCTGAAGACAGAGCAGCTCATCCTGCACTCTGCAAAGGCTCCGTGCATCAAGGCCATGGTGGAACTCTTCATGCAGGAGCTGAGGCAGGTGAGGCAGCAGCTGGAATGCAGTGGGGAATGAAGGTGAACCTGACAGTGTCCATGGGGATGAGATCTGAGCTGGCTGTGCCCTTTCCCCAGGACTCCAACTATGTGGTGGCTCTGCGCAGCTACATCGTGGATGACAAGAGCCTGCTCAGCTTCAGGAAGGGAGATCTCATCGAGCTGCTGCCCGTGCAGGGCGTGGAGCCAGGTGAGGTGTGCTGGACAGGAGCAGGATCAAGGGCCTGCTGGCTCCATGGTGCCCAGAGCCAGAGGAGCACAGGGCAGGCTGGCATCAAGGACAAGCCTTGTCCCAGCTCAGTGACAGGAATATATGTTCTATGTTTCCTTAGGGTGCAGGAAAACCTGGTGTGTCTGACCTCTCCTTTGGCAGCAGAGAGCTCAGTGCTGTTTCCCTGGGCTGCCCTGTCCTGACTGTTCCTCTGCTGCCTTTGCAGGGTGGCAGTTCGGCTGCAGCGGGGGCCGCTGTGGTCTGTTCCCCACCAGCCTGGTGCAGCTGGCTCCTGCCCCCGACTACCTGAGCAGCAGCATGGACAGGGCAGAGCAGAGGAGGAGCACCAGAGCTGCCCCAGAGAGCAGGAACACCAGCAGGGAGGTGGGCAGCCCTGGCAGGAGCAGCCAGGGGACGTGGCTGGGCTCTGTGGGAGCTGCCAGGCTGGTCCATGGCTCTGGCAGGGTCTGACCTCTGAGGGTGGGTGGTGGGTGCTTAGTCTGTGCAGATGGGACACTCAAATCCATCACAGTGTTGGAGGGGAGGCCTGGCAGCTGAGAATACACACTGCAGTTCCTCAGCTGATGTTTTCGGGCGGGTTTGGTGGTGTTCCTGCAGAGTTCTGTCCTCAGCCTGGCATCAGGAGCCACCAGCACCATGCTAGTCCCTGCTGGTGACCATTACACCATGACTGACTTCGCCAGCGCCTATTTCCGAGAGGCTCAGTCCATGTGAGTGCACGTGCTCCTTCCCAAACACCTGGCTAGCCTCACCCACACCAGGCCCTTCCTGGGGCATTCCTTGGACTGTTTGTTCCCTTTCCTCTGCCTAGGCAGGGCCTGCAGGGGAGCTCTGCTGACAAGAAGAGTGTTGCTGAGCTGGTGAGGCACAGCAAGGTGAGCTCAGCCTCCCCCTGCCCACAGCCAGCCCAGCACTGCCCCGGCTTTGTCCTCATGCCCCAAGAACAGAGCCTTGGCTGCAGCCTCTGGACAGGTGCAGGTGTCCCCTGCTCTGGGTGTGCCTGTGGGGTCTGTGGTGCAGCCTGCAGAGCTCAGCTCTGTGTGATCCCAGCCCTGTTTAGCCCTGTGCTCTGCCCTGCAGGTCCCCATCCAGGCCTCTCTGCTCCGCTACTCTGACAGTGAGCTGAACGAGCTGGCCACAAAGAACTTCCAGAGTAAGGCACTGCCTGGGACACAGCACTGCAGAGGGGGCAGTGGGGTGGGCAGGGGGCACACACACTTTGTGGGGTGCTCAGGGTGGGCACACAGACATTGTGGGGTGCTCAGGGTGGGCATATGTGGATGATACAACTGTCCCTGAAAAGGGCCCCTGGGATTTCATACCCTGACAATGAAACTTATCACGAGAAATGTTCACCCTTCTACTGAAACTCCTGTTATCATTTAGGATTTCTATTGGTCTTTACTAAATGATTGGTCTTTTCTCACCTAGAATCTTAAAGTAATTGGATAGTTCTCAACTTTAATTTTACTGGTTAGGATCTTAATCCCCCTAAACCCTGTAAAAACCCCTTGCTATGCTCTCTATCTGGATTTTGCTGCTGGAACCCTTCAAAGGGCACACACACACATTGTGGGGTGGTCAGGGTGGGCACACACACATTGTGGGGTGGTCAGGGTGGGCACACACACACATTGTGGGGTGGTCAGGGTGGGCACACACACATTGTGGGGTGGTCAGGGGGCACACACACACATTGTGGGGTGGGCAGGGGGCACACACACACATTGTGGGGTGGTCAGGGTGGGCACACACACACATTGTGGGGTGGTCAGGGTGGGCACACACACATTGTGGGGCTGTGTGGCTGTGCAGACTGGGTGAGCAGGGCCCTTGGAAGGAATTTCTGCAGTTCATAACCCCCTGAGTGCTGGCTGAAAGCTTCCAGCAAATGGGACTTTGAGTGCAAAGTGTCCCAGAGCACTGCCTGGGCTTTGGGCTGGCTCCACATGTGCTGTTCAAGCCTTGTAACAGCAGAGGAGTTTCCAGGACATTTCCTTGCCCACTGCCAGCCCATGGCAGAGGCAGCCCTGCTCAGACTAAAGGGCACGTTTGCCTTGCAGCACTGATGAGGTTCATGGGAGACCAGCCAAAACACAAGCACCAGACTGAGGTCCGATGCATCTATGAAATCCTCCAGGTCTGTTGGCTTCCCCTGGAAAATGTGAAAGCACCAGTGGGGATGGAGGGCCAGGACCTTGCTGGGAAGGAAAGGAGCAGGGAGAGCCATAATGGCACCTCCTGCTTGAGGAAGGAGCTGAAAGGGACTGTGGGGAGGGGCTGCATGTAAATGATTTCCCTGGATATCACTGGATGAGAGCACACCCGTCTCTCCTCTCTCCTTCTTTGAGCCTCAATAGCATTAGACACCAGAGGCTGCAAAGCCCAAGCTTTAAGCCAAACTGGCAGAGCTCTGAAGCTGGGAGAGGAAGGGCACAGAGATGACCTGGGGACATCTCTGATGCTGTTTTCTCCTCTCTGGATGCAGCTGTGCAAGGAGAAGGAGAATTTGCACGATGAGATCTACTGCCAGGTCTTCAAACAGGTCACCCACAACCCTCAGCAGTGAGTACCAGCACTGCCAGCTCCTGCGTGTGCACAGCTGGAGAGGAACCAAGTGCTGCAGGGACACCAGGGCCAGGGGGAGGGTGTCCCCCTGTGATGAACTGTCCCCAGCTGCTCCAGTGCTGAATCTCCTGCTGAGCACTCAGGAAATTGTGCCTGTGTAAAATCACTGGTCTGGAATTTTCACTTTAGTGGATATTTTTCCTTATATTTCTGGCTGCTGATCTATCTGGACACCAGTAAACATTCCTGGTGGTTCCTGATCGTGGTGCTGCTCAGAATGCTGTCCTGATCTCCTCCTCCCAGGCTTGGGGAATTGATAAAGACCAGTCAAGGACTGCCTTGGCACCTGTGTGGTGGCAGCAGTGGCATTGGAGTGGCCTCCATTGCTCCCCTTCTTTGCTTGCTGTTGGAATAACCAAATCAGTCTCTTGCTGGGCACAGAAACCTCTGTCCAAGGGCTGACACCTCCTTTTCTGCCCCCTGCCAGAGGTGTTCAGAAGGGCACAAGTTCACTTTGAGCTGCCCAGAGCAGGAATTGTCCTGTCCCAAGGTGCCCACAGTCCTTTCTGATCCACAGGGAGAGTGAGATGCGGGGCTGGCTGCTCCTCAACCTGCTCACTGGGTACTTCCTGCCTTCCAAAATTCTGATGCCCTATGCCACCAAGTTCCTGCAGCTGGCTGGCAGTGACCCATCCAGCACCCACCATGGTAAGGCTGTCCTGTAAAGCAAATACTCCAGATCTAATCCCCCATCCTGCCATTCCTCTTTCCTGGACACTGCCATGGTTTGGATGTGTCCTGGAAGGGTGGGAGCTGAGGTCAAGTCTCTTTGCTCCCCTAGCAGTGACCAGGGGTTAAATTCCACCCAGCCAGGATGAACCAACACCACAGCACACGATGTTTAGCTCTCTGTTTGGCTCAGCACGTGGAGCTTTTTCTTTTTCCTGCAGATATTGCCAAGATCTGCCAGAGCAACCTGCGCAAAAACTTCCTGCACGGGGGCCGCCGGCACCTCCCCTTCGCTGTGGAGATGGAGGCACTGCTGGTACGGGGCAGGGAGCTGGGAAGGGGGAGAGGCTTTGTTGGAGGTGCCAGTGCAGTGTGGCAGGGGCAGCTGGTGCTTCAGGAGAGGAGATGGAGCACGTGGATGGAAGGAGCTTGGGAAGTGCAGTGCCATGGAGCAGGCAGGGAGCAGGCAGGGGCTGTGCACAAGCAGAGGGAGGAGGAAGGAGGATGGAGGATGAGGAAGGAGAGGGAGAAGCACAGGTGGGGCTGGTGGGAGCCTGCCTGACATTGTCCTTTGCAGAAGGGACACGGTGCCCGCCGGCTGGTGGTGCTGATGCCTGGAGGCATGGAGTACCTCACCAGGATCAGGACATTCACTGTGAGTCCCCAGCTGGGAATTCCTTCGTTGGTCTGGACTCTGAGCCACACCAGGGAAATCCCTTATCTTGTCTACCTGCTCTTGGGCTTGCCTGCTCATGGTATTCAATTCCTTGTTTCCTCGCTTCAGGTGGCCAAGGAGCTCTTGCAGGAGATCTGTGAGCAGATGGGAATAGGTGAACAGCAAGAGATGGAGGACTTTGTTCTCTTTGCTGTCAGGAGTGGTGACAAAAATCTTGGTAAGTAAAGTCCAGCATGGAGCTTCTCTCTTCTAGCAACCTCTGCAACAGGGAGCACCACAGCTCCTGCTTGGAATAGTTCCTCCACCCTTGCTGGCTCCTGGGGGGGTCCTCCTAAGCAGCTTCCCTCTGTGTTAGAGTTAAGGACTGGTCCTTCTCAGGGGCTGTGCTGCTTGTTCCTGAAAGAGCTGTGAGGCTCCGTGTCTCTCTGGAATGGCTGATGGTTGGAGTCTCAGGGCAGGGTGGAACTGAGGTGTGCAGGAAGGCTCCTCTCCCAGTCTCTCCACCAAGAGGGATGGATGACCCTGTCTGTGTCATGTAGGTAGAATGGTGAGGCCAGTGAAACTGGAGGAGTATCTCCATGATTACCTGCTGGAGGACAAGCTGGTCAGCATGACCTTACGCAGGCTCACCTGGAGGGCACCTCTGCACTTCGACAACCAAATTTACACAGATGTCCACTATGGACAGGTAAGCAAGAGCAGGACCCTCCCTGGCAGGGACAGATGTGTCCCAGCCAGCAGGAAGGTCCCAGGGGGGCTGGAAAAGCAGGAGGGCTTGGGCTGCTAGGCTTTGTGTGCTGTTTCTGGGAGTGACTAAACACTGCAGCTATGGGTGGCAGGAAGGCTCTGTGCCTGTGGCAGTGCTGTTCCACACACTGTGCAGCTCCCCAGGCTCTTCCTGAGCCCAGAGCTTTGTTTTACATTATCAGCAAGGCAGGATGTGGGTCTGTGCAGCCTGGCACTGCCCAGATTTGCCTGTACCCTGTCAGGTGTAACAAAGGCTGTGCTGTCCCCCAGGTGCTTTGGGATTACCTGAATGGGAGGATCCTGCTGAGCCAGAGTAAAGAAATGGAGATGCAGGTGGGCCTTTTGGCAATGCTCCAGCACTGGGCCAAAGGGGAGCAGCAGAACTCTGCTCCCTCCAGGTATGTCTGGGGTAAAGGGGATCTCTCTTTGGCAATAGGTACCACAGGGGATAGGAACAGGCACCTGGAAGTCCTCTCTGAATAAGTAAGAAATGTTCAGTTCTGGAGAACAGAGAGGGTCATGAGGGTGCCATGGTAATTTGAGTTTATTGCCATGGATTTGTAACACCAAGAAGGAAGGGCACGAGCTCATGGTTTGGGTGAATCCTCCTTTGTTCTCTCTCACAAGTGCCAGAGGTTTCAACCCTGGACACCTGAAATCTGTAGTGAGATGCTCAATGGGAATAAAACTGTCCCTGGATACTGGAAACCTTCAGCCCTGCAGTTCCAAGCTGTACTTTGCCCCTCCTTCCTTTCCTGATGCACTTTGACTTGGAGTTGAGGTACTGCCTCCATCAAATTCCCTTAAAGCACCAGCAGCAGGGAAATGGCAGAACCCTCCAGGTCACTGAAGAGCTCTTGGTGTCTCCAGAAAGGAGGGATTTCTCTCCCTGCACTGGTCAGTGGTGCACAGCTGAATTCTCTGGGGACAAGGGTGGTCTCACTGTCTCTGGTTCCTTCCACCTTACCCAGTGCAGGCATCACCTGCTGTGCTATTCTTCTCACTCTTGTTCCCACATAAACAATGGAAAATTGGTTTTTTTTTTCCCTCCTCCTTAATCCACTGGTTCATGTTTGATTTTAGCTGGGCAGAGGGTGAAATAGAATCTGTTTTTTGGCACAGGGAAGAGCTGAAGGAATACACTCCAAAGAGCCTGCAGGCCTCCATCAGCCCCAAGGATCTGCACAACCACGTGGCCGCCCTGCTGAGAGCAAGGCAGCCCCTCCAGCCTCTGGATGCAAAAATCCAGTTCATAGGTGAGGAGACACCCAGATCTGCTTCAGTTTCTGAGCTGTTTCAGTTCCTGGAAGCTGCTCTGAATGCACTTTTGGGACAATTCAAGAGGTTGTTGATGATTCTTGGAGCCTGGAATGGGCCATGAGAATGGAATTCCCTGACAGCTCCTCACTGTGGATTAGATCTTGTTGCCAAGCACGGTGATCATGGTAGAAGTTTTATCTCTTGTAGGAGTCTGCAATGGATTTTCAGAGCTCTGTAGCAGCTGTGTTTCAGTTGATATTCTGCCTGCATGTCTGTTTTCAGGTCAGAAAAGGACAGGATATACATTCAGGCTGCTGACAATTGAGTCTCAGAGGCCAGGGAGGGAGGCAGAAGTTGTCAATGTTGCTTTTTAATGTAGAAAATCTTGGGAATGTTGGCAGCTTTGACCACCCCAGGTTGGTGCAGTAATTTGCTGGCTGAAAGCTGCTGCTCTCAGGCCACTCTTTGCTCTCTTCTAGAACATGTGATGAAATTGCCTTTCTTTGGCTACACCATCTTCGTGGTGGAGAGAATCAGCGATGAGAGGGTCCCTGTGCCCTGTTTCTTTGGTGTGAACAACGAGGAGATCATTGTGGTGGATGGCACCAGCCAGGTATGCCAGACAGCTCCCCCTGATGTCTGTCAGATACGAACTGAGACTTGAGAAGAACTTGTGCAGGAAGAGGCTGGACATCCCTGCACCACAGCCACTCTGACAGCAGCACTGCCCAAGGCAGGAGAGTGTAGAACAGGATTACTGCCATGGGCTCTTTGTAAGTCCAGTGTGCATGCTAACAAGCACAATCCACAGTAAAACTAAATGTAGAAATTCCTGTTTGTGGGAGTCCTGTGGGAGTTCCAGGGCTGTGCTGGGCAGCTCTGTATCCTGCACACAGCACCCTGTGCCCCAGACCTTCCCTCTTGGAGTGACCAGTGGTGAGAATCAGATGGTTTCACTCTCAGTGGCTGGTTCTGAGGACGCTCTCCCTGGCAGGTGGTGTCCCAGGCCGTGCCCCTGCAGCAGCTGCAGAAGATGCGCACCCTGAGGCCCATCTCTGACCGGGGCCTCCCGGGCCTGGAGCTCCACTACGGCTCCCCTGACAGCCCCAGGGCCCTGTGGGTGGAACTGCCACAGGTGAGACCTGCACCTTCCTCCTGGCACCTCCCCTGCCCAGCTGAGCCTCTGCTAAGGGAATTGCTGCTGCTCCTCCCTCCTGTCCAAAGGAGGAGGGGGATGCTGCATTTCCAGGCTCCAAAGTGCAGCTTGGCCCCAGCACGTGGCTGATATTTAATGATGAGAAGTGATTTATGGGGATATTTAATTAGGGGAAGCAGGTATTCCTGGGGCAGAGTGATTGATGCTGGTTTGTGTTTTGCCAGGCCAAAGAACTGTACCACACCATTGTTGTCATCCTGGATAAAACAGAGCTGCGCTCCTAGAGCCTAAGAGGAGGAGATTGGCCAAGGAAAACAGCACTGTTTCCCTTTCTCTGAACTTGACCAGTGCTCCCTGACCTGTCTTTGGGAGAGAACTCTTCCAGAAGACACCCATGACCTCAGCCAGCTGCTTTCTAAGAATGCCACCACAGTGTTTGTTGATGGAGTGACCATAACCCTCGTGACCTGCCCTCCAGTCCCCAAGCACTTCCCTGAAACAATCCACACTGTGGCTAAACAAACCCCAAGGGCCTCTCCACACCACAGCCCGTTCCAGCAAAGAGCAGCTGACCCAGAGCAAGCACTTGCCTTCAAGCTTTGCACTGTGCAACCCCTCCTTTCTGTTTTGAATTAATTACTATGAGCAAAGCCTGGTGCTTGCTAGAGCTTTGTGTATCCTGATGCCCAGCTGATGGGCCTGCATGGGCTGCTGGTGTTTTCCAGGACCCAGATTTTTCTCTGAATTGATATGCAGAGGTCCTGTAGCAGGACTTGTGAAGCAGCAGTTTGTAGAATTGAAAAGCAGATCAGTGTTAATCATACAATTAACACATATGCTGGCCACAGATTGAGCTGCAATTGTAAGGAAGTTTATTGTTAATTAATTTATCACTGACATAATTATATGCATATGGTTCTGTCTACTATAAAGAAGTCAGTCATGGCTGTGCAGCTGTCAGACTTCAATGATGGCTCCATGCCCCTGGAGCAAGCATCTTCAAACAGAACTTGTATTATACTGAAATGTTTTGGGTTGTACAAAAATATTTAATTTATTTTTATTGCCACAGCTCTCCTAATGACCTGAGGAGTAACTGCCCTTTAGGAAATTGCAATAAAATAATCACAGAGATGTTTTGAAGGTATGATATGATAGATTTTACATCTATCCTGGGAAAACTTAACTGCAGGAAATGGACAAAGATTGAGGAAAATGTTTCCACTGTTGGCAAGGAATGGGGACAGATCTGAGGGTGCTCAGTGCAAGCCCTGATGCACAGTTAGACTTTTGCTGGTGAGTTGATGCCAGTGGGAGCTACAGCATCTTCCCTGGCAGGTGCTTCCCTTTGAGTGCTGCTCAATGTACCTCTGACCAGTCTGTGTGACTGAGTGGTAAGAAAAAGCTTTCAGGAACAATCCACAGCAGTTGTAACATTGCTTTATTGTCAGTTCTGCATATACCCTTCAGAATATTTAAAAAATACAGCTGTGGGTACAGTGATCCAAACCCCTGGGCAGCCTCTGAGGCTGCACATTCCTCTAGCAGCACTTGAACCTGAGGCCACCAGCCCCTATAGGTATGGAATAGAGGCAGAGCCCAAGAGAAATCCAACAGGAAGGACTTGTGCCAGGGAATCAGGATCAGGTTCCATATAAACACAGCAGCAGAGGTACCACACTGTCAATTTGAGGGTCACAGCAGAACCTTACCCAGCTGTAACAGCAGCACTGCTCCCTGTACTGCAGACTTTTGGTGAGGCACAGGGAGCAAATATGGCTTTAGGGATTACAAGGTGGAAGTGTTGCAGAGGTTAATACTGAAATAGTATCAGCTCTTAAATTAAAGGGCAGATAGAATTGGACAAAGTTAAAGAAGTTCACATTAAAAGAAAAAGAATCTAAGTTTCTCCTCCTTTAGAAAGCAAGCACTGCCTCCATGGTAATTGCAAAATGCTCGTCCCCTGCCCTTCAAACAGAAATATTCCATCCAGGAACTCAAACACTGAGTTTGTTACTAGCAGCCCTGAGCAAAGCATGAGAACTTGTAGTATATTGGTGACACTGAAACAAGAGTAGGAGAGAGAAGCAAGGGGAGGAGCCATTTAGAAAGCAAGGTGCCATCCCAAAGCAGAGTCCCAGCTGGAATATCTGAGCCCTGCCCAGACTTGCAGGTAGTAGGGGTTGCAGACAGTGCAGAACATCCAAGGCAGCAGCCCCTAAGAAACACAGCAGGTACAACTTCACTCCTCTTGGTCCTTGAGGGTTTCAGCACCCCATTTACTGGGGAAACTCACCATGAGCTCATAAAAACTGGTTCCCTGGGAATGTGTGTCACTAGGGACAGAAGTGAGCAAAAATGCAGTGGGGAAAAGAAAAATAAATCTCATTTCTTCAGTCTCATAAAACTCTCCATGGCTGAGTTCTTCCACATCCCCTGGTGCTGCTGCTGCTGCAGGAAGAGCCCACAAGAGCAGGGATCAGCTCTCGGAGCTCTGCAGCTCCTCCCAGTCCGCCTCACTCTCACACCTGAGCCTTGTTTTGAAAAACTCCTTGATGAGTCTCTGGGCTTCCTCCTTCACTGCAAGAGAGGAAACACCATCTTTTGAGTTGATACTTAAGATATCTGCCCCCTCTAAAGCCATGAACCCATCTGGCATTGAAATCACCCCAGACACACCTGTCCTGCGGGCACAGCTCTGCTCCTGGGTCAGTAAGTGAGACAGGTGCCTGGCAAAGCCCTTGAAGAGATCCTGCAGCATTGGGAAAGACAAAGAGCAAAAGCTAACACCAGTTACCTCACCAGTGTTTCCATGCTTGTCTTGCCCTCAGCACAGACTGCTGTAGCAAAACCCCTCCTAGACTGAAAACACCCAGCTGGCCCTGCAGTGCTGGAGAAGCCCAGGCACACAAATCCTGCCTTGCAGGGCACAGCAAGGAAACTACACCAGCACTGAACCTGAGCTGTTGCTACTCAACAGGTGGGAGTTAAAAACGTGCCAGGGTTTAATGTGAAAATATGAACAATCACAAGGAAGTGTGGAACCAACACACACCAACCCTTCTGTGGGAGAGGGGAGTTGCTGCACCTGGAGCCACTAAAACAGCACATACCAAAATGTAACTTGGAAATAAAGGGTGGGGTCCAGATCATCTCCCCTTTCTCAGAGCCTCATATCCCCAGAAAGATGAATTCTCTGAAAGAAGGCCTTGAGCTATACCCTACCTTGGAAGCAAATTTGCCTCCCTTGTAGAATGGTGTCAAATACTTGACAACGATGTCTGCAGTCTCTTTGAGGGACATGCCTTTGGTCACTGGCTGTATGCTCTTGCTGCTTCCTTCTTTATCACACTGTGCTAAGTTTGAGTCAAAAGTCACCTTCTTCTTTGTTGGAGCACCACTTCTGACCTCTGGCTGGGTCAGAATTGAAGATTTTGCTGCTGTCCGGAGCCGCTTTTTTGCAGGACTTTCCATATCCTGGAGAGAGGACAGAAGAAAACCAAACCTACCAATTCCTGTGGCAGCATTGCTCTTCCAAGCAGCAGAATGTGAATCTTTACAGTATCCTGCAGCCTCTCCCTTCAGTGAATACCAAGTAGGAATCTCTGTAACCCCTTTCAATAGTGCAGACTCTATTTCCCACACAAAAGGACTTTGAAAAAAACCCTTTAAAGAATACCACACTTAGAACTATCCTGTGCTCCTATTGGGACAGCTAATGGCTAGACCCTGTCCTGCAGAGGAAAACTGACTTGAAAAGATTTCTCAGAATGCCTACTAAGAATACATCCCTCAGGAAGAATCAGCCACATCAGGAGAGCCATGCTCCTGCTCAGTTTGAAAGAGACAGGAAACTGAAGTGGCAGAGACAGCTGCCAAATGCAGAGGCACAGACTGAATGGCAAGGCAGGCTGTGAGCAGGGGTCACTTCCCAATGGTCCCCTGTGTCTCTGGCCTGTGCCTGTGCCTGTGCCCTTGCCTTGAGAAAGCAGCTCCCTAATTATAGTTAGTGACAGATCTCAGGGGGTGGAGACACTCATTCCAGGCAAGTCACCAGCAAGGGCACAGTCACATGAGTTGCACAGAGGAGGGAACAAAGCAGTGGAGGGAGAGCTCTGCACTGCAGCCCAAGGTGTTGGCACAGCCCAGAGGGCAGCAGGGAAACACCAGGAATGCAACACAACCGGGGCTCTCCTTTCTGCTGCAACTGCAGCTGGGCCTTCCCCAGATAAATGATACTCTCAGAGCAGGAGTGGCACCCCCAGAGAGAAATTTGGCATTAGATGAGTAGAAGGAATAGAGGAAATCAGCATTCACTGAAATTTTACCTCATCTGATCCTGGTCGTTTCCCACTGTCATTTTCCCCAACAACAGGCAGCTCAGATTCTGCAATATTTTCAGCAGCACTAAAGGGAAGAGTGGAGAGAAGGCCAATTGTAATCATTCCACAGTGTAAATATCTCTTTATTCACTGTCAGTGGCCATGCATGGTAAAGCAAGAGTCCCCTTCACTCACCCAGACCTCATACAGGTTTCCAGAACAAGGCTGGTGGGGCTCTGGACAGCACAAGGAGCAGAGAAGTACAGATTTTACCTGGAATTCACATCCATTTCCTCCTCAAGGAATTCAGAATCAGCAGCCTGCTGGGTCTTAGAATTCTCCCCTCTCTCAGTCAGTGCTACTTCTGTTTCTCTCAGTTCTTTATCCTCTGCCTGGAACTGCCCAGTCAGATCTCCAGAGGCATCTTTGCTTTCCTGAGGTGTTAGTTTCTCCTGACACACACTTTGAGAAGAAGCCTGAGGTAGTGTGCTTGCAGAACAGCCATCTTCCTTTGCTACACTGCAGCTTTGAGCTTTAGAGACACTTTTGGGGAGGGAGAAGAATTTGGAAATATCCTGTGATTCCTTTTTGGCTGCTTCTGCGAGCATTTGCTGCTTCTTGCTAAGTCTGGACTTCTTAGCAGGGCTGTCCCCAAGGGCAGTTTTTGTGTCTGGACTGGTTTGCTGCCCCTTCTTTTCTGGGTGCAGTTCTACCCTTGCACTCTCACCCACTGCTTTGGTTGCAGTTTCTTCCCTCTGGAGAACAGAGTTTCTGGTATCCAGGTCCTGACTGTAGCTGCTGTTGTCCTGCCCACTTGGGCAATCTTTTTTGACAGGCTTTGCATCACTCTCCTCCTTGATCTTCAGCAGTTCTGAAGCTGTCTGGAACAAGCTGGATTTCTTTGGAAATCCTGCTCCCACACGCTTGGGTTTGAACTGGGGAGACAAGAAGAAGAAATTTTGGATGTGAGATCCCTGTGTGCAGCACCATGAAAGCAGCTAAGTTTGTGCACACAAGACACCAGTGTGGGCAGCTGTAAGCTGGGAGAGGCTCTAAATCTGACTGATCATCACACCCATCAACAGAGACATGAGGGAAATGGATTAGGTGTAAGTCCTAGGCCAGCAATAAAAAAACAAGGCAGCATCCTTGGACAGAGCAAGATGAGAAAAAACTTATTAAAGCTGTGGCTGCACACAGATTATACTCACTAATAACAATGTGACAGACAGGAAAAAGCAATTACAGTAGAAATATGCAGTAGTGGCCACAGAAAGGACACAAAATAAATTTATAAAAAAGCAAACAGATAAAACACACCATTCCCTTGTGTCTATCTCACCAGTACTTACTGAGGGAACCTGGGATGCAGGAACAAAGTCTCCTTCTAGAGACACAGGTTTTGTTTCCAAATTGCTGTTACCACCCCTTCCAGACCCAAAGACTGAGAACAATTCCCCTTGTTTGGAGGCTTTATTGATTTCTGCCACCTGAAAAGAGAACAGAAATATTCTCTAATGGCCAGAAATATTTATGTATTCCTGTCTTTGTACATACTAAAAGCCATAGTAACAAAACAAGTATCTGCCCTGGAAATGCACCTGCCTTAAGAACACAAACATCTTCAGAGAGAATGATGGTAACCAGATAACCTAAACCAGCAGCAGCCTGAGGAATTCCCAAATCCCTGCATTGCTAGAACATTTCTGGATAAGCCTGCACTGCTATGTAGGTTTTCAGAGCCTGTAAAACCAACAAAGATGTGAACCTGAGGTGATTCTGGGCCCTCCTGGAAACAAAATCAGGAAGAAAGATTTGTAAGATACCCAAAGCAAAACAGAGCTTGTCCTTCACCTTTCCCACACAAACTCTGCCCTATTTGCCCTGGAGCTCCCACATGCCAGGGAGCAGCAGGTGTAGATGTTTGTCCCTACCTTCTTTAGCACAGCTGCCTTGTAGGAATTTGCCATTTTGCTGGTCTGGAAAGCTTCATATTCTATTTCCACTGCACAGGCACCAGGGTCTGACCTGAAACACAGGCTGGAGTGATTCCTGGCAAGACATACTTCTGCATCTGCAAAGTGAACACTAATGCTTAAGAATCTCCCAGAAAGTACAAAATTCACTCCCTCTGGTGCAAGAACAAGTGGTAACTTCCAGTGAAGTCCTAAGGGATGTAGTGGTGAGTTGATGGAGAATGGAAAGGGTGATGAAAACGGTTTTAAATGAAGATTCTTGCCCACTACTCCATTTGAGAAGTACACTATCCCCATCTTGTGGGATAGGGAAGAACTGCTGCTCCTGGGATCGAGCTGATAACATCGATCAGCCACAGGAATCCTCAGGTCTGATCTTCAACATCACTGCCAGAAAAATGCTGTTAAGTAAAACTACATCCTTGGACAAAATAACTTTAAAAAGCATTCCCTGAGAATGGTAATTGTGCTCAGGGAGGAGCAGGCCCTGTGTTAAAGGACTCAGTATACACCCCTTTTTCCTCATCTCATACCATTTTCCTTCTGCTGCTGGAATCTTTTGGTTGTTGCTCAAAGCTTCTTCCAGCATCTTCAGGCAGTGTTCCCGGCCCTAGGAAACATGGGATACTCAGTCATGCTCTACTGTCAGTGCCCCTTGGACTTCACCTCTGAAGGAGTAAGGACAGGCCAGGCAGAAGCCTTGTTGGTCTTTGCAACATCACTTACCTTCACAGTGAGCTTGGAGATCCTCCTGCTGGCAGCATCCTTCAGGGGACAGTCTGCACCTGCCACAGGAGAGGAATTTGGGAAAGGAGCCATGGCAGGGCTAGGCTGATGGAGAACATCTCAGCTGTCACAGAGAGGTGCAGGTCCAGGACTGCCTGGCTTTCTCCTCCCTGAATTGTCACCCCAAGGAACATTGTGGTCACCCTTTCTACCTGGAGAAGCTACACACTCCAAAAGAGTAGGCAGAAATCAAAGTGAGAATGTTTTCTCTGATTGAGAACATCTACTTTGGAGTTTAGGACTAACATCTTTCCAAACCCTTCCCACCTCAGAAAACCTTTCTTTAAGGCTCTTAGGAAACTCAGATATTTTCTGTTCCCCACAACATCAACCATAAAAATCAGGTTGGACAGAGTAACCTGACCTATCAAGTGTACTTTTGCAACAGCACCAGACAGAGCCCCACAGCAGCACAGTTACTAACAACAAAGGTTTTCAGCAGTTTTCTTATAGCATTATTATTATTGCTTCTGCACAACCTCTGCAGAAATAGCCAACACTACAAAGTCAGGTTAGACAGAGTTTTCCTTCTCTCTTGCTTATTTGGAAATGTTGTTCAGAAAGATTCATTCCATATCTTCACCCCAACCAAAGCTAAGCTGTGGTCCATCTCCTCCAGCCAAGTTTTCACAGCCAAAAGCTTGACCTCTGTGCCTAGGGACTGATCCCTCCAGTGGTGATTGCATGCAGCTGCAAAATACAAGACTTTCTTCTCCCCAAGAAAACCCATTATAAATCAAAGAAGATATTTACTTGGAGGAACAAATTCTTCCTTTTCTGGTTCTTTGCCCTGGAAGAAAACAAAGATCAGTCAGACATTTCCATTCCTACTACAGACATGCAGATCTAGAAGCACAAAAGACATGTTTTATACCCCTGCTCCAGGGAAAATTTAGGCTGAAGTTATAAAGGCATTGAATAAGTGCCAAAACAGGGCTGAGAAGACAAAGAATGAGAATCAAATCCAAAAGTTCACCTCTGCTATAGGAATATTTAAGAGAAGCTGAATAGGAAAATCTGTTTTTGCTACTACCATGGGCATTAAAACCAACAGGCTCCTCTTGCTTAGCACTACAGAGAAACCAGCACATGAATAAACTGCATTTCTTCCTATTATGGACTGGCCCAGAATATGGAGAGCTCAGCAAAAGCAGAGGTACAAGAAATGAAAGACAACAAGCAACACCAAGATGAAATCATTTATGTCATTGGTGCCAGGAGGCCATTGTGGCTGTCAGACAAGCTCACAGCACACCCTCTGTGCACCCCTCAAAACCTGAGCCCTCACCTTGCGCAGACTCATCTGTTTCTTGTAGAAGTTGTCCCACTCCCGTTTCCGACGCTCCTCGTTCTCTTCCTCCCAATTCCCACCGCCCTCCTCATCATACCTGGGGAAGGCAGGACAGCATTTCTGTAGCTGCAGCATTAACTGGGGGACAAGTTTGGGAAGTCATCCCAGTGATGTATCTCACACCATTTTTGAACATGTCTTCACTCTGAGTTTCTCTGCAATTCCCAATCAGGGCAGCAGTGAGTGTCCTCCAAAAACTCACAGCATTTGTTAATCACATAAACTAGTAGGCAGTGGCATGAACTAAGAGCATGTAACAAATGTCCTGAGAATGGAGGGCTCCATTTCAGAAGCTCTGTCAGATCCTCCCAGGGGGTTCAGGAGTCACTGCCTCATGTCATGTATCCCATCTGTCAGTCCCTCCTGCCATGGGAGCAGAGATGGCAGAAAGGGCACAACATCCATTCCTCAGCCTCACTTGTTCACAGGCTGCTGCAATAAATGAAATCCCCATCTCTAATACACTGAAATGCAGCAGCTGAACCTCACCAGATGTAGCCCAGGAGTTCACTGCTTCCCACAGTTGCCAAACTTACAGGTATCACAAATCTGAGCTTTAGAGCTGCTGACTATTACAACTTCTAAAGCAAAACTACAATCAGGTCATGGAAAGGTTCAATAAACCAAGTGGCAAACACTGTTCTGTACAACAGCATAGGCTGTGGCTTCTCAGGTCCTGAGACCAAGCACAGGCTTAAGCCACAAGTCCTGGTTTCCTCTGACTCAGCTGGACTTGGCCAAAGAACAAAGGTACCAATCTCGAGCTTTTTAAGGTAAAGCAGAGGGCCTGGCCAGCCTACAGCACTGTGTATCCTGGCACAGCTTCATGGGCAGTGCCAGCAGAGAAATTTCATCCTGACACAGCTGCACAGTCACTGCAACTCTGCCAGGGAACAAGGGGAAAGAGAAGTTGTCACCTCCACACTGCCAAACATTTTACAGAATTCATCATGTTTCCCACTGCACATCTTCCTTTTGCTGTCAGCCTGATAAGAAAATGCAGCAATCTGCAGAAGAATCTGACACTGGCACTTCATAACATCTGTGGTGACTAAGTCCTGTCAGGGCTCCTGGCCTGCTGGCCCACAGACAGTTGTGTTAAATCAGGAATGAACTCTGGACCATGTCATCTTGGTCTCAGTTTTAAACATTTTTGATCCTTTTGACTATGAACAGGCTGAGCCCATTTGCTGTTTTCAAAAATTTCAGGCTAGTTTCTTGAGCCAATTACACTGTACAGGGCAATTCTTAGCTCTGTCAAAACAGCTTTTGGTTCTCTGGGACACGAATGTGAACGAGGCTGCCAAAGTGTGTGGAAAATTAAATTCCAGCTGCTGCTGCCAGAAAGTTACAGGAAAATACCATCCACACAGAAACATGTGCTGCAAATAGGAGTGTCTGGGCCTGCTGCTGGTGGATGCTCCCATGAGATGAGTGTAACCTCTCAGTACAGACCTGCTGAAGCCTCTGCAGCCTCTCCTGCCACCCTCGTACAGCTCTGGGTCGTAGCTATCCCAGGAGGACCCTGTGGGCCCAATGCAGGTTTTGCTCCAGTGGCTGCTGCAGCGTTCCAGCTCCTCCAGCTGCCTTTTCACTGCCCCTGGGTTCTTGCAGAAGTCACAGCACTTGTTGCAAGGTGGGGTGACATCACCGAAGTACTTCGCTATGGCAGCGTGGCGACAGCTTGGAAACACAAGGCAAAATCATCTGGTCATCACTTCTATCCACAAAAACTCCACCCTTCAACTGCAATGTCTTTGGATAAAGAGTTGAGTTGTGTTTTTTCACAGAGAATGTCTATTCCAGCAGGAATCACAGGGTTTAGTCCCTGGAGCAGAATTTGGGCTCTATTCCTGGCACCTTAAAGTTTCTGTTCCTCCACTTCCTCATATGTACAAAAAAAGTGTTAATCTCCTCTGCTAAACCCTTTCAGATCTTTGAGATCTGCAAAAGAAGCAGTTGATAAAATAAACATCAACTAAAATGAAATATAAATATATTAATTCTATATCATTGGCTAAAAATATTCCCAGTCCTATCAGGTAAAGGGGCTCCATTGATCACTATACTCAGAGTACATCTATATATCTCACATTGAAGAGCTGCTAGGTTTATTATTTGTGATTTGAAGGTGAAGAAATATATATTTGAAGACACAGGAATGTAAAGCAAGTCCCAGAAATAGAGTCCAGAGTGAGGTCACACGGGAACACCATTCAGATAACACGGTCTGGATCTTGATGGACTCATGCTCCAGATCAGCTCCCAAAGTTTGGGTAGAGTCCTACATGAAAACCAGTCCATTTGCTCACACAAGATTGCACAACCAGTTTACCAGGATTAGCAAACCAGCCATGTGAAGATGATTAGATTCTTCCAGAAATTTTCAAAAGATTCTTGGCAGGCATCAGTGTTTTGGGGTACATAAAAAAGAATTTGGTGACAATATGCTCACTGGCAATATAGGAAGGAAGTAATTTCTCTTCTGAAACACTGCCTAACTTAAACCAGAATACACTGATTTTGCCAAAGAATGATCAGGAAGTTACTTTACCCCCTTTTTTAAAGAAAGCAGAATTTAGAGGAGATTTTTAAAACTAAAGTTTCACAGCAGAGGTGGTTGGTTGTGTGTTAGTCAAAATGCTGATAATAAATATATGAAAACATTCACTTCATCAGGCATTTAGAGATCAAATCCTGCAGCCAAGTGGGAACAAAAGTTATTTTATAAGAAAATTAGTTTTACTACAAGGAAGAACAAGGTGGAATTTTTTTCTTCTCTACCAAGGTGTGCCCTAGCGGGCTTCCCAACTTCATCTGCAAAAAGTGGGTCACAGACAGGAAAAGTAAGAGAGTGAACACCTCACTTACTCTTATTCTAAACCCTTTAAGGCATGTCAGAACTTGCCAGAGATCTTACAAACACAGTTTTCTTCTTCAGTTATGTCTGTGTGTGTCTGGGGGTAACACAACTGAGGGTTCCCAAAGCACCCCAAAGGGGCTGCAGTGGCTGCAGCTCACTCCCTCCCACGGCCTGGGGGTTGATCTGGAAGGCAGCAGAGCAGCAGGTCACAGGTTGCTGTCCCCCAGCAGTGACCTGAGTGTGCTGCAGTGCCAGGGAGCTGGCAGTGCTCAGGTAAGGGGCTGCAGCAGGGTGTGTGCACTGTGCAGGGCACCAAAGCCTGGAGAGGGCTCTGACAAAGCTGCCTTTCTATCCCCCTGCAGAGCCACACTGACTTGCTCTGCTCCTGCACTCAAAGAGCTCCTTTCACATGCAGGGCAAGGGTGGGGGGACCGCGATGGGGGCAACACATTCGATCCCCTTGTCCTGCCTTTCCAAAAGAACTACTGGTGCTGCCTGGCTTGCCAGTGCAACGTGACTAGAGAAATGTCAGCGAGCTGCAAGTCAGCTTTTTGTTTCCCCAAAAGAAAACAGGCAGGCATTCTCATTAGAGAATGAGTGTCTCTTCCCCTCGCACGCACTGATCTCTATTAGAGTTAACTGAGGCATTCAGAGAGGGACAAGCCCTCTCCCCACTCCCACAGCTCACCAGGCTTATGCTGGGGAAGGACAGCCACACACCTCTGTCCTTTAGATGCCCCAGGAGAGGGCTTTGATGGAAGCAGAGATCAGCTGTGAGCTCAATGGTATTTAGAGTTCCAGTTCCTAACCCATCAGGCTTGTAAAGCCAAGCCCTTTCCACCCAGCCTCCTGTAACTGCCTTTTTCTTCCTGAAGAATTACCCAGACTGGGGCAACAGTCCCACTTCAGCCAACCGTTTTCAGGAGTTGGGTCATAACGGAAATTCAGCTGCAAAACTAAAATTGCAATCCTATAATTAAGGTCAAAAGGCAAAAACCAAAAGTTACCAACAGGGATGCTGGGGTTAATCACTGGATTAATGCTTAACACAAGAGTTTCTGAAACATAGTTGGTTATGCATTAACATGTGAGGGGAATGCTTCCCCAGTCACACCAACATCTGACTAATGTCCACAAGATGGAAATGATTTACATAAATTAATGGTAGTTTATATCATTATACATGTCCTAAAATTATTTCATCTTTTAAATATGCTGCTGTATTATTTGCCTCCCCTTGCCCTTCAAAAAAAGTATGTATGAGCTGACCATTGGTGTCTAAAATGTCTAAACAAAATCATTATGTCATTTCAGACACTCCCCTCCCCTCCCCTCCCCCATTTGACACTATGGAATGGGATGAAAACCAAATAACAATGAGGTTTATTAATGCATTTTTGTCTCTGGCAATACATTTCAGGAAAGTGCTAAACTGACCACAAAGCTGCCTGCACCTGTGTCGTTTTGGTAGTCCTTGTTTTTATACACCACATAAAACAGGAGCCCTATTCCTGCAATTAGGAGAAGCAGATGGACAGCCAGAGAACAGTCACATATCCCAAAAGAAGCTCTGCCTCTCCCAAAAAACACCAGCAAAAAAGCATCCCCTTGAATAAGCCAAAGGGTACAGAGCCTCATCAGAAATGCTTTGTGAAATAAACGACTCAGCAAGTCTTGGAATAATGTGAAGTGAAAGGGTTAAAAAAGATAAAAATCATGAGGGCAAATTAGTTATGCAGTTGTCAAGCGAAAGCCACTTAATGAGCTTTATCTAAGAGAAGAACAAGTCATGAGGTTGATGAGAACTTCTAATTTTGCACCTCTCTGAATGGCTGTGTCCTTCCAGCATCACCCTCTGAGACACGACAGTGACAGTCAGCTGTCCCCAGAATACAAGAAGAGAAAAGCTCAGCATCAGGAGAGTGAATGACTTGGCCAAGGGCACGGAGCAAATTCACCATCCCAGTATGAAATGCACTGTCCTGCTGCCCTGTCCGGGGCAGGTCTCACAGTGCTGCACTGTCCTGCTCAATGAACACAAGAGAAAAGCTCCTTCCCCCGGCAGCCGGAAGGAAACTGGGCAGCATAAAGAAAAGTTATTCGCTTTAACATTGCCCCAATGTCGATTCAAGTCTCAGGGCAGAACAAGGCGTCATTAAAAGGTAAAGAAGAAACTCTCAGGGAGGAGATGCACGGAGGAAGGCAGCAACAAGTGCCGGCCCTCGGGCGCCCCGGGGAGCTGGCACCGGCTCTGGCTCAGCCTGCGCTGCCTCCTCTCCCTCCCTCCCTCTTTGGCACACATGTAACACGAAACTTCGCATCTCCGGGACAACCAGCAACAAAAAAAAAGGAAGAAAGGCAGAGACAACAGCTGGCTGTCAGCAGCGGAGCAGAGAGGAGCCGAGCGAGCAGCAAGCCAGGATGAAGGGAGAGATGACGTGAAAGTTTAAGAAGACGGAAAGAAAAACAAGAGGAGAAGACGAGCTGGCGGTCGGGGTAAGGCTGAGCTATCGCTGCTGTTCGGTCAAGCGCGGCACCCTCCGCTGTTAGCGAGGGACTGGAGCCTGGGGAGCTCCCCCTGCTCGCCCAGCCACGGAGCAGAGCTTGGGAGGCTGGATTTGCTTGCCAGGGAACAGAGGAGCGAAGGTGGCAGGAGAAAAGCTTTTAATGGGATTGCGGAGAGCTGCTGTGCCGCAGCCGCCCTGTAACAAAAGGAGCTCCGAGCCCGAGCCGGACTCTGCAACTCCTCTGCCGGGGACAAAGGCTCGGGTTTCTGTGCTCTTACACAGTGTGTGTCCTGATAAGCTGTGACCTGACACAGAAATAGTCGGTGTGGACAAGGCAGCTGGCTCCGAGGCTGTGCGTGCCCTTAGCAGCGCGTATGGAACCGCCGGGTGCCAGCCACAGCTTTTCCCCGGAGCTCCTCCCAGCTCCAGCCAAGTTTTATCCCCCAAATCCTGAAGCAGAGAGCTTAGAAAACAAACCCTGGTCAGGGAACTAGCACACTGTGCAAGTTAAGCATCTGTGTCCAATAGAAATAAACGGAAAGATTTTACACGGTTTATAATGAGAACATTTTAAAAAGAAGAATTCAGCCAGTGTATCAGGCACAGATGCTGGATTAGTGCTCAAAGCAGCATGAGAACCCGCTGCTCTGAGAGGCACGTTTATGCACATACAGCTCATGGCTTACAGTAACCAGACCGTCAAGTTTGAATGCAGTGAGAAGGGAAAAAAAGAGTAAAAGTTTCACCTAAATACATGAAATTATACAACATAGAATCATTTAGGTTGAAAAAGACATTTTAGGCCATTGTGTCCAAGCTTTGGTTTTACAGAGGTGTCCCACCGCCTGTGCTCCTGTCTCTGTTTTCTGTTGGGTAGGGGAAGAGGGGCTGGTAATGGAGACTGGCCTTATAAATCCCCATTTGCTGCCATCTGAAGCTGACTTCTCTGTTTGGAAGCTGCTGCAGCTCCCAGCACTGAGCTGGGACCCCCAGGAGGTGCATGGGCAATCATCTGTTTACAAACAGGAGCAGAAAGCCAATTCTCACAGAAAGAGGTCTTCCCAATCCTACACATGCCTGTAGGGAGGAATGCTAAGGATCAGGTATTTCCACTTCTCTCCATTTCCATTAACGAGGAATGGAGGGCAGGTCTTTCTGACCTAGTGTTGTACAAACACGGGATTGGAACTGCCTAAGTGAGGAGATGTTCTAGTTCAGACCCACACGCCTCCAGCCTGGCCCTAAGGCTCAGGGGATGGAGGGAAGTTTCCACCCTGCTTAGAGAGTCTCTCTAGGTTGGTTGTTACAGTTAAGATAGTTTCTTAAAAAAGCATGTGAAAAAACAAAGTTTAGGGAAACAACAACCAAAAAAAACCAAAAATTAAAGAGGGAGGAGTGAGGGGAGAAGAGCAGGGGAGGGAAGGAGGTAGAGAAACATGCCAAGTTTTCCTGGCCGAAAGAAAATCTTAATGGGTTTGGCTGGGGGCTTGTCCAGCTGCAGCCGTGCTGTTCATGTGTGGGGGGAGAGGCACAGCAATGTGAAACACATGTCTGGATAAAAGCAGCAGGACATGGCTTGTGTTACAGCTGTCACAGTGCCTCAGCCTGACTGCACCCAGCAGTGGTTGAGGCAATGAAGGTACAAAGTTTGATAGAGCTGCTCCTATCTGCAAGATAACCCTCTGATCACAGTGTGCAGTGGGCCAGAGGCACCCACTGGACAGCAGGGACTGTGAGGAGCTGGGAGAGAAATGGGGACAGGGAGCAGCACCCACCCCACACCTCCATGCAGGCTCTCCCCACTACCCCACAGCCACAGCTGATGAGGTTCCAAACAATTCCTCCTTGTTTGCAGGTAGCAGCTGCTGCAGATTCTGGTTTTGAGTTCCTACACCTTTACTAGGATTAGTCCAGGATATTTCACAAAACTCAAAAACGCATGTAAAAAATGAGACTGGTAGATGTGAGATCAAGGACAGGGCACAGAGGTGGCTGTTAAAAGGTGGAGGAGTTTCCAGCACTCCCAGGGCCTCCAGATGCTGGACCTCAAACACCAACTACTGATAGATCCCACTATGTTTGTGAAGTCACTAAAAGGCTTTCACAGGCACACAGCTACCTCTCAGTCAGCTTCTTGGGAAATGGATATTTTGCTAATATTAGAATAGACTTTTAGACTAGATTCAAGCATCACCAACCCTAAAAAAAGTTCTCTTGTGGAAGAGCTACAGGTTTATTTTTAAAGTTGACCTTTTCCTTTCATTGGATGGCTTAGTGTTTTGGTTTCCCTACTTAAGAAATTTCTAGTAGTAAGGAATTATCTCATGGGGTTTTGTGGATGTATTTGTGGGATGCACTGGAGAAAACCAGGGTGCTCTGCAGAGGTGCAAAGATTCCCAGCTCAGTGCCCCAGTGGGTACCTCTGCTACTGAAACTGGGAATTCAGTGCCTTTTTATATTAATCTAATATTAGGTTGTAGGGAATAGAAGGCACATTTACAGTGCTGCCTCAAAACCCACCTCCAAACAGTGGTGGTGGTGATGACAGGGTATTCCAGCCAAAGGGTGACCCAGGCAGGGCAGCTTTAAAATCTCAGGAATGTGTGGCCTTCTCTTCCAAACCAACTGACAAAGTCCCAGCTTTTCTCCCATGGCATTGAGCTACAATTTACCAGTTTGGGTGTGTGCTGTTAAAGGGCTGAATTCTCTTGATACTGGAAACTATTTTCATCTGCTTGGGAATGAATTATAGGTCTGTCTGGCTCTGTGCACTCCTGTTTTAGGAAAAATGGGCTTGTCTGAACTATAGTTAAGATTTACATGGCTGGTCAACTACAGTCATGGCAGCAAACACTGCATCAACAATGATGAGGGAAAACCATTCATTGATAATACAACTGCATTTCTATGGCCCTTTTCATCTCAGCAGTACACTAAAAGCTTAGAACAATGAACAGTCAGGCAGGAATTATGACACATTATGCCAAAATACATCTACACTATAGACACACCTAGCAACCCAGCATTGTTTGAGAACAGGAAGCACTGCAGACCTTATCCATATAAAATCAGAAGGACATTTCAGGGCCCAAGAACAAAGCTGGTACGTCCTGAAACTGGCCAAGCCTTCACGTTCTTTAGAAAGTGGCCAAGTACAGTCAGAGCTCATTTTAGAGTTTTAGAGCAGAATAAAAAGCATTCAAGCATTCCCCCCCTATGGCTGCTCAGCACCCTCCTTCCATGAGGTTGGGCTTGCCTTGTAAGATTTCCTACCAGATAAGGCCCCATAATCCATACAAACTACCCATCCCTGTACAGGTCCAATTTCAACCAACTTATTGGATTTGTCTGAGTAAGAACAACACAACATTTGCTTCTTCAGAGCCACATTCTTAAGGAAAAGCCAAGGTTGCAATGAGAATGTTGCCCTGCCATTCTACTTGATGGGAACATCAGGAAGGTTCTGCTTTGTAAGGTCTCTGGAGCACTCTTGCTGTGGGCAGTGGGCAGTGGAGGAGAGCCAACTCATCATCATTGGGACTTGCTGCATTAGGACTAGAGGCATTGGCAGCTTCTTGTTCCCCCCAAAATTCTCTGCTCCAAAGCTTTACTCCATTTTTAGGTTACAAGAGCAACAAACCCGTGCAAGCACAGTAAAACTAATGGATCAGGATCATGGCAAGAACAGTATGAGGAGCATGGTTGGATTAGGAGCAAACAAGAGTGGAAACCACACTTTCATCTATATCCATCCTAAACAGGCTCAGTGAACAAAGTGTAAGAAATTCTGAGCAAAATAATGGCCAGTTCAGTTTGGAACTGCAGCAAAAGCAGGGACTTGTTGCCTTTCTATCTAAAGATTGCCAAGCATGCTGGAAACTTGGACACACAACAATTAACAAACAAAGCTCTGATGTGGTTCCATGTTCCGCTGTCTCGCAGAGATGAAGTCACCCAACAGTGGGATGTTGATGACTTACCAAAGTCACACAACCAGGGAGCATCACTGGCAGGCCAGGGAGACTGACTATATTTACTAACTTCCAGTCCTGGGGCTAAACCACAGACTTAAATGTGTTCCTTTTGCACTAAAAAAGGCTGCTCAAATACCCCCAGGGTTATGTGTAAACAAGTGTCTCCTTCTCAGCAGTTAATTTCAGCTCACCCACTCCCTACAGCTCACCTTTGGATGCAGCTGTCTCCACACACATCAGGACAGACTAAAAAACTCTGATCAATGTACAGCAATTCCAAAAGGCTCACAGCAGGCTCACCAGCTTCTGGCAGACACAGGGATGTCAGCCCCACTGCACATGGTCACCCTAAAGCTCTTTTTCTTGGAAGAAGCCTCCATATGCAGCCAGATGACAACTAAAAGGAATCTTGATGGAGGCTTTTCCCTTGAATTTCTAGATTGAGGCTTTTTAATGGCTTTATTCTCCAAAGGGCTAAGTAGCCAACTTCTTTAAGTGCTTTAGCATGGCATGAGTCCATTAAAAGAACTCAGAAAGATAATTTCAGTGCTATTATGGCAATTTTCACAGCTTTCTTTGGTGGGCACAGCAAGATGAATCTGCATTAGTGCTTTCTGGGAATCTAAATCTATGTATATCCCAAACACAGGACCTACCTGCACTTTGGTTTTACAGGGTCATGTAATCCTTGCAGCTGAGCAGCACACCTGCAGCTCTTCACCATTCCCCTGCATCATTTCTGTGCTCTGTCCTTTCAACCAAGGCTAATAACTCATGGCACGTGACAGAATGAGCCTTTTTCTCATCAAAACCAAATAAACCCTAATTAAATTATTTGTTTTATTCCCTCCTCCTGCTGGGCCTTCTAACATTAGAGGAGGGCAGAAAGGTCTGATGATCTAGTTCCACTGGTTACGTGAGTTATTTCTTAAGTCAAAACCATGAATTTCAGGCTGCCACCCCATCCCAGCAGGATGTCACAAACTGCTGTCACAAGACATTGTGTTACTTTCTTTTCTATGTGAGATTCTTATCTTTCCTCTCCTCATCTGATTTTCACTTCATGGGAGCTCTAACTACAGCTGTGGAGCAGAATTTCCTGACTTCAGTCTGACAGTGTGTTATGAAGACCACATTGCACTGTGGTCATTTGGGATTTTTTCCATAACATGGATCAGTTCCATCAGCTCTGCTGCCCTACAGCCAAGTCTCCTCTGCTCTGGAGGGTTCCCATCCTCAGTGGGTGAAATTTTGAGGAAGGACAACGGTGAGCAAGAAGAAATTTCCAATTGAGGGAATTAAAAACACTGGCAGACAATTATGTTTGCTCCAAACCCCTGAGAATCTCTGAGGTACTAATTTGAGTGGCTCTTCCAGGCTCTAAAACAGCATTCCAGACCTAGAAAGTAAACTGTCAATTAAGGCCTACAACTTTAATTTTCAAACCTTTTAAGACTTACTTCCCTGTTTTAATAATAATCATCACAGTTACTGCTTCAAATGAGTATCTTGCACCACCTGGCCTTACTACTGCTGGTGACTGGAAGCTTATTTGAACACAATATAATAAAACAAATTAATTCTCACAGCTCCACTCTGTTATTATAATTAATGTCATCACCCTTGTGTTGTAAATGATGCAGATGCATAAGACAACTGGTTTAAATCACATTATCCTTACCCTTGTGCTAATCCCAAGGGTAAAATATTGGTTCCACTGAAATCAATTGGTAAAAGGTCACAACAAAACTAATCCTGAACAAAGATTTTACATCACAAGTAGAATGGAACATACAAAATTCCATGAATGTAAGTGGCTTCCTTGGGGTTATTTTACATTTTTTTTAAGAATTATTTTATTCTTCACCCTTTTGCCTTGCTGCAGAAACAGAAATCCCAAAGCAGAGAGGCCTTGGAAACAGCAGAAAGTGCAGACAACCTGAAAAACATTTGCTTCCTCACGAGCAGGTTGGAGACTGCACCACCACCATCAGACTTTGTCCCTGATGTAATTCAGACCAAGGTAAACAAGCAACATCCACTGCAAGTTTTAGAACAAAAACTCCTTCACTTAGCTCCAGATCAGGTACCATTGGCAGAGAGGAATGTCCATTACAGAGACAGGCTTTATCATTTTTGACCAAGCACTAATCCACATGGATTTCTACAATCCTGATCAGTCATTTTACCCTGTATAACCAAACTTCACAAGTCTGGCTCTTATTATACCTGTTGCTTCTGGTGCAACCCATAGCATGGTATGGAAACTTACAGCAAATTCCTATGAGAAGAGCTTCTGGACAGGCAGAACCACCTCCAAAGTGAATAAACATTTTCACAATGTTAGAGCCAGAAATTTATTTTTTGAATTTTTTTCTTCTAGAGGCAAGAACAGAAAACACAAATCACTTCACCTCTGCCTCCTCCACCATCTCTTGGAATGGAAACAAAATTGAAAACCTCCTGAAACAGAATCCCACAGCACTAAGGATAAAGCAGCCATTTCTGGAGTAGCTCACTTGGGGTATGCTATCATCTGGAAAGAAGTATTTAACCCTAGTCTCAAAAGTGACCTTCTCAGGTCAAAAGACCACAGCTCTGCCTCCTTCCTAAGTTGCACAGTGATCTTTCTGTGGATGTAGATTTTCCATCCACCCCCATTTCTAAAAAACCAGCTGGTTCCGATTTTTATTACTTAGCTTGGATTTAAAAGAACAAAGAAACCCCTTTTTGAATTGCATAAACATACAAAACTAATTTAACTTGGCACTGCAGTACTTAAGCCCAGCATGCAAAGAAACAGCCAAGGTCTCTCTGCCCTCAGTGTGTTTAGAAAAACTGAACTCCAAGCATCCATTTGTTTGAGTAACCAAGCCAGATGTGCAATAAGGAACTAGCTGGTTTGTACTGGAAGTGCTGTCTTGGTCACTTGGATTTGTGTTATCACCAAGATCAGGATATTAAATTGCAGTGTTCAAGTCCCAAAACACAGTGTTGACTGTTACAACACACACAAACCAGTACATTCTGATATAATAATGAAGTAAGAGTTATAACCCATTCAAATGTTGCCCTGTCCAAACACTTGTTTTAGGTGGAACTATGGATATTTCTCAAAAATATCCAATCCCAGTTCCTGACTAAAGCAAAATTTGAAGATTCATAAGTCTTACACCCAGCTAGTTTATTGCAATGCCTCCCAAAATCTTGCTCATGGGGTAAAGAACAGCAGATATTGGTGACAAAACTGAGGCACTTAACTTAGCTAGACTAATAATATTTTCAGTAACAATAGCTCCTGATGATCACTCTGAGAATAAAGAAGACCTAAGATTACTGAGCAGGGCAGAAAGGATTAGCTCCATAAGGGAGGTATCTTCCTGACAGATCCAGGAGCTTTTGCTTTGCTCATCATTAGCAGTGATGGATTGAATCCACTGTTCAATTTATATATTGCTCTGTGGCTTGAAAGGAAAAAAAACCCAAAATTTAGCTTTCTTTATAAAACTACATTTATCTGTAAGAACTTGAAAAGTAACCAGCTGTCCCTAGTGAATGCAGACTTTAATATACATACAGTAAAACAGGTTAATAAAATATTTATTAATGCTCTTGTATTGAGGTGTTGAGGTAAATGCCTTTGCTTCTGAAGGGGAGTTCTGTAGCTCAAAGTGCAAGCAGCCTTCAAGGGAGTCTGCTTTGTGTAACTCAGTAAGAAACAACTGGAGACTATGTACAGTGGAGTTCAGCATTCAGAATTCAAGCTGGGTTAGAAGTGCATTTGTTTCTGGAAGGACAAGTTAGCACAACTGGAAAAAAAAGTACTTTCATTGGGTGAGAGCCAAGAGCAGGCACTGTCCAGTCCAAACTCAGTGTCTGCTGGAAAAAGTGTCCTTGTAGAAGGAAGACTGTTTGGGCTTTGCTTAACAGTGCAGTTGACAAAAACACGCTCAAAGCTGGATTTTGAAATTAAAACAGTCCCAGAACATGCAGCCAATAAACAGTCCTCCACCTTAGCTACTGGGAACAAGGACTGAGACCAGATAAACTTGTTTTCCTTGTGATCACCAGCTGTGTAAGAAGGCTGGGAGCTCCCTAGCATTAGTCAGTGAAAAGGTTTATTCTCTGCTTCTCCCACAGCATAAAGCCTGGAGAGGTTGTGACAGAATGTCTTCTGAACGCTTTCTGAAGGAAGTTCAAGCCATTGGTGAGAAGTTTCTCCTTAAGCTCCAGAGACTGCCCAAGGCTGACCCAGTGGAGATTGTCAGCTTTTCTGTGGTTCTTCTGTTTATTGGTGAGTTTGTGGGTGGAGGCAAAGGGGTGTCAGAATTTCTCTCCTCTCCTCTGGGGTAACTTGCTCCCCAGGGTATGTAGGTGGGTTGGTGGTGTTGGCTGCTGTTTTCTAGGCTGTGCTCTAAGGCCCAGGTTAATTCCTGGGTGATTTTTTAGCACTCAACATGTACCTCTACATGGTTGCAACAGTACAGCTTTCCTCAAAGCTCCCATTTTAAACATTAGTTAAATCCGTAATATTTTAACCAACCCAGAGCTACTGTAATGTTTTGATGCATAGGAGACAGTTTATGACTAAAGGTCTAAGAGCATCTCCCTGCCACAGAAGACACTTAAGAGAGACTCTGAGTGTCATTTCTGTATTGGCTCAGTGGAAACCAATATGCTTCAGATGAGCCTATTTATTCTCCTCTGGTAATGGCAAGATCCCTCCTGCTGCTCTGTGTGGGGATGGCATGGAAGGAATAACAGAGAACTGCTGGGTCAAGGGGGATGAAGTTCGTTTATACAATGGGAAAACAAGCAGGAAGGAAGACAGGCCCTGCTCCCCAAAGACAGGGCTTGCTCTTGGCCAAAAGGAAGGGTGTGTATCCAGCTGGACACTCCTCCCTGGGCTGGAATTCACAGTCACACCTGCTGCTTTATTGGGTTCATCCCTACAGCTGGTTCCTCACAGGTCTGGTTACATGTCAGCCCAGGTCCAGGCTTTAAAGGAACACATGCACACACACAGGCATGCTCACACTCTTACATGTTCTGCAGGATGGAACATCCTTTTCTACTCCAGATAAACTAACACACCCCTGCCAACACCAACCATCCTGGCTAGAGTAGAGGACAGTAAGTTAGCCCACTGCTCTGTGAAACAAACCCCTGCATTTGAAGTATCTTATTTTTTCAAGCTAAATACAGAAGAGTAAAGCCAACCCAGTCATGAGTCTCCATGCTTAAAGAGTATGCTGAATTCACTCTTCAGAAATACAGCTGCCAGTTTGAGTAACCAAACTCCCTCAAGTTTGGATTTTTGTCCTTTCCAGGAACATAGCTGTGCTTAGGTACTGCGTGTCAGCTCTCAAGTAACAGCCGATTAAGTGGGTAAAGAAACCCTCACATGGTTTGGAATGTAGCTCTTAAGGTCTTGAAATACCTGGTAATGATTGTCCAGATTAAATGGAAATCCAATACAAAGGAGCAGGAACTTAGGAGGACGAAGATGGGGATATAGGGCAAAAAGAATTCTCAAGAAACCAGGCTTTGCTCTTTTTGCTGCTCACCAAACAACTTGGAGGAGACACAGGGTTACTCTGCAGAAATTGTCCCTACACTGTGAATATCCTTTGTTTCTGTTTGCAGTTACTGTGCTGGTGCTCATGATCATTGGCTGCAGTTGCTGCTGCTGCAGCTGTGATGGACGCCCTGACCCCAGGCACAGGAAGAGCCAAGTCCGCCCAGCTGCCCATTCATGAAGTGACACAACTGAGGACATGGATGGACATCATGATTCAGTGCTATGGCAATGACTTTCCACGCTAGCCCACTGAAAATGGCAATAACAATATTCATTAACATGACTCAAAGGACCAGAAATCACAGTGTGGAATTCCTTCTCTCTGTGACAGCCACTACTGTGACCAGAAAGGTAAAGCTCCTTTACCATCACTGTCTCCCTCTTCTGGGCTGGGATGAGGTGGGAGGGCATGGACACAGATTGCGGAGAAAAGAGACAGCTTTCCCAAAGACAGCCCTGCAGCTGGGCCAGCTGAGGATCTCCTCTGGGACATGGAGCCACAGAGCAAAGCAGAGGCCAGGCACACAGCCACACACAAGGCACTGCCAGCTCTGCTCACCAGAAGAATGGTATTGGGCATTAGAAGAACCAACTGACACCACTGGGAGGTCCAATTGCTCAGGTCATGGTGGATCAAGGCCAAACCTGCTGCAGGAGACATGTTTAGCTGAGATATCTGCTGAAAACAAATGGTGGACCTTGTGATCCAGATGTGCCAGCTGAGGCTCTAAGTGCAGCTGGTAACAACTGCCCCGGTGTCATTTCATTGGTGATACAATGATGGGAAATTGCCAAAGAAAAAACCAGATCATGTGGAATACTCTTTGTAAACAGAAGGATGAAGGCAAAAGGGAAAAACTCACCAATCCTATGGCTTATTTTGATCATTCTCTGCTCAACATGCTCCCTCTCCATCCCCTGTGGTTCTACTTTTCTGCTTATTGCAGATGAAAGGTTTTTGCAGAGCATGGGAGCTCCAGGAGATGAACAAATCCCAGTCCTTACTTGAGAGATCTGTGTGCCTGACTCCCTGCACTATGTGCAGTTTATTTTAGTAGACATGAACATGATGCCAGGGGTGTATTTATGAGCATGCAACAGAGGCATTTCAGAGGAGTGGCTCATGATGGGAGCCATCACTTCAGGGTATGTGTGCAGCAGCTGACAGCAGGCAGAGTGACAGAGCAGAGCCAAGAATGGGCTGGAGTTACAAGTGCAAATAAATCCCTTTTCCATGCTGCAGTACTGTGTATGTTTGGTTTACACTCTGGTGAACTTCCGAAAGGGATTTATGGACGGACAAGGCTGTGGCACAGGCCACGACTCCACAACTGGCACAGCACAAAAAGGCCACAATTCTGCACTAAACTCTGAACCAGTGGTGTTTCAGCCCCAGATGGGAGACCAACCTTTGTGAGAAGGTATAAAAAATTACATGCATATAGAGAAGTCATCTTCTGCCTCTGCATCCCAACTAAGTGTATGTACTAAAGCCAGTGTCTAGCCAGGGAGAACAGAATCATCAAGCTTTTAACAGTGGGCTTTAAAATACTCTTTACACTTCAGAAGGTACAGAAAATAAAGAAAACTCTGTAAAGAAATGTATTTTCTCTGTTGCCTGCACCCATATTAGTAAAAGGCACATTACATCAGCTTCTTATGTTATTTAATGCACTTTATTTTTTGCCAACAGACTGGATCTAGGTATTTGGTATTTTTGTACTGCTGCACATTGGAATATATCTGCAGCCAGAGAATAGTGAATAGTTTACGAATTATAAGAAAAATAAAATTCCTGAAACTACCAGTGTTACTTTTAAATTAATAAAAAGAAAAACTGTCCAGTAGAAAATGAGGATGTTCTTTAGAAATGAATATTTGAGACTCAACTGAGACAATTACTCAACCAAGAGCAGACTGCAGTAGCATGAGCTACGGCATGCACAGTTACACTGAGACTAACAAACTGTTAAAAAAAAAAAAAAAAAAGAAAAAAAGAATTTATTAGGCTGTCTCAAAGCTGTCACTGACAACCAACATGTTAGGGGGAAACAATCTCAAGCACAGCATCGATTTAAACATTCAGAGGTGCATCACACCAATCTCCTGTCACATAAGTCTTTGCTCACTTCACTCACAAACAAGTGGCAATCAAAGTGACATCAGGAGCCTCAGAACCTCTTTTGGAGACAGACTGAGCAGATGTTTTTGTATCTAGATTAAGTCACGAGACCCAGGCAAGAACAGAGCTCACTTTCCTTCCAGGCTTGTGCCAGACAGTGCCAGCTGCAGACATTAGCAGCATCCCATTGAGGGCTGCTCCAGCAGCACGGAGCCAGCCTGTGCTGAGACAGGGAGAAGCTTGGCAGGCTGGACACACACCAAGGGCTGACAGGTTGCTGTCACTGGGAACAAGCTGCCAGGCCTTATCTCAACAGGAAAAGCCACAAATGCATGTTTCCCAGTGGTGGTACAAGTTAAAGCACTGACAGATAGCAGGCAGAGGACCAAGAGAAATGGCTCCTGTCTTATCTTGGCCACTGTGAGTTCCTGAATTAGAAACAGAATAAACACAGCACTGTTAAAGAAAGGGAAGGAAAGAAAAACAGGCAATCCTCTAAAGGATTCAGGTGGCTTTCTGGAGCAGAGGACCAGCTACCATGTAGAGGGGGCCAATTTCTACACACCTGTCTGGACCTCACAAGCCTGATGTTCTTCTTTGGACTATTTTGTACCATTGCACTCAGCTGCACTGTTCCTACAGCTGGGGTTCAGACATGCCAGTTATTTGTATGCATTCAGGGTAGCCTGAAAGATGCCAGCAAGTGCTCAGCTTCCTGCAGCTCTTCAGCTTCTGCTGACTATAAACCTGCTGGTCCCTGGGTCCCTGCTCAGCCCTCACACAAGCTTTTGTGTTTTGCCTTCAATCAATACTCAAATACAGGTACCTATAGGGAGCAGCAGTGAGGATGGATCCTCTTGTTTCAACCTGCACAGGGAGATTTAGAAAAGCACAGAATAAGGCAAGGCTGCTTCTAATACAGCAGCTGCCACTGATACTGTGAAAGCCCAGGAGGAACTGCATGGGAATACTGTCACTTCAGCCATGATGATAGAAGTGTTGAAATAGTTTCTTTCCCTGAGGAACCTCAAAGAGCCAGCAAGGCCAGCCCCTCCAGGAGACGTGGTTGAAGTTCTACTGATGACTTAGTGGAATAGCTTATGTTCTTTAACATTCTGCCTCTGGTTTGCTTGGCTTGTGAAAAGTAAGTTTCCTTTTACACACAGTCTCACACACCTTACTCCTCCCTCTTCCCTCCCTTCTCTCTCCAGCACCATCCCTCTGGTCTTCTCCAGTCAGGAAAGTGATAGAGTTTTATTGCAGCTCACAGCAGTGCAGAGCTCTGGTATGGGTTTATTCACCTAAACTGTCACAGTGAATTTTGGACTGCAGGGCAGACTTGTTGGCAGTCTCACTCCAGTCTCCTACTGGAGTTTGCAACTCAAATCCAGTCAGGATCTGGGAAATACAGCCCTCTTCTCTCCACCACATCCTGCAGCCTGCCCCAGAGAGAGGTCACAGTGGGCCTTTACAAGCACTGCAACAGCTGTAGGAGTGCATAAAGCCATGAAGAGGAAGAAATGTCTGAGGAACAGCTGAATTAGGACATTTTAGTCAGGTTCAAGGCCTTCCATTTGATTAGATTAGCCACACCTTTGCAGGAAAATCAGCTGTTAATTATTTACTGCAGCCCAAAGAGGCAACTTCCAGGCTACTTCTACAATTCTCCAGGTACAGCAAGGGGTCCCTCACCATAGGCCAAGATCTCTTGGAGGGGTGAAGAGGAGGCAACAGAGGAAACACCTACTACAAACCACAACAGCTTCAGGTATTTATAAAATGCTATACTGCTCTCTTATTCTGGGAGGTGAACTGCAGTTAGCAAAAGAGACAGGAACTTCCTGGGGTGTGCAGTCCCATGGGATTTCTGCTTTGGGGTCTGTGGAACTTATATCTAAGCTGCCTCCTTTTTGAAGGCAAAGGAATCCAAAACAGCTTTGATGTCCTGTGTGCTGGTTGGTTAAAGACTGAGCACAGTGATCTGTCATCTACCCAGAAAAAAGACCATGAACTGAATAAATCTGACTGTTGAGAAAGAAACAAAAACTTCAGTAAGTGTGAGCTTGTGTTTTGAATCAAATCCATCTTGCTGGGGATGGAACTCTCTACAGGAGTAATTATTTTTTTTAGAATATTCAGGATACAGACATAAGAGGCAGCAAGTCAAGTAAATTTTCAAAAATAACCAATATCTCTTCCTGTATTACATCTGCATAGTCACATTTACAAGAAAGTGTGAGAAATATTCCATCCTCTCCCTTGACAAGCCAGGAAGCTTTAGTAAAACCACAAGATGCTCACAAAGAGATGCTGGATGTTCTTTAGAAAGCTGACAGCCAAGTCATTATTCACAGTATCAGTGAAAGAGCAAGTGAGTAGAACCCACTGAGATCCCACTTTAAATTATTACTGGACCTCCCTGTGGGAGGAAAATTTATGCTTCTATTGCAGAGTAACAGAAACCATTACTAAAGCAAACTCCATTAGCAGGACACCCTTTTTAATATAACTGGACTATTCTAAGCCCTATGGAAGAAACAAGTTGGACATGATCCTTGCTTATTTTTGGTGGGGCTTTTTGCTTGTTTGTTTTTAAATAAGTGTTCATTTAATCTCCATTGTGTCCTCAGAGTTTAAGCCCCCAACTCTCCCTTTCAGAGATCCTTCCAATGGTGTCAAGGAATTTCTCCCATTGAATACCAGCCTCTCATATATAGGTTGTACAGCTGACAAAGAGTTCACATTGAACATGCTGGAGAGACACTGTATTATTTAAAATATTGATAAGCTATGATTCAAACAAATCTCAAATGCCAAAATGCTGTAGAGTGAGCAGCTTTTCCTCTTTACATGTCTATAGATGTGATTATTAAACCAGTCTCAGCCACATTTCCTCTGGCTTATGCTCCCATTTCTGTGACTCCCCTTTTGGAGGGGGATGCCTGCAGGCACAGACACTCTGCATACCTGCACTGCTTTTGGGGCTGAGGGCATGGAGAGAATACAACACCTGACCCTGTTGTTGTCTGTCCCCAGCAGGGTGGAAGCCAGCATGTCCCTAGAGCAAGAGGCATCCTCAGTTCCAGAAGACCTGAAGACACTGATTGCAACAAGTGACTGGGCTCTTGGAGGGCTGGTGGTGATTGCCATCTTCTGTTTTGTTTTTCTTGTTCTCATTTTATTTGCTGTTCTCTTTGGGTGCTGCACATCTCCAAGGCACAAACGGGGTAACTTGTAGACAGCAAAGTGAGGACACAGAACTTGGTACAGCTGAGCAAGAACCAGCCTGGGTACAATCTGATTGTGTTGTTCACAGAAAACTCTCATCTCACTCCCCACGTGGTTATTTCTCTCAATGCAACTTCCCTGCATCAAGAGCCATGTCCCAATGCCAGCAACTTGTTCTGGCACAGAACTGTTGGCTGTCCACAGCAAACTCAATAGATGAGACTGTCTGGATTCAGGAACTGCAACATTTGCTAAATACCAAAGTAAACTCATCTCTGATTTTCATCTTTCAAGCAAAACCACCAACTAGAGGTGGCAAATGGTCAGCCACCACCTAAAGAAGACAAAGATGTGTTCTGCTGCTGCTGCAGCTATGTGGGTTGGGTTTTTTTTTTCACCTTACAGAAGAGCAATAGGAAACTCTGGCCACTGAAAGCTTTGTCTGAACCCACTCTCTAAAAGCAGTTTAGACCATTGCTCTCCTGTCATACTCAGGCCTAAATACACTATGCAAAAACTTGTTTGCCAGCACACAGTCTGACTTTATTTGTTCTTATTTATAACCTTGCAAGGTCAGAGTTTGAGGTTTGCTTTCATTGTTTGGATAGTGAGTAGAACTGTATTAATTCAATATGTAAAAAAGAAATGCAACGTGGCTTTGCTTTCCACAACACCTCAATTTCCTGCAGAGTTATGAGCAGGGAAGCCAGGCAGAGTGCTGCAATATGTGACTCTGGGATGCACATCCCATGATCTACAGCTGGAAGAACGGATCAAACTGAGTAAGGGAAGAAAAATTCTGGGAGGGGTGATTTCTAATTAGGTCAGTGATATTCCCTTACTCAGATTATTATTTGAGGATGGTGAGATACTGGTATAGGTTGCCCAGAGAGGTTAAGGATGTCCCATCCCTTAGAAGGCCAGGTTGGATGGGGCTTGGAGCAACCAGGCCCAGGGGAAAGTGTCCCTGCCCATGGCAAGGGGTTGAATTAGGTCACATTTAAGGTCTTTTCCAACCCAAACTATTCTATGATTATACAAAACCCAGCCACAACAGCCACCTGTGAGCTGGGAAAATACCCCAGAAGGAGCAGAGCTCCTCAGACAAGTGAATCAAATTCTTAGAACAAGGAGCCTCCCAGCAGCTACTTCACAGCATCACCCTGACTTTGGGCAAAGAAGCCCCTTCAAGAGCCCCAGGGCTCAGTGTTGTGCCACACTTCAGTACAAGCAAGACTATCCCATAAACCCAGGATTTGTTTGCCAAACATGACAAGGAGAGAACACTCTCACCAAGGCACCAGAAAAGCAGCACGTGTTACATTCATGCTGAAAAAGCTGCCCTAGACCCACATGTGAAAAATGAAACAAACAGAACTTGTAAGCATGACACACAAAGACCATTTTCAGTTAGTGAACATACACAGCTCTCTTCCTGGCAAAATTATAGCTTTGATGTCTTATCCAGCACAGAACAGCAATTAGTGCAATTACAGCATACAAGGCATGAACTAAACCTGAACAAGGCATGTTGTGGTTGCTAGTCTGCATTTAGATTGAGCACATCCATAATTTGAGCCTGTTTCTGAAACATTCTAAGCACCACCAGGTCCTTCTAAGGTCAGTGAGAGTCACAGACACTTTGCAGAGCAGAGACACTGAGATTTACAGAAACAATAAATCTAAATGCTTCCATCCCATAGCTTTCTGTTTGCCCCTAAGGAGAGGGGTGATGTACTGAAGGAGAGTCAAAGGAAAAGCAAATACAACTAAGTCAACCCATCATCAAAGACAGAATATTGTAAAATGCATCACTAGAGAAGTTAAACATCCCCCTGACTTGGTCAGACTCCTAGACAAACATCTCAGTTAACTCAGAGGTGGGAGTGATGAGAGATTTCTCAGGGACACAGACAGGATCTCAGCCATGACAGTTCCTTGGAAGAACAGGGCATGTTTTCCCCAGCAGTAACAGAGGTGTTTGAAAGAAATGCACTCACCCCAGCTTCTCACAGAAGTTCACAATGGCATCAAAAGCTGTCATCACAGCTTTGTCAGACTCTTTTAAGGTGCCTTTTTTTTCCTGAAAGTAGATGGGAAAAGGAACTGTAGTCTTCAATTTAAGTATACACAGATAGAGTAACTAGCAATAATCAAATCCAACCCTTCTGAGCTACATGGCAAACAGCTACAGACACCTCCCTGTCTCTGCTCCAACTTCTGCTCACCCATTCCTCTCTAAGAGCTGCCTCTGGCAGCCTTTTCCTTCCCTGCTTCCCTTCCTTCTGCTATCCCTTGAAACTGGGCTCCACACAGCTCTAGACTCAGAAAATTTAATTTCATCTTTTCATATTCAGAGGCTGCTGCAGGCAAACCAGAGCAGAGCCAAGGCAGTGTACCCAGGCAGTGGGTACTGCTGTGCAGCTCTCACCTGGAGGTTAGAGAGCTCCTTCTTGATCAGGAAGCTGACTTGATCCCGGTCATTCCTTGAGTAGTAGAGGCGGCAGCAGGATGGTTTTCCATCTCTCCCAGCTCTGCCAGACTCCTGGTAATATCCAGCCATTGACTTGGCAATATTCCAGTGGGCAACAAATCTGCATGTGGTAGAACAGGGAACATGAGGCTGCAGGTTTCTGAGAGCAGTGCACACACCAGTGTGGTGTCTGTGGGCATCAACAATAGCAAAAAACAGGGCAGCAAAACATAAAAGAGGATGGTCACAGCAAGAGAATTTGCACACTGAAGTTTTAGTTCTCTTAACACACAGACATGAAAGCAGCAGAGCTGTAAGAATACAAGTGGACCTGGACAGCATGTGAACAGGATATCACTCCACATGGATGGAAAAGAATGAGCACATGAGTATCCCAAACATGCATACAACTGTGCAGCTATGAAGACTGAGAATAAGGACACTGAATGAAAGAGTTTGGAAGATTTTACCATAAAATACAGCATTAATAAAAAAGTCATATTTATTTTGTGGGACTCAACTGCACCATTATGAAACACATTTTTATATACTTCATTTTAAAAAGACACTTAGCCAAAATCTCCATGGGAAATTCCACCTCACTATGCTTCTCAGATTAAGGCAACTTTCCTAACCAGCAGATATGACTACAGAATCATTACTAAATTTTATATAATCTCTGCAGGAAGATTTTCAACACAGCACTGCAAGACTGCTTAAACCTGCTTGTACCTGACTATTCAGCAATTCAGCTTTTACCTGTTTAGAGAGGATTTGACAGCATAGTAATGCTGCCAATGTTTTCAAGTCTTCCTCAAAGCCAGCATGACCCAAGGGCAGGTATGATGCATATGGGTGTAGCTAAAGATTAAATGACAAAAGCAAGCAAACATACTTCTTCAAACACAAACAGCCCAGGAACAGGCCAAGCAGGAAGCATCAGAGCCCTGCACATTTAAACACCATCAGGAAGTTTGTTGAAGAAATTGATAAATAATTTCAAGCAGAACTGAATTAACAGTGAAGAGAGAGGAGCAGATTCCACCAGAAAAAAAAAGGGACACCACCTCTGTTTTCCCTTTTGTCCAGAAGAGTCACCTCCAGAAGTTGTCAGACCTGATCTTATTTGATAAAATATGCATGAATACTCAGAATTCTGCCAATGCAGAGCAAAGGTTAAGCAGCAGTGCCTTATTAACTAGGCTTGGGTATAATGTTCTTTAAGTTATTTTTAAAAAATCCTGTAAAGTGTCATTTTAACTCCATTCCTTGTAAACAAATCAGATTACAAGCATATTTCAGCTATGTTTCACTTTCAGTCAGCCCTATGCATTTCAGTTACTCTTTGCCTTTTTAAATGATCAGTGGGCAGGGCAGAATGGCTTCAGCAGGTCATTAATTCATGTCCTAGGAGACTCCTCACTTCTCTATCTGGAAAGATTCTTCAAGGAGTAAAATTGTCAGTGCAATGGGATCCTGTTCCTGGCAGCACAGGGACACAGAGGGATGACACAGCTGTGAACTGATGGGATTGGCTCAGTGATATCCTGCCCTTCTCTCACAGTATTCAGAGCAACTTCTGTATGTGGATTTTAGAGATCTGATCTGTTGTGGTGTTGTCTGAGCTGTATCTTTAGTAAATGATCACAATAACAACTCAGCACAGCCATATTGCAGGGCAGGAATTCTAATCCAGAGCTCCTATGGGGACAGCAATCTTAGCAATCTTAGTTTCTGTCCTTGGACTAGAGCTATATTTTTATATGGTTATTGCCATTTGTGAAGGGCTATTTTTTCCTCCTTGCCCTGCAAGAGATCTCCAAAAAAAAGCTGGCTCTGACTATTTTAATAGAGGGTGGATGAATTATTTTAGGTGCAGATTTTATTTCCACTGTTTTTTAACAGCAGCTATTGCACTAAGAGAAGTGAAAGAGACAGCTGTGATTGCACTGAGATGGCTCTTTCTGAAACCCTGGAGGGTGTGGCAGAAAAGCATCCCTCCAGTTGTCTTGATTTTGAGGATGGCTGGCATAGAGGAGCTCTGCTGCCCTGTGTTTAATGTTTTTACAAAGCCCTCTCAGGTTTGTTTTTGCTGCTTCTAAGATAAAAAACTTCCAGCACTGGTTTTGTTGGTTTAAGCAAGTGTTAATCAGGCAGTTGAGTGAGGTGTGTTAGGTAACAGGGCCTGAGACTTTTCCCTCCCCCTGCTCAGGTTTCAGTCTCAGATTGTGCAAAACATTCAGCCTCACACACCTGACATTTGCTTTGTCTACTCCCATTCCAAAACTGATGGTTGCAACAATGACAGGGATCTTCTCCTCCATCCATTCATTCTGGACAGAAGTCCTGTCAGCTGCCTTGAGCCCTGGGAAGGAAAAGAGAAGAGAGTAAACAACATCACAAAAAATAAAACAAAAGAAACAAACAAACCGCACCCTCAACAAGGAAAAAACTAAAAAAACCACCACAAACAAAAAAACCCAACTAACCACCCAATAAAACCCAAACCAAACCCAAAAAACAAAACAAACAAACAAACAAAACCTCCCCAATAAAACAAAGAAAAAAAACCCCAAAACCCTAAAAAAACACAAAGAAAACAAAATCCCCCAAAAAAGCAAAGAAAGAAACAAGAGGATTTTCTTTCTCATCCATTCCCCCATTGCAGGCCAACTTCCTCACTAAAACTGACTGATGCACATACTCCTCTCTTCCCCAGGGTTTAAAATGGCCTGGGACCAAGCAGAAGTCAGCAACAGCTGTTTTTATTCCAAAGAAAAAAAATCCAGCTCCCCACTCGGGATAAAAGCAGTTGTTACATTCAGGCCATGAAAAATCCAACAAAACCAGCAGCTCTGGAGACAAGGAATGCCATTGTGGTGAAGGGCCTGCACTTACCTCACAGACCTGATGTGTGAGCATCACACAGAGTGCAGAGCATGCCTAGAAAGCTTTTTTCTAGATAGCCCCAACCCAGGTGGCAGATTTCTGTTCTCCCAGCTAGTAAGAGATGCAGACTCCAGTACCTGCATGGTAGGCTTTGGCTTTCAGCCCTCGGTAGCTCAGCTCAATGGCCAGCTGGTCACACACATCCCTCATCCTGCAGTACACGATGCCACAGCCAGAGTACACCTGGGAGCCAGGAGACAAAGGCCAGGACACTGCCTGAAGTCAAACAACAAAGCTGCAAGTACAGCCCTTCATCCTCTCCTAGCAGACACAAGGCAAGAAGCATCTCACAAACACAGCCAGGTGCAGAGGTTATAGCTGAGCTGCACAGAGTTGTTTGGAGAATTCGTGTTAGAACAGGAAATTTAACACTTCAAATGCTTCTGCTCACCCTCAGCACACTAAAAGAGCAGAACACAAACACACAATTGTCATGGAGGATGTAACAAACCATGTGGAAATGCTTGTTTCATATTCCAAGTCAATTTTTTTTTAGGCTAACCCCCTTCTGAGGACACGTCTGACAGGAACACAACCTTCACATTCTACTTGTTTTAGAGGAACTAAAAAACATATGTGAGCACTTTCAGAGGACTTAGAAAATACACATGAACACTTTCCCTCCTGGGACCTCCTCCTTTCCTGCCACAGACCTGTCAGGGCCTTACCAACCCCTTGAAGGTCAGGGACCATCAAGGTAGATTTTGTCCAGTTTAACTTTCTTCCCTAAAGGTCAAACCTACCCCAGTGGTGTCCTTCACTTCAAGCGCCTTCAGACAGAAATCCTTCAAGTTGGCGTACGGATCAGTCAGGAGCTCTTTGAACTGCACATCATAGAACAAGTTAGATCTGAAACAAGGAGTCTTAAAGGTGGAAAGTGGCTGCTTGAGCTTGAGTGCTGCCACCACGTCCTCCTGGACCTGCTTGGTGGCAGTGGCAGTCAGGGCAACGCAGGGGGTGTGGGGGATGCGGGCGCGCAGGGAGCCCAGGCGCAGGTAGTCGGGGCGGAAGTCGTGTCCCCACTGGGACACACAGTGAGCTTCATCAATGACCAGGTAGGACAGCAGGTTTCTGGACACCAGGGAGTTCAGGGTTGGCTGGAAGGAAGAGGCAGCTGCCATCTCTGGAGTGATGTACAGCAGCTTTACTTGAGGCTTCTCGCTTGCCAAGTCAGCCAGGATGGTTTTCTTCTCCTGGGCAGACAGCTTGGAGTTGAGAGAGCAGGCTTTGATCTTCAGAGCCAGCAGGTGATCCACTTGATCCTAGAGTGAACACAAAACAGAAATGAAAATCAAATGGGAATAAAGAAAGTCACCAGCACCAAGGAAGATTAGTAGGGAGGCTCAGGTGTGGCCCTAGCTTCCACCTCCAGGATCAAATCCCAGGACAACGCACACCTACAGTCCTGTTATTTAAAACTTCAACTCGAGAGCTCCATCCAACAGCTTTTTTGTGCATCCATTCACTTTAAGACAGACTTAACACTTTAAGGTGTTCCCTTTTTGCTGCTAGGGAACAGCAGCAGGGATCTGTGCAAAACTGCTCATCACAGGCACCATGACCTGAACACATTCAGTATTTACAAACCAGAGTTGTCACAGATGGAAAATGAACACTCCCACTCTGCAAGAACAGGGAGCAATTCACTCCAAAATAACTGAAGGATGTTCTAACATGAGACAAAGTACAAGGATCAGGCAAATAACTACTGCAGCAGGACCAGAAGAATGGATGAGAATTGTGTCATGAAAACCAAGACAAAAATGTGGCATCACATCTAGATGAACAGTGGCCATACAAATTCACTTCCCATCCCCTGCTCTCTTGCACTTGACTAGCACCTGACATTTCAGGATATGAAGAGTCCTGAAAAACAGGTACCTCATTGTTTTACTCAATATCTCATTTCAGTCATTAATTTAATGTCTGTTTCTGTTCACAGTCACCCCTCAACCTTCCCTATAATGAACTGCCACAGGCTGAACTCTTGAAGTTTGGCTGCACTGAAATACATCATTGATCATTTCAGGCACAGCAACCCCTTCTCAGGGCTTGATGAGAAGACTCTGGGGGTTTACTCCAGCTCTTTCCCCTAATACTCATCAAGCCCATCTCAATCTATTTGTAACTTTCTTATCAATGGTATACCTTAATCCCCATTTCACTAATTGGCCATGCTGGAGTTTAATCAGTGGTCTTCACACTTGGAAAAAATTTACTCTTTATAGTATCTTTGTGAAAAGTATCACCAAGCCTGTTATTGTCTTTAATATGTATTACAGTGAGACTATAAAAGAATTAAAATAATTCCACAAATAACAAATCCCAAACCAGAAGCCTGCAGCAGATGTCATGCAGTGCTAATGGTCTACACAAGTCTAAGCAATGCTACAGCTGCTCTTACAGGGATTTGTTTCTCCCAACAGGTGATGAAACAGGAGAAAAAGCAGAGGAAAAAATGTCTCACAGATGAAAGTGTTCATGGAGCAACTCTGCTAAACCACTTCTTCCCATCACAGATTGACTGCAATGAAAGGACATGAATTGTGCCTTCAAAGGCAACTTCATCACTCCTGGAGTTACTACTTTATAGGTAAAGTGGCAGATTTTTACTGGGGAAGGATCCATCTTTTGGTGCATTTGAATTACTCTGCTTTGCTGCTTATGTCTGGAGAAAATAAAAACCACCACATTATTATTAAAGGCAAAACTATCCTTTTAGAGAAATGCAAAATATCATACCAGAGATACTCTGCTGTCCTCACCTATCCCAGGGCAAGGAAAGCACATTGAGACATCAAGAGAATCCAGAGGTAGCAGCAGAGACTCATGGGCAGAAAGACAAGAGGGCAGCTGTTGTGCCTCTAGTCTCCTGATCCCTTCCCTACTGCTATTCCCCAACTAACATGAGACAGTTACCTGAATCAGTGCAATCAGAGGTGAAATGACAATGGTGATGCCCACTGCCAGAACTGCAGGAAGCTGGTAGCACAAGGATTTCCCTGCCCCTGTGGGCATGCACACAAAGACATCCTTCTCTCCTGCAAAAACAACAGAAGAAAGCTCAAGGCCTCTGAGTGGTGTTGAGTTCCTGGGGCTTAGGCTGGAGGGGTGGGTAGAAACAGCACATGTGTGCATAGCTACAAAACACTTCAGTTTAGGTTCTAAAAGCACAGCAATACTTTGCATGCCAGCAGTGGTTTCCTTCAAAGAACCTCAGATTGCTTTGTAAACATTTAGAGGCAGCTGTACAAAAGTAACAGAAGATACACAGAAACCAAGATAAAAAGAAGTTAAGTTATTCATGCTGAATCTCCTCCAGAAAAGCTGCTTTTGCTAATTTTACAGACCTCCATTTACCTCATTACCAGCCCCATGACAGAATTTCACCACATCCTCTTAAAGCTTATCCCAGAAAGGCCCCTCACATGAAACAGGAGTTGGAAATCTCAACCACATCAATAATGTCCTGCAGTGAGTGACTGTTCCTGCACTAACCAGGATCCAATTCAAGCCAGGAAGGTGCCAGTGGCACCAGAGACATCTTGCATGCAGAATCCCACTTCTGACAGGTCTGCTGTCAACAGTGAGTGGTGACAGATGGAAACTGGACTGGGCACTGTTCTGATTCACACTGAGAGCTGCTGGGGGAGCTGGCAGCTCGTTTGTGTGAGCTGCCTGTCTACCCCCAGCTGGCTGTTAGGGAGTGTGTCAACATCAGCACAAAAATGTTTCTGATAATGGCCCCATGATTCTGAGGATCTCAGCTATGCCAAGAAATCAAGTCCTCTAGTGGTATTGTCTTTAACACAAGGACAGTTTTACTCTGAAAATGTCTGAATGTTAACAGGTTTGATGTCATCTGACCACAAACACACTGGCAGGTGTGAGGGGACAACTAGAAATGACACCAACAGTGCTGCACTTTCCTGTTTCCCATTTCCATGGCTGATGCAATGGCAGTGTTACAAAACAAATGAAAGGAAAAGATGCAGAGAGCCACCAAAACCATCTCAGAGCAGAGGAGGGCATGGAGGGCTGGGCACTCCTGCTTAGTGTAGGTGAGCTCTGCTCATATCAGGCACAGCAACTCCTGCAGTGTCACCCCACACGGGGATGGGCACCCAGCCGAGTCCCACACGGGGATGGGACTCCCAGCCGTGTCCCGCACGGGGATGGGACACCCAGCCGTGTCCCACACGGGGATGGGCACCCAGCCGAGTCCCACACGGGGATGGGCACCCAGCCGTGTCCCACACGGGGATGGGCACCCAGCCGAGTCCCACACGGGGATGGGCACCCAGCCGTGTCCCACACGGGGATGGGCACCCAGCCGAGTCCCACACGGGGATGGGCACCCAGCCGAGTCCCACACGGGGATGGACACCCAGCCGAGTCCCACACGGGGATGGACTCCCAGCCGTGTTCCACAGTCTCCCATGCCAAGCCTCACCTCTCACCACAGCCATGGTCGCACTTTCCTGCAGGGAAGTCTTGAAGGACTCGAACCCGAAGACCTTCTGCAGTGTTTTCCGGACCCTGCCCTCCAGGCCCGGGGGAGCCTTCCCGCTCATCCTAAGGATGCTGCGAATGGCGACAGGAGCCTGAGCTCGGCCCGGGCGCTGCCGCCCTCCTCTCCTCTGCCCCAGGCCTGCCCCGACCCCGCCACCTGCACGACCTCCCCAGGCCTTCCCTGCCACACTCTCCCTGTTTTTGGGTCTCTCAGGGATGCTTATCCACACCCCCTCACGGAGAGGGCCACGATGTTTATTCTGGGTCAGTCCCCTTCCCACGGGCACAGCAGAGGGGGATTCATGGCGGGGGAACCTCAGTGCCCACGGAGAGGGGTGTAGGGGCAGGCGGCTCCTTCTCACCCACCCGCCTTCCCTTCCTTTCCATGGGCTTGTGTCCTTGCACACCCCACGTCCCCTGTCCCCTCCGCCCTGTCCCGGCCCCCACCCTCCGCGCTCGCTCCACACCCGGCAGGTGCTGTCGCGGCGCCACAAAATGACGTCAAAAGCTCCAATTAAAGGGCCAGCCGCGCACTTTTCATGCCCTCTCCTCTCCCAAGACGCTCCGCTCCGCCTCGCTGGGGGTTTCCCCTCACGCCTGTGAGTCCCCGCGCAGTTTCTCCTCCGGCTGTGCGGACGGGATTCCCCCGCTGAGGGCGGAAGAAGGGCAGTGTTGCCATGGTGATAGCGCCGTTACGTCATCCCCGCGCGCCGGAAGTGCAGCGCGGCCGGGGCGGAAGATGGCGGCGGCGAAGCGCAGCGTTCTCTCCTCGCTGGCGGTTTACGCCGAGGACTCGGACCCGGAGTCGGACAGCGAGGCCGGCACGGCGGGGAGCGATGGGGGAGCGGCCGCGGGTGAGGGCGGGCAGGGGCCGGGACCGGGACAGGCCAGAGATCCCCCGTGCGGCCCGCGCGGCCTGGCGCTTTCCCCTGTGTGGAGGGAAGGCCCCGCACGCTGCCGCTTCCCCTTTCCTCACCGTTTTCATTTTCTCTTCCTCCTTAGGAGAGAAAGGAGGCCTGGTCTCAGTTGGGTACGGAGAAGATGACTTTAGCCGCGTGGATGGGGACGAGGAAGGGTACGAAGAGGAGGACGATGAGAACAGCAGGCAGTCAGTAAGTACCTCCTGCTCCGGGAGCTTGTCTTGGCCCCTTACACAGGTTATAAAGGCTTTTCTCTTTCAAATAAAAGCCCCGAATAGTGACCTGTGATGGAACCTGGAATATCTGATTCATGGTGTGGGTTTCAGCACTTTCCACCTATTCCTTTCCACTTTGTTTTCAAAGTAGAAAGCATTTGCCCTGAAACCCATCAGCAGCTTGGCACAGCTCATGTTGCTCGTTACTGTGTTGGTGTCGTTGGACTCTTTTGTGGGAAAAAGTCTATTAAAGCCATTCCAAATAAAAGCTACTTTTTAAACATAGTTGACATATAAGAACTTTGTAAGAGGACCACGCTGTCAGCTGGTGGATTAAAAAGAATAAACTTCTTTGCTGTCTTAAATAATTCTTTTGTGTGTAGCTCAGTCCACTCCCTGCATTAGGTCACATGATGTAACAGTGTCCTGTCTGCACCTGGGTGGCTTTTGTGTGTCACAGTGCATGGCACCTGTCTGATATCACCTGAGTTCTGAGATAATGACAGGCTGGGGGGACAGGACATGGAGCTCACAGTCTGTGAATGCAGCTGCAGGACACAGAAGGATGTGTAGTTCTGCCCTGGGTCTGGGGGACTGAAACAATAAGTTTGGAGGGGAAAAGGGGAAGTTTTCATCTCCTTTATCATCATCCTTTTTCTTAGCACTGTGTTATCTTCTGCCTGTTCCAGTTCTTTCTTCTACCACATAGCCAAAACCCCAGGGCTACTCCTATAACTTTTCCTCACTGAAATCTGCTTTGTGTGTGTTAGATCAGTTTCTTAGCAGACACTATTTTCTGCCATCTGTCTGCCCAAGTAGCAGCCAAGAAATTCTTCAGTCTCCTGTTCCTGCTTGAAGTTCTGTTCTGTTGCTCTTGGTGTCTCCCTTAACAAAGCAGTGAAACTTTTCTACTGCTTCAGTGATTCTTCTTTTTGTATCCAGCACTTCTAGACTCTGTTTCAGTGAGGTGTCTCTAGTTCAAAGGAAGCTCTGTGTGTGATCCAGGGGTTGCCAAGGTCAGCTGTGTTTAGTTAGTATTGAAGAGGGGTTGGAAGTGCAGTGGCTTTATTGCATACACAGCTTTTGGTGCAGGCTGCTGTCTGTCCATCATCAGCTGCTGTTGGAAATGACCATCAGTCACTGGTGTCAGCCAGGGGATCTTACATAGGTTTATGGTTACAGTGCAGGTTGCACAAGTTACTCTCCTTGTTTTTCTTTTCTATTAAACATTCTCTGAGAAGACTTGAAAACTTCCTTGGCATTGCTTTTGCTGGTAGCTCATGGGGTTGTGAGTTGTTTTTAGAAAGCAGGATGAGGTGGACTCAGTGCTTTGCTCTGTACAACTCAGTGGGTGTTTTAACTACTTTAACAGTGACTGAAAAACCTCTGTTTTATTCAGAGCCAGTTCTCAGTAATACTGCTTTGTTTGTTAATGTTGTTACTCCCTGCTAAGTCAGAAGTTTTTGAGAGCTGTTTCAGTTACTGTCTGCAACGTGGGTAATTCAACCCTTTATTGCTGTGATGAAAATCACTTTTATCTATATAATAGAGACTGTAGAGGGGAGAGCAATCCATTTGTGGTAAACACCAAGTTAGTTGGTTCTTTTCTACTTACAAACTCACTGTAATAAACCTTTGAGCATCTGGACTGAATTATTGTCATATGTGCATCTTTCAGAAAGGGAAGGTGGAGAGTAGCTGAAGTGAAGGAGTTGCGTCTCAGATCTGTAAGAGAGGCATCTTAATTCAGTCAATTAAAACTTCCTGAGGTTATTGGGTGGTCATTCTCTAGCTTGCCAGTCAGAACTAGCTCATGTGCCAATACTTTGAGGTGGGCATTTCATTATAAACTCTTCCCTTCAGTTGCACCTCTCTTTTACTTTCTCTTTTGTTTCCCTTTTTAAAGCTGAAAACACCACGTTCTTGTTTTGGGGCCAACATTGAAATTTGTGGGAAAATTTGGAAGAAAAACCATTTTGCTGAGTTATGTGAGCATGAAAAATACTTTCTGCTCCTCAGACTTGTTTTGAACCCAGAGTATGTGCTTATGTCTAGAAACAGGGGTGCCTGGAGGATGCCCAGTGAGGGGACAGCAGCAGGTTTACTGCCAGTGGGGACCAAACTGGAGCTTCCTGCTCACCTGGTGTGGATTTACACACAATGCTGTGTTCAGTATTTTAAGCTTCATAAGGCAGAAGTTTCCCCAGTTCTTTGGTTTATTTCTGGTTCATAAAATAGATTTTTTAAAAATGGAAACTGTTACCTGAAATTTGTCAGTGTTCCCTTCTGTGGAGGTTCACAGCATCTGCAAGCAAGGCACCAGAGCTCTGCACCAGCAAGGAAGTTGTGTCTGCTGGATCCCTGGAGCTTGGTGCTAGGCCAGAGCCTCTCCAAGCCTGCATGTTTGGTTTGGTGGCAGGCCAGCTGTGTGTCCTGTGTGTGTTGCTGATGCTTGGGACTATCACAGGTCTTGCAAATGCTGCTTTTTCTGTGGGTACTGCTGAACAGAGGCTCTTCAATCACCACCTGCCAACTGGATGGGACAGAATTGCCAAAGGACAAATGCTTTTTCCCCAGTTCTGCTGCTTCTTGTTGTCTAATTCTGAGCATTCCAGAGCTGCATGAGTTTTGTAGGGACAACTGCTACTGAGTGATGCTTTTGCCTACAGAAACCCCCAAAACCAAACAAACACTTCTTTCCCTGACTGTAGGACTTAATTTGCTGGTTGTGAGTGGGTGGGGCAATACTACCTTCCATGGAAAGAGTCTTGGACTGCTGCTGGGCTGCTGAATGCCCTTTGCTGTAACTTCAGTTACTTGTCAGGCCTGGTCTTTAAGCTTAATCCTGTAAATTCTTGTCTTGTAGGAAGATGACGATTCAGAGACTGAAAAACCTGAGGCTGGTGACCTAAAGGTATTTCAAAGTGTGGTCTGGTGGTGGTGGGGAAGCTCAGTACAAGAGGAGTAAGTCTTAACAGCATGGCTTGGTGTTCATTTGTGATCTCTAGTTAGTTGCATACCTTTTTTAGCTTTAACCTGTGTTTCTGACTTTAGTTCTGGCTTCTGCCAAAGGCAGTTAACAGATCACAGGCTCTGAGTCACAATGAAGATTGGCCTTCATGAATTTGGTCATGTTGAGCATTAGATCTGAAGTTTGCTGACAGCATCTCACCTGTTTTGCAGTGATATGGGAGATGCAGTACAGAATTCTGTATGACCAGTGTTAGCTGGAATAATTTCTTCATTTAGGACAACTTAATCAATAAATGATCCTGTGCTCTTAGAGACCACGGAAGGTGTCAAAACCAATTCATTCTCTCCAGCTCTGTCCTTCTGAATGAAGCAGTTTTGTAAAAGTCATAGATAAATTTAAAAATGGAAATAAGATCCCCATAAAATAGCTATTATCATAAATAGTTGAAAGCATCTTTATCTTGGGATTTCACCTTGTTTCTGCTGAACAGGAGGTATTTAACAGCACACAGGACATGGATCAGGCTAAAAGCTGGAGGGCAGAAGACCAAATCCATTTAAAACTATAGACAACTGTGTTTAAATTTTTTATGTTACTTCAGTAGAAGCAGTCCTGTTCATCAGGGATCCTGAGTGATGAACAGTTGCAAGGGAATTTATTTTATCCAGCAGCTTCCTCAAGGATGCAGACAATCTCTGAACTCTGTTACAAAAATCAGAGGACTGTACTGCAAAGCAAAGTTCTGTAGAGAATTTGATTTAGCACAGGGCTGTGATAGGCTAAGATGGAGGCAAATGGATGTGTTTAGCTATTCTATTTGAATTAGTGTCATAGCAGCACCTTTTTCCAGGTCCCACAATTTTCTTACGGATTTACAGTGATACACAGCTGGAAATGTTGGCAGCTGCACTGCAGCTGGTAAAGCCTCAGTGTGTGAAATGGCTCCCAGCACTTGGAAATGGAATCTATTGTCTCCTTTCCTTGTTGCAAGAAAGAAACATTTTTGAAAGAAAGGAAAAGGGAATCTCTCACTTTAATCCTTTTTCTACTTCTACTTTTTTGCCATGGTAAACATGCTAGCAAGATGTTTCTGTAAGAACTGCTGGATTCAAATGTATACTATGAAATAAAATGTGGGATTTCCTTAGAAAATAAATTTGATGTAAATCGAGTTTTTGAAGTTGTGTAGTAGGGCCCTGTTGCAATTGTGTACATTTCTGTCTTCTCTAAAAGGGCTGCAGGACTTCAGGGCAGTGGAGAATAGGTCTGGCAGAGAGAAAGAACAGAATTAGACTGTGAGTGCTCTTATCTGAGAAATCATATGTGACAGAAACCTCACCTCTGAATTGTGTGGTTGCTGCTTCAATATGTCACTGGCATTTCATGTTGGCTTGTTTAAAAAGCCTCTTGCTGTCAATGAGTTTTGTGTGCAGCTGTGCAGGTGCATTTTGTGCTTCTGAAGAGCCACACATGGCCACAGAGCAGCATTTCAGCTTCAGTGAGAAAGCAAAGAAATAATGAATGTATTAAAAATAAAAAGGCACTTTGTATCTTTGTAGACTGTGCAGTAGTAACTCTGCAAGACCTGAAAATGTGAATTAAAGGAAATAAATAAAATAAATGTAAAATGTAATTCCTTTCATCCCAGCGTGGTATGAAAGGTGAGGATTTGAGAAAAGTAGGAGGGAGGCAAAGCTGAACTGAGTCTGAAACTCAGAAGTTTCAGACTTCCATATCATCCTTAATAGATGTCTTCAAACACAGGTGGAAAAGGAAGTATCTCCTTTGGCCTTTTGGGTTTTTTGAGTATGAAGTCATAGCTGTGGAGCCAGCTGGCACTGGGCAGGGTGGGGCTGTGGAGACAGCCCAGTGCTGTACTGGGGTGTGGCTGTGTGTGCTGCAGCTGCACCAGCCATGCTCTTAAAAATTCACTTGGGATGGGGAGAGATGGAACATCCCTGTGCAAGTATTTGTGCTTGGAGCAGTTGGAAATGTTTCCTCTCCCCTTTTTCCACCAAGTGGCAGTGTTCTCCTCCATCCTCACTGCTTGGAGCTTGCAATGTCTGTGACAGCTGACAAGTGTTGCAGTTACTGTAAATCCCAAGTGCAGCAAAAAGGGAGGCCCTGATTGTGACTTGCTAACACTTTTGGATAACTTAATTTTGTTTTGAACCTGCTGTAGTTATGCCTGCTCAGTTTCATGGAGACATCAGATACCTGGAAACATTTTTAAACAATTCCCCATGCTCTTTATATATGGCTAGGGTTTTTCCAAGCTCTGAATCTGACCATAGGAGAAAAGAAATAATTTTAAAAGCATGAATGAATGAAAAAAAATGCAGTTAATTTTTTTTTTTTTTTTTGCTGGTGTTTTGCCTCTTTGTACATATTGTAAATGAGCTACATAGAGTTTATAACTTGAATAATGGAGCCAGTTTGTGTGGAGCACTTGTTGCTGGTGCATCCTTTGATTTGGCCTCATTGTGCACTTGGATAGTGCCAGACACAAAACCTCCAGAAGGGTCAGTTGGTGTCAGTTGTGGATGGAGACAGAAAGTGGGGAATGATGTAAAAATTCTTTAGTAAAGTGATGATGGGGAGAGTGGAATTTGGATCCTGCCTCAAGTAGCCCCACTAGGAAGATATTTTGTATTTGTCTCAGGATTTTCTCTTGATTCCAGGGAATCTGCCCATCTTGTTTTGATGAAGGAGCACCTCTCTGGCTGTTCAGCCCTAGTTCCTCACTGGAGGGGAAGCCAGTACAAAGTGCAGCTTGGGACTGCAGCTTTCCTCTGGGTTATTTTTTTGCCAAGGAGCAAGTCACAATAGGCTTTCCAAGTTCTAACATTGTAATGTCAAACCACTGTTTTCCCTCTACCCTTGGCAAGATAGAGAAGTTTTTGAACACCTGTTCAGAGGAAAAGGTGTGCCAGGAGGAGGAGAATATTTAAGCCTCATCAGTCACCTGGAAGCATTCTTCCAGAGCAGACTTCTGGCCCATGGAGTTCATGTTACTGAGCATCTGTGAGTTATTAAAAAACACACTGTGCTTGCAGCAAAAAGTAGAATCCTTCTCTTTAGGCAGCAGATTCACATATATTCAGTGGCATCCTGTAACTGCATTTTGAAGTGCTTCAGGCACTCATGTGGAACTGGAGATTCAAATCTGGGTAGAATTAACTACTCTTCCAGAAATCAAACCTGGATGGATGTGCCCAGGCTCTGGAACAGGACAGATTTTTGAACCACCACAATTGCTTTTACCTGAGCAGTCTCCAATTGTAAACAAGCATCTGCCTTAAAAGCACTTTAGAAACAAAACCTTCTGCTTTGAAGGGAAAAGAAACAGGCAACAAAGTCTGTTGTTTAACAGTGATGTTAGAACAGTGAAATCCACAGCCTGGGTGAGTTCTTTGTGCCCTTTCCTCAGCTGATGGAGCCCTGGGTACAAGCTGAAGGAGTTTGGGGTTGGGTGTGAAATGTGGTGGTGTTCTGGTTTGGAAGGACAGGGTTAAAGGGCTGCAGGGGCTGCAGGTTGCTGAGGCTCTGGTTACAGCCTTGATGCAGTAACAAGATACAAGCTTTCAGAGCTCACTAAATGGACCAGCCCTGCTGGAAAATGAAAAATGAACCTTAAAATACTGACCTTGTGCTCCAAGCCTCACCTGAGCAGTTCTGTGCTTCATATTGGAGGGCTGGATGAATAACAGGTTGCAAGTGTTGATCAAGGACAGAGCCCAGCCCTGCAGCTTGGCTGCTGGAGCTTTCCCAGAGGGAAATCATTAACTCCTGAGCCTTGGTTGTTGTATCAGGACCAGCCAGTGCAGGAAAGCTAAGAAATTTGCCACTCCCTTGGCAGATGAATGCCTGACACATGGTAGCAGTTTTTAAGAACAGGTGGCTACTTTGATGTTTTCCTTTCCTTTTGGTTTTGTTTTAAGGGTCCCCTCTGCATCCTCTGGATGTTGTATGGAGAGGCAGCCAAACTGGAATCTAGCAGAAGGCTGTCAAATTTTCAGAGGAATACTATGCCTCTAAGCATGTCTAAGTGCCTCCTCTTAATAATCATCAGCTCTTTATTTTGTTTAGCTTTTATTGATCCAGCATACCTGTAAAGTAATTCTACTGTTATGATGTGTAGGTGTGTACTAATACTTAGAGGCTTTTGACTGTGGTGGTTTTTTTTATCTTGCCTACCCATTAACCTGTTTGTTTAACTACCAAAATTATCTTGATTTAAAGTAAAAGTGGTAAGTGCTGAGAACCAATAAATGGGTGTGTGTGCAGTTTTGTAATCCCTGAAATTAACTCTTACTTTGATAAGGCATATTATTTTTTTATGAATTCTCCATACATTGATCAAGCCAAGTTCTCAAAAAATGCTTGAACCTGCTCATTAACTTTCATCTCAGGTATAATTATTTTGCTCCAAAGAAGGGGAAAAGTATGTTTGGGAAAGGTTTTCTCCTTAATGTGGCCTTGCATTATGCATGGTTGTGAGCATACCTCCCTGAACACTTTCAAAGCATGAACTGTGCAGTTCCCAGGGTCGGGGTCAAGGTTGGAACTCCAATAATTTGTTTCCTCACTCATTCCTTTGCCTGGAAACACAGCCTGAAGCTGCAAGTGATAAGCACTCAGATTCTTTTTCTGTGTTTTAACTTCCTTTTAATATAATTGTGTAAAATGCTGTCTGTGCTTCCAACTCTGTGTGGTTTTCTCTTGTTTTGGGTTTCACAGATGCTTTTTCAGAGCTCTGTAGAGAGAACTGGAGAATTTTGCAGAGTTTAGAGGGGAGTAGAGGTAACTCAGCTGCAAATGCTGTTCTCTGCACTGCTACAGTGAATGCCCAGACATGAAACCAGCTGAAACCTGGTTCCCATTTTATCTGGGTGAACCTTGATTATTGCTAGAGAATATCACAGGCAGTCAAAGCTGTTCTGCATGCAGGAAGTAAAACAACATTTGGCATCTGGGATTATTTTACCCCTTGCCACACGTATTCCTGTCTCCAGCTCTGTCTGAGAGGGAGACAGATCACAGCCTTGGAGCTGGAATACCTCCTGGAGAGCTCCTGGCTTCCATCCAGCTCTGGAGCTGTTTGGAAGATGAGACATGTCCATGGACATGCTTGTTCCTTCCTCCCCGCCGGGCATACATGTTGCAGCAGACTCTTCACTCCCTGCAGTACTAAATACCAGGGATTATTGACACAGGTGTGGCTTGCCTTCCTCCAAAGAAGAGCCAGCCTTGTTCTGTTTGTCTTTAAACTTGAAGAAAAGTCCTTTCTGGAGCTGCTTCCCCTCACATATTTCGCCTGATAAAGGTCTGAGTTCTTCAAGTCCAGCTCTGTAGCTGCAATTATTTCTGGCTGCTGTTCTCAAGTAGGCTGTTGTGAGTGTGCAGGTCTGTGCATGTCAGTGAGAGGCTGAGCAGTCAGGAGTACTGCCTCCAACACCAGCAGATAGCTGAAAATAGCTCCTTCCAGCTGGGTACAGAAGGAGCAGAATCTGGATAAACTCCATGGGATCCATTCATGGAGGAGTGAATTTCTCACTGAGGATACTGCTCTTACACCTTGCCTATACTCCAAACCATGGAGAATTTTTAGTACTATGTACTAGGGGAGAAAGCTTGTGCAAGTTAATTTTGTTAACTCTCCTGAGCCTTTGCTATGCTGCTGTGAGGCTTCAGAATTTTCACAGCCCACCTTCACCTTCTACTTGATTCTGCACTGCAACAAGCTGTAAAAAATAAAATCATCAGAGTACCTTGACACCTCCAGCCTTGTCATGTCTTGCTGGTACTTCACCAGAGAATTTCTGTTTCACTGTAGGAAGCAAAAGTGACTTGAAAGCAGAATTTTTGGGCTGTACAGATGAGGGGCAGATTGCTGGGAGCTCTTTTGCTCCTGGGGCTGTGGAGGGAAGCAGGTAGCTTTGGGAAGCAGGTGTTATTAACTGTGCCTCCATATAGAAAGCAAAAGTTCTGGCACACAGTTCCTTGACTGGAAATTACTCCTAACAAATGATCTTTGTCAAATATTGAAATACCATATGTCAGGTGAATAGAGTCAAGTTTCAAAGAAGTTATTTAAGGGCTTTATTCTATGAATGCTTCCTTTCTAAAGCACTTTCTCACTGAAATGTTTTGCCAGGTCTTGGTTGGGATTTTTTCAGTGGTTTTTTTTTTTTTTTTCCACTTCATTTACAAATGTGGATTTTTAGATGCAATTTAGCTGGAAAAGTAAGAGGTAGTGTCAGCTAGACACATTTTGATAGGGAATGTCTCAGGAGCTGACTCTGATTTGTTCTTCCTTCCCTTTCTTTCTGTGACTGTATCTCCAAACAGATTTGTAAAGCCTGTACATAAATGTCATAAATGAAGGGGATGTATCAAGGTTTTTTTCTGTGGTGACTTATTTCTGAGCTGTTGGACTTCTCTTGGTATCTAGATCATGGTCCCTACAGGTTTTTCTTAGTTAAATTTCTTATGCTGAACTGGGCACTTTGCCAGTAGCAGAGCTGGCAAACAGGATATGGCTGTAGGAAATGTGCTTGTTTCAGTCTTTCTCTTGGGATTCTCCTCTCTCACAATACAAGAAAAAAAAAAAAAAGGGAGTGGATGGGGGAGGAATAAAGGCATTATACTCTTGTTGCCTGGCTTTCTCTTCCCCAGACTCTAAATACACTTGACATGTACTCTGCTGCCTTCAGCCTGGGTGCACATCAACATCAGGCAGATCTGGGGAGCAAGGAATGAAATTGTTGCTGTCATGAACTTTTAATATTAAATGAGACATTTCTGGTGTTCTGTTCCCATAAGCACTTCTGATCTTTGTAGAGGAAAAGCAAGAACATAGTTGCTGCCATGTTCCTTTAAAAAAAGAAAATAAAGGGAAGAAAAAAAAGCACAATGCAGGGTTTGGGGTTTTCTTTCTCCTGCTGCCTGCATGATGTAGATGTTTCACCTGTTTGCTCTGGCAAGGCCATCACCACTATTGGCTTAGACAACTCTTCTAACACTTTCTGCTAAATTATAATTTCTTTCCATCATACTCAGCCAAGTGAGGCTGTTTGTGTGTTGGGACTACAGGAAATATTCTGAATTGTAGAGAGGAGGGAAAATTACAAAAACTTGTTGCTGGCACTTGCTCAAATTCAAGAAATTCACTGTAACAGCTGTTAAGAGCCAGATCCCCTTGCTGCTGGTGGAAGGACTGTAATGAAAAATTCTCTGTAATATCTTCAAACTAATGCACTGCTTGACAATGATATGACTGATCTGTACATTTTGTGGCTGGCAGTTTAAACTGGCATTAAATTTATGTGACAACAATCAGGTGAAGTAGTTGGAAGAGAGAGAAAAAATTCTGAAAAACAAGAGCTTTGCTGAAAAGAATAGAAAATGTTGAGGGGGAGATACTGTCTGAGCTAGTTGTTTTTAATATTACCTGGAAGTCAGTGGAAAAATGAAGCTGCAGGATGTAATTGGCTGCAAGTCTGGGAATTCAACTGAGTGATGGCAAACCTGGCATTAACTTCACCATTTTCTTAAAATTTGCATCTGGTGTTGTATCTTCTGCCTCCCTCTTGAACCTTTTCTCCTGGTAGATTGAAGTGCACCTGCACTGACATGTGCACCTGCTTCTGCAAGCATTGCTTGAATTTGTACCTTGTGGTGACAGTTCATGCCAGCAGTTATGCTGGATTTTATGGATCTTGTTTCAGCAAGTATTTAGTGAGCATTGTTTCAAGTCAGTCCATTCTTTCCATTAAATAAAGCTGTTCTGGGCAAGCCTGTCCAAACTGGAATTCTTCAGTCTCAGATTCATATTGTTTTGCTTCCTTCCTTTAATCTCTGTTCCATGCTGTGATGATTGTGTTTGGTTGTTTTTATTTTCCATGGAGCCTGAGCAGACACTGTTTTTTATGGAACTGGATGGAGAGACTGTAGGACTGAAAAGATGGTCTATATTTCACCCCAGTGAGGTGAAATGCAGCACTTCCCCTGTGTGTGTGTACACACACTCTCTTCATCTTGCTCCTCTTTAACTGATGATGATACATGAAAACTGAACCAGCACTCTGGGTGCTCATGAGCCAGGCTCTTGCCTGCAGAGTCATCTTGTCCAGGGCTTGAAAAAAAACATTTGTCTTGGGAAAGTGGAAAAAATGAAAAGCCATTTCCTATACTCAAACAGCATTAGTAACAACATAAGCATTGTCTGCCATCAGTGAGCTGATGTGCACAACTGTTCTTGGAAGCACAGAAATCTATGAAAAAGATGTGGTTTGGGGTTTTTTTAATACTTTGTCCATAGCAGCTTGTGCTCTACAGAGTCTGTTCTTTATTAGTCTCCAGATCAGGGGAAAGGACTCTCCCTCCTGCTTTTTTTTGTATTTCTGATCTTCTTCCAGCTTGGCTCTGGAGCACCGTGGCATCCCTTGACTCCTTTCAGTGTTCTGCTGGAGTGAGGCTATCTGGCTTTGGGCCCTTACACTGTTGGTCTTGTGAGATCAAGGCTACAGAATAGACAGCAGCCAGAAAATGAACTTGCTGAGTGCATGATAAAGCACAGTACTGCTTTTTTTTTTTTTTAGTATTTTTTTAAACTCAGTCAAGCTAGAAGTGAATTTAGAGTTGCTTCTATACAGATTTTCAGGGGTTTGGTTTGTGAAAACTCTGTGGTACAGATGCCACTAGCAAAGTCTTAATCTTGCTATTCTTTGAAATGCCTCAGAATTCAAATGGAAATGAACCCTTTAAGTGATGCCTTTAGCTCTGGGATGCTTGAAATCTCTAATAATTTCATATATTTACTGTGATAGGGAGATGTGACATAAAATCCCTCCTGCTGGAACCACTCACATGTTTGATTTTTCTGCTCCATGTGAGATCCTGATAGATAACACAGTGGGTATTGGTGATGTAATCTACAGAGAGATCACCTTTGCCTAAGTGGATTTAATAACTATCCTATATCAAATTCAGTTACCTTCAAATTTTCCATTGTTTAAATGCTTTGGAATTCCTTTGGAAATCTCTCATCTATGCATAAATATTTCTTCTCTTTCATAACCAAAAGGTAGCAACTTTTCAGTATTTATTGTACCTTATTTTTCCACTTGGTGATTCTTCATTTCATTCCACTTAATAGATTAGATCTGCAGATTGGTGGTTTTTATGCTGTCTTCCCTAATCAGTTCATTGTACTCATCATTTGTCTCAAACTTAAATTAGCCTGAGGGAGTGTAGAACAGTTCTTGTTGTGTGATTGCTCCACTGGAGGGTTTTAGAATGTTCTGGATCTTCAGTAGATACTCAGAGGTTTGAACAAGGTTTAAACCTTGCATCTGCCAACCTTTGGTCAAGTTGTTGGTGCTTGCCTTGTAGTTTTCAACAGCAAGCTGAGCAAATATGAACAAGCACTGCAGGAGAAGTTGGTCATCCATTTGTTTTTTGAAGGCATTTAAGAGGTTTGAAAGCAGCCTGAGTTAGTGTTGATGTCTCAGGATGGGTGGAGGTATGAAGGAACTCATCACTAAGCAAAATTCCTGTCCCCTGGGCAGTGAGGTGTGGCTGCAATGCAGTGCTGAACGTGTTTGCTTTTGCTTGGTGTAGCTCTGGGCTCTCTGATGTCTTGGCTGAGACCTGCAGCTGTGGGTTCTGGACTTGCTGGAGCAGCTGTGGTGGGAAAGTGTGGGCCAGGGCTTGATTTAGCCTGTTATGAATGGGACAGACTCAAAGGATGCAAATTAAAGAAGAAAACTCTGGTAAAAGCAAATTTACTGATGATTCTGGAAGGTCATAGAACAGACTATTTAACAGCAGAGATCAGTATCTAATATAAGGTACATGACAGGACAGGGTTTGGCCATCAGATTCTCTCTCAGCTTCTTGCTTCATGTTTCCTGAGAGCTGTGTGCTTATGTTTGGTGTTAACTCCAGGCATACAGGAGACTTGAAAGTGGGCTTCTGGAAAAGTCAGAAATGCCACACAGCCCCTTGCAAGGCTGTTAGTGGCCCAGATAGAAGGCAGACGTTTTGGGGCCACATAGCCAGTGTCTAATGCACCTGAATTTGTCTGTGCCACTGGGTTGCTTAAGTGCCTGCTTGGAAATATTGCTATTTTGGGGAATATTTCTCTTGCCCTTGAGGACAAGTGAGCAGAAGGAGATGAGGAGCATAATGGAATAATAAATGCAGTGCTGGGTATGAGGAAGGATCAAGAGGTGCTCAGGGACATAGCCTGTCTCTTCCACTTCCCTCTCAGTTCCACTTTCAACTTCTAAGAGATGAGTGCAGGATGTAGTATAGTCAAGGTTGGAGCTAAAGCAGTTCCTCCTTTCACCTCAACAAACATTTGCTTGTCTCAAAACAAGGTGAGAAATAGTTTTAATTACCCATCTATCAAGTTCTCCCCTGAAAGGGAATGAGCAGCCTGCTGCCCACCTGTATGTACTGCTGGTGAGTCACTGGATGTGCCTGGACAGATGTTACCTTGCATCTGCAGCTCTGTGAGCTTCTCCAGCCTCTGTGTTCATCTGGATTTGTCTTCACAGCCCATCCATTACCACAGAATTGCTTCCACTTCTCCAGTGGTGACCTCAGTCCCCACTCTGAGGCTGTGAACTCCCCATCCATGTAGGTTTGTGGAGAGCACAGTTTGGATTCCCTGGATTCCTGTCCAGTGCTCTCACTAAAGAGAGCTACTGCTTTGGCATAAATTTCCTACTTTGAAATGTCATGTTCCTGTTTAATTTTTTCTCTGTCTGTGCTGCTGGAGGCCCTGAGAGAAGAGCTGTTGATGCATACACCAAAGGCATTGTCTCAGAAGTTGGAGCTGTGACACTTCAGCCATCTCAGAGGGGCCAGGGGCCAGCTGGCCAGGGAAAGATGCGTGTTCCTCTCTGTACTCCTTTCTTTTCTAAAATAGCTTTAGCCTTGTATTTTTGTGATCCAAGTGTACTAATGCAGAAATAGTGCTTTCCTTTTTCTTTTTTCTTTTCTTTTTTTTTTTTTTTTTTTTTTGTGTGTCTTCCATGAATAGCTAGAAAAATGCCCTGTAGCAGTTAGTGCCGCACAAAGAATTTGTTTTTCTGCTTCCAGAGGGCTTTGGCTTCTCTGAAAATGGGTCATTTTCAGGTGAGTTTGGCACAGGCTCTTCCCACATCTGGCTTGGTGACCTCCCTGCTCTCTCCTCACCTGATGCACCTCTCACCTGACTGGAAATGGAGAAAAGGAGGGTGGCAGGGGGCAGTTACCAAGCAGCAAGGAGGCAGCATTCTGTCAGTGTCAGTTCAATGAATGGCTTCAGTGTCTGGAGGCACTGAGGAATTTTGGACAAACAGTCCAGTGAGTCACAAAAGGTCTTTGGGAGGGAGGCAGGGAGAGAGGGCAATGCTGAGATGCAGCTGGTACTGTTTCAGAAAGTTTATTTGTGCTGAACTTGATATCGCTTGTGACTCTCCTGGGATCTCCCAGAAGCACCAAAATGTTTGGGTGTTGGTCTCAGTGTGGTGAAACCATATTTAAGAGTATCTTATCTTACATAATGCTCCCTGGTCAGCACACTCTGCTGCAAACATCTGCAAATGAAGTGTCCTTAAATTCTATAACCAGGCAAGGATTAGCTGTGTGGAGATCTCCAGGCAGAGCACTGCAAGCCAGTGGAGCTTGCCCTCAAGTCTCTGGTGTAGCAGGTTGGCTGTATCACTCCTGGAAAGCAGCAGCAGGAGAACTGACAGTGGGATCATCCTGAGTTTCATTCTTAAAATAAAAAAATTCATAAAATTGAGTCTCATTCTTAATTTTTATTCTCTTGTCTCAGAATAAAGTTGTAAATTTCTAAATGAGTAAACAGCGAAGCATTTTAGGTTGTAGGCATAACTTGATTAAAATCTGTTTCTTCCTCCTTTTTGCAGGAATTCTCAGAAGTGGAGAAAAGAGATCCTCAGGAGCTAGTTGGTAAGTTCATTCAGAAGTATTTATTCCCAGGGTTTTTTTCAAGATAGACCTTGTATGTCCCACTTTGTAAAAAGCATCTTCCCTCTGCCCTGGCAATGCTGTGGTTTCAATTACTGCCTGAATATTTTCAGTGAACTTTTCTTCTGGAAGAAGGGTTTCATGTCTAAAAATAGGAAAATAATTTCATGTTTAAAACATGTATGTAAAGGGCAGTGTTGGTGTTTTTCTAGATGAGCTTACAGCCAATAGTGTAGCTTTGTCTAGACAGAGCCAGTGGAACCAGAAGTGATAAATTTGTTCTGTGGCTTCCAACACTTACCAAAAGCATCCCCATTTAAATGTGAGCCACTTAGAGATTTACAGCTGCTATGCTGACATAGTACTGTATGTTTTCTAATGGTTACTGAAACTTACTTGATTTTTGTAACATTTCATTCATTCATTGCACAATTACTAGATTTGTAAAGTCCAGGGTTGTCAGCTTGAAATACAATCCTCTGCTTGGTCTCTTTGGAGCTCCACAGAAACTGTATTTTATATTGCATTTCTGACTGTCTTGAACTCATCCTCTGTTCCTGAGGTTACTCCTGCAATTGTATGGTATTATGTAATAATATCATTAAAAACTAATTATTTTGGAAGGTGCATTATCTCTCAAATCAGTTTGATATTTCAGCCATAAAAAGTGATCAGTGTAAGTTAAGGTGGTAAATACTCAGGTGCTGAGCTTTGACTTCTACAACAGCCATCACTGAAGTCTGGGATTTTTAAGTCCTTTTTAGTTGTCCTGCCCAGGCTTTGCAACTGCTCTGTTGGATTTTCTGCCTTTAGAGGGCAAAACTGCTTCAACAAATCTCATCATCAAATGCAACAGAAATCTTTCTCCAATCTGCCTCAAAATGCACCCTGGAAACATGGATGAGACAACTGCATTTGGGGTAAAAAGTACAGCAAAATATCTGGAAGCCAGCTGACCTTTTCTTCTGTATTTTACATATGGGTGAAGCTGTGCAGTTGTGAAGCAACATAGTGGGAAGTCCTTTCTTAATGAAGGTGTAGGATTCAGGTTACAATTCTGTTTTTTCCCCCAGTGAGTGCCCAGACTGGATTTCTTTGTTCTCACAATGGCTGAGACTTGCACATGGATTTAAAAGCAGCACAGGGAGCTCTTGCTAGTGCCACAACTCATGGGTGAACAGTTTTGGAGGGTCTGAGACCTGGGTTGAGGTCTCTGCAATCTTATCTTTAATTCTTTCCTAGCAGCAGTGTGCAGGCTGGCTTTGTGCAGATGCAGGTTATTAGAGGTCAGCATACTTGCCATGCAGGATTCTGTAGCTCTGTTCCATTAGACCATATCTTATCTGGCTGAAAAGGAGCTGTTGCAAGAGACTTACAGTTGGAGTAATGTAAGAACCACTCCCTTTCTGGAAGTTTGGACTTTCACAGTTAAAATTCTTTAATGGAAAAAGGTGCAAGATTTTCTGACACAGGGCAAGTAGCAGCTCCAATCTGGGCACCTCGAGTTTTGTCTATCAGTCTGTGGAAGTCAAGGTCCTCCTTGGACAGTTTTCCACAACTGCTTTTTGCAATAAAAGTGTAGAGGCCTGCCCTTCTCAGAAGATAACCCTACATTTTTCAGCATCACCTTTATTAAAGTCTGTGATTGTGCAGTTGTTAAGTATTAAATAAATGTAGGCTCCTGCCAAAAGCTCTGTTTGTGTTCTCTCTCCCCCGGCTGCACAGTAACATTGGAGCAGCTCTGGGAGTGGGAGCCAGCTGGGATCCATCTTCACTGCTCTTTTCTTGTTGTTTTTTTTTGTGGTTTTTTTTTTTTTCCTTTTTTTTTCTTTTTTTTTTTTTCTCCTCCCTGTGAGTCTTCCAGCTGGATCCATTCCCTGGTGTGCTTAGTGCATGTTAGGTGGGCACTGGGGTTGGCACAAAGAAAGCAGCAGGGCTGAGCTGCTGAGATGGGCATAGTTGTCCTGACTTGTGCCAAAGTAGTGATCACATAATCAGTGGCTGACAGAATGAGAGGGAAGGTTTCAGCTCTGTGGTTGAGAAGGAAATATGAGTGAAACTTCTTTTCATAGATTCCTACATCAGCATTGTCCTTTTGGCCTTTTTGTACCACTCTGAAGAGTTCATGGTGCTGCCACAACATTGCATTTGCTGTTTCCTGCAACCTTGCAAAATAATACTTTTAGGATGTAGGGGTTTTTTGCCCTGAAATTCTTTGCAGTGTGGTTGTTTACCTTTTGGATCATAAATGTTCTCTCCAGTCCTTGGGATATCTAAGCACAAAGTCAGTGTTCATAAGAGCAGAAAGTATGGCTGAGTTGCAGGTCTCCCTCTGCATTTCTCAGCCCACAGAGCAGAAAGGGACCTGGTGTCCTTCCATGGATGGGTGACTCACTGGCATGTTGTTGTCTCCAGTTCTTCCCTCTGATTTGGTTGTTCTGGTGCCAGGAAATCAGAACCCCCCACACCCTGGTTTATGCCAAGCCTTGACTGGAGTGCCAGGGAATGCAGTTTTAGAGACCAGGCACCACCGGTTTGCATGTCTCCAGGGGAAACCCTTGTCACTGATCACTCTTTCCTTGTTTTGTGTTTTTTGTTTTTTTTTTTTTGTTTTTTTTTTTTTTTTGTATAGTGTGACCTTTAGAAACAAACTGGCATCTGAACTGCCTCTAATCCCTTGTGGCTGCTTCAAGCACAGCATATAAGTGACCCCTGAAGGGGACAGGAGTTCTTCATCCTGCCTGGGAGCAGCATTAATCCAAGAGCCATGATCCATACCATGTCTGTCCTGTACAGCCAGCTCCTGTGCTCTCTGTTCTTTTGGTTTTCTCTGCACTAGGAGAACATTCCTACCCATCTGTAGGAAACAAAATTCCTGTGTGCTCTGTGACAGTGTCTCCAGCACAGCCTTTGGACTGAGAGCAGTCCTTTCCTTCTGGAAGTGGAGCTCACGGTTTGCACTGTGCCACTTTCTGTCCTGCTTTGCAGATTGTCTCCTGCTATTGGGTATAGGTCACAATCCATCCATCTCAAACTGAAGCACATTAAATGCAGCATTTCCATTTGGTTTTCTGCCTCACCAAGATGGGGTGAGCAGATATCCTTCTCTGACTGCTGAGGTGCTGAGTCTTTGCAGAGTACCCCTAATATTCCTTTACCACAGTGCATGTGCTGACTGCACAAAAAGCTACAAACACCAATTGCTTGTGCTGATGAAGGTTTTAATTTTTAGGCCAGCTTCCAGTGGAAGGAAAATGCATGCACTAAGCACCAGCAGCAGTGTCCTTCAGCAGCAGGATGCTTTCAGGGGCAGTGGCCCCTGCTTTCTTGAACCCCATCTGACTCATGGGATCTGCTTCACAGCCTTAGTTCTTTGTCAGGACTGAGAATCTGATTGGGGAAGGTATTTACTTACTGTGAGCCAGAATCTGGGTGTGCCTGGAGTGATTAATTGTGCCAACAGCCACTTCCTGAGGTCCACACTTGGAGATCCTCTAGGCTGTGAGCCTGCAAATCACAGGGCAAATTAGGGGCTGAAGCCAGTGTCACTACCTGTGACTCATGTCAAAGTAAAACTTTGATCATGGCAGGAATAACAGGATGCACAGAGCAGTTAGATATATCCTGTGAGGACACACCTTGCTGTGAGCTGTTCATCTGCAGTTATTGCTGTAGAGATGGTGGAAAGCTGCCCTTGGGACTTGGAAAACACAAAATGTTTTATACAGGAGTGTGTGGCCATACATGCAGGTGCCAGGATTATAATCCCAGCTGCCCTTTCCTCCAGGGTGTGAAGATGCTGTGTATTCAACCATTCTGTCTGTTTAGGGAACAAGTTTGTGGACTTGCTGGAGGGCATGGATAATTTTTACTTCCTTACTGTAAATAAGCCCAAAGGGGTTAAACTCACCTTTAAACTCACCCTTAAACTCACCCTTTTCTTCCTAATGATGTGGCAAAGTGATGAAATAACTGACTAATGCTGCAAGTTTGTGCTCAGTTTATGAGGTGCATGTCCTGCCTTGCTGCTGGCAGTGTTCAGCTGCCTCCAGCTCTGGTGGGATTGCAGAAGGCAAAGATTCCTTAGTTCCAGTTTCTTGTAAACCATTAAAAGATGCTTCCCCCCATAATGCTGATAAAGGATTGTTTTCACAAGGCTCAAACAAAAGAGGAAATGAGCACCAATCTGAAAAGTCATGCATCAAAATATATTGTCTCACTGGGAGCTCTGCCTCCAAAATGATTTCTTTTTCAAGGGGGCTTTGAATGGATTGCTGAAGATACTCTTCTGACTTCCATGTTTTTTGCTGGTAAAACAGAAGTCCTGCCCAGAGTTCCTGAGTTTACATGAGCACACAGTTCCCCTTCCCATAAATGTTTGGTTTCTCTGTGGCTCATCTGCAAAGACAAGGGAGCCTGTGGGATATCTAATGGGGAGCTAGGCTTGATTTTTTTTTAAATTTTTTTTTTCAGGTGCTTTCTTTGCCTTATGAAGTCTGGATTTAATGGCCTTTTTTTTTTTTTTTAAATGTTTCTGCTGATGGTGTGAACCTCTTAAGCTATTAATCAGCTTTTACCTTTCCCAGCAAGCCTTGTGTGCTGTGTATTATCCACACTTCTGTGTCTTTGCCAGTGTCTTTCTGGCTTTCCTGGAGCTCTAATTAACCCAGAGGCCTCCCCATCCCACCAGCAGCTGTAACCTGTAATAAATGTGTGCCTTGTTGTCAGGGAGCTCCCTTTGCCTGCCTTTCTTTGGGGACTCTGGCAAGCTTTCCTCCTATAAAGGCTCCCACTTGGTAAATGCCAAAGGACACTTTTTGTTCATTACTGGCAACTGCTGAAGAATTTAACCCTCAGCAACATCTTAGTGAAATAGAATCAGTGGTTGCCTGCCAGCTTTTCCTCTCCAAAGGATATTGTCCTTAGTGTTTCATATTTTTACAAAGGACATGGAAACTGTAGCAGCACTGATGATGTGTGGTGTTGTTTATCTGTAGCCTCAGCTCTCCAGGGTTCCAGCAGCCCTGGAGCCTTTGGGCCCTCCTGGCTTTTATTCAGAGGAGCTGAGCTCTGGGTGCTGGAGCTGCAGCTCAGGCAGCTCTGTTGAGAAATGTGTAACTGAGGAGCTGCACTTGTGAAAAACTTGCTTGATGTGACTTCTGTGCTGCTCTCAGGTCTCTTATCCACTACAGAGCAACTCTGGGATGTGTTCCCTGGACAAATCATGCTTGAAAACAATCCCAGCTGCTTTACTGGGGATCAAATCTCTGCTCCAAGGCTTGGCCAGAAATCTGCCTGAGTTTCCCATAGTGGGAAAGTAGCAAGCAGTGGGGGGAAATGTGGCCATCTCTTTTGCTGATAACTCTGTGAACTGATCTTTACAAGGCAATCAGGTAAATCAGTAGTACATCCCAGTACAGACAGCTGTGGAAATTTGGCAATCTGGACTGGGCTGTTCCCAGTCCTGCAGGACAAGTTGTTCTTTCTAGCAATAGTCTGTCTCTGTAAGCAAAGATCAAAGTGCCTGTTAAGGAAGTGTTAACTTTAAAATGAAATGTAATTTCTTGTGGCTAACTCCTGACAGCCTTGGGGAGCATTGTTCCTTCCTTGAACCATTTTGGTTTATCCAGGTATGTCTTGAACTGAATAGTCACCAAGTAATTGTTAAAAATGGCAAAGAGCCAGACTGCAGAAAATGGATCCTGTGCTCCTCCACATGCATGGTCCAGTTCTCTCTCCAAGAGTGTAGGTATCAATAAAACAAGCATCACATCTCTCTTCTAATGACCCAATCTTTAGGTTCTTCAGTTGCTTCTTGCTCAGCACCTTGAAAACACCACAAGTGCCATTCTCAGCATTCTCATCACCTTTGCCTTGGATTCCCAATGAGGGAGTAGTGCTGACAAAGACATACATTTAATGACTTGTATGGCTGAAATTCCTGTCAGTAGTGCCAGAACTCATCCCAGTTTGCTCTCTCCAGCTTCTTTTTCAGAGAGAGTACGGAACATGTCTCCAGATGAGATCAAAATCCCTCCTGAGCCTCCTGGCAGATGTTCTAACCAGCTGCAGGTTGGTATAAGTCCACTTCATTTTTAATTTTTTTTTTAAAGACTTGTAGTTCAGGGCATATTTGGGAACCCTGCTCAGTAATTTTGCACAAGACAAAGCTCCAGCATAAAGCTGGGTTTTACCACACTGAGTTTATGAACACACCATGTTAATGCTTTAGGCTTTACAGCAGTTCTAGTTTAGGAATCTCAAAGTAGCTTTAAGCTGTTTTCCAGTCTCTGTGAGTTATTTATGCTTTATAACAGCTCTTGATCCCAGCAGTGACACAGAAGCAATGTTTACTGTCAGGGGTGCTTTCCTCTTACCTCAGCAAATTCAGCTCACTAGCAAAGAACAAATTGTTTTTCTATACAGGCCCAAAATCCCCTAAACTGGAATAGTTGAGGCAGCAATGCCTGGATTCCTTTTCCACCTACATGCCTCTGGATGGTAAACATTTAGAGGGAAGGCTGGTAGCTTAGAGGCAACAAAAGAACACAAATGCATGTAGCAGCAGTGACCAAGTTTGCAGTAAATTTTTGTGTTCTCTTTGAGTGCAAATGAAAGAGCAGGGACTGCTGTCTCCTAACACATGCTTGAGTCTAACTCTGGTTGTCTGCCCAGCAGAAATACAAGTAAAGAACCATTCCTGGACTGCTGTATAAAGTAGCCCCTAACATGGTGGTGATTCAGAGTGACTCACCATCCAGATGATGCTCTCTTCTCCACACACCATACCTGGGCACACCCAAACCTCCTCTAGTGCTCTAGGAGGATTTTACTGTTCTGATGTCAATGAACTGGAGTGTGTTAGACCTGAGGAATGCACAGAGCTTGACAGGGCATACAGAATAAAGCATAATTTTTCCCTTTTGACAGCAGTTTAGTGTGCTACATCAAAGGGGAGCTTGTCCTCTTTGGCAGGTCAAACCACATCTTAGAGCACTTTGAGCAAGGAGATGAGATTGTTCCTTAGAAATGCAAAATGTTCTGGGCTTTTCACTGGTGGTTTGCTCTTTTGTCACATTTTTCCTCTGATAAACTGTATTTTGGACTCTGCCAAAGGGAGGATTTCTTATTATAAAGCTAACTTAGTAGTTGCCCATCTGTGGACTTGGGGAACCCCTTTGCTACTCCATGGGGAGGGGATAAAAGGGAGCACCTATTCAATTATTTCTACTCCCCAGATTCACCTTTTTGCAGTTTGTTTCTTCAAACCTCACTATGTGTGTGCTGGATGTGGAGATTGTGTCATTTCCTCTTGATGATTTTGTGACAACCTGATGAAAATTTATCTTAAAAAACTTTTTTTTTTAATGTTGTTTAGTCTCATATCAGCTCTTAACAATCCTCCTTTATTCAGGCTGCAGCAAGCCCTTAAACAATAGTCAGCTCTGTGTTTGACTGTCCAGGGAGGGAGACATGAAGTGACTTAGCCAGAAGCAACAAAGGAAAATTGACTCAGCTTCTCCCATCCTCTGGTCTTGTTCTGGGTGCCTCTTGTACATGAGAAATTGCTATCATAAAGAAAAGATGATGGCAGTTACTGAGGATGTTTTAGCAGTACCACTTAACTCTCTGATCTGTCTGAAAGCTCCTCTGCTCCCTTCACCATCAGCAGAGTAGGAATACTTTTACATGCTTCCATCCACCTTGCTGAGGAAGGAAAGAATCTTGTTTGATTTGAAATATTTTAGCCTTTTTGGAGAGCAGGCTGCTTGACCTCTGTAACCTGAGTCAGTTAAGTTGCCTTTGGCATGGGCTTGTGCCTTGTGGGTGATGTGCAAAGAGAAGCTGATTCCATCTGACTGGTACCAAAGCAGGATTTATGAGCACATTGTTCCTCAGAGCATTTGGCTGCCAGTGGGCACCCCCAGCAATACCTGATGATCACTCTGGGTTTAGTTCTCCAGCAGAACTTGGCTCTGGCTCTGCCTGGGTAACAGATGAGCAGGAACTTTGCCCTGTGGGCAGTGTAGCCCAGCTGCTGCTTCTCAGTTGCTCACCTGAGGCTGCAGGTGAGTGTCGGTGCTTGCTGTGAGTTGTGGGACAACCTCTGGGTTTCAGAATTGGCTTCTCTGTGTCATGGCTGTAAAGGGAAAGAACAGACTGGGAAGGAGGAGTCTGTGCCTTATATGCAGATCTTTAATCACTAAAGCCTTCAGTGAGTGCAAAGATAATTCCTTTGCCAATCAGACAGTTTATGAAGGTACTTCAGGCATTCAAGGAAAAAGTGTCTCCTAAGCAGCCTGGCCTGGTGTAAAGGTCTGCTCAAGGAGGTCACTGGTTCAGTTGGCTTCTCTCCACATGTACAGCAGTCAGCTGGTGTGCTCCTCCTTTTCATCCTGGCTCACCCTATAACCTTTCTCTTTCAGGATAAAATTCAGAAGCTGTATGAGAGGAAAGTGAAAGAGGGCATGGATATGAACTACATCATCCAGAGGAAAAAGGAATTTCGTAATCCCAGGTGAGCCACCATTTTTTCATGTGACCACAGAGCAAATTTGAAGAATCTTCTTCTTTGTTGGAGTTGTAGCAGAAGGATCCTGAACAGGAAGGACTACTGCTTACAAATTGTCTTTCTCAATTTTATGACTGAAACAGTAAAACTCTTCTTTGTGTTGGGTAAAGCAGCAGTTAGATTGTTGATTAGATTTTAAATGTGAAGGCTCAGGATGAAGTCCTTTAGAAGATATGACTGTTCTGGGAGCTGGGAGGAGGAGTAGGAAATACTGTGGATAATGGGGTGCCACATCCATCATAGCAGGTGCAGCTTCCCAGGTTATTTCACTTTGTAGTATGAAGAGGTAACAACCTCTCTCTGTTGACACATCTGAAATACTTCTGTTCCCTTCTGCCTCCCTGTTGTGTTCTGACCTCTTGCTTTTCCTTTGCAGCATCTATGAAAAGCTAATCCAGTTTTGTTCCATTGATGAGCTTGGTACCAATTATCCAAAGGTGAGGGGCAGTGTTTTTCAGTGGAAAAGGAGTGGGTAAAGGTAACACAGAGGTGGAAAGTCTCCCCTCAGGCTTTCTTGAGCCTGCTTGCTTGGACATCCTGTAGGGCATCCTCAGTCTGAGTCTCTGTGGTGAAGTGAACATTTTTGTGCAGCACTGAGCCTCAGTGCCTCAGCCTTTGCTGCACAATTCTGCACAAAAACTGCTGAAGTGTGGAGGTCTGAATGGAACTCCTTGAGGGGGGAAAGAAGCTGAGTAGCAGAAAAATGCATGACTTACCCCAGCATCCTTTTTGCTCCAAAGCTGTTCCTTCATTCACAACTGAACAAGGTCCCATAAAGGAAGGTCTGATGGGATCTTTGTGTCACTGGGTACAGGAAGAAATCAGTGATGATTCTCATTGTCACCTCTGATTATCATCAGAGAACAGAAATACCTAAAACATTTTTGCACTGGGTTTTGTGTTTCTGTGGGAATAGCCCTAATCTGATTTCTTTCTTTTTTTTCAGGACATGTTTGATCCTCATGGCTGGTCAGAGGATTCATATTATGAGGCACTAGGTAATTCCAGGAAGTCTTTTTTTTTGTCCTGGCTTAGGTCTTTGTGTTTTGTACTTAATTAACTGCACTGGAGTCTTCACTTTCTGTATAAATGAGAAGTCATCACATGCTGCTCTTCAGTGACTCCATTCTGGTTGGATCTGCCTGAATGTTATTGATGCTTCATCAGCTTGGAAAGGCTTTTAATTTAAATTGGTTCTGCAATGTTTTCATCTCTAAAATCATTAAATTGGTGCTGCAATGATTTGTTTAAAAAGCAGCAGTTGCTTTCAAGGCAGTTTAATTTTTCTATATAGAACTTAAATTATATTTTTTTTTTATCATGAGAAGTGTGTGAATGAGAACTCTAGAATTTTACTGATCTCAGTGCTTCACATCTTCTGCTCTTTCTCAGCCAAAGCCCAGAAGATCGAGATGGACAAACTGGAGAAGGCCAAGAAGGAGCGCACAAAGGTACCTACTAAACCTAAAGAGATGCAGCTGCAGGGCTTTTGTGTCTTTCCCTGCTGAATTTTAATCTATTGCTTTGCTATTTCTGTGCTAGAACTGCTTGTTTTATCCCAGATCTCTCTTTTCTTCTTGCATGTGTTTTCCCAAACTGCACAGATTAAGTTATTTGCCCTTCCTTATAGGTCCATTTATAGGTTGTTTATTCCACTGGATTTCCTGCTGTTTTGTCAGTATTTTTAAACCAGAGCTCTAAAAATGGCATTCACTAAGTCAGATACAGGCTAGATAATGAATAAAGAACAGCTTTTTCCTTAATTTATGACATTTTGCCTGGTGCCTAGCCTAGTTAAAGCTTAATTTCCTCACCAGGTCTGAGTGTGAGACAATATCTGCTTTCTGTTCTCTGTGATATTGCCTTGTTGCATCCAATTTCCAGAAAAGCTGGGCCTATTTTAACTTTGTGCATTTTGTGACAAGCCCAGTTATTCTTAGATATGCCCCAAAAAGAACACAGCCATGCTTCAGAAGAGATTTCATTCCTGTCCTGTGTCAGTGGCTGGCATTAGAACATGTCTAATGTTAGAGATTTCCACCTAAGCTGCAGAAGACTCCTTCCATCTCCAGTTCATGGAGGGTTTTCTGTGCAGTGCATGCTGTGTCTTGCTGCTTGTTTTGTTGTTTTGCACAGTAGCCCAGGTATCTGATCATGCCCTTGCCCAGATCTGCAGCTCTGAGGCTGCAGTGCTCTTGGAGCTCTTGTTACCAGGTTTCCTGCTGTGATGCAGTCACAATAAATTGTGCAAGCAGGCACTTGCCTTGCATGTTCTTTGAAGGAAAATTAATAAGAACTGCTAAATGCATAAATACAGTATTTAATGACCAGGATCTCTCCTGTCTGAGCTGTATCAAATCTTGTGCTTGTACCAGTTGACAAACACATTTTATTGTATCAGACTTAGGGCAGGGTTTCAGTTTAGTTAATCCTTAATTCTCATGGCCAAAAGTCTGTGTCTTCCTTCCTGCATGATGGGCAGCTCAGAGGCCAGTCCAGTGTCTTACATCACATTAAAGCTGTTTGTAAAAAACATAGAGAGGTGCTGTGGGTTAAAAAAAGGCTGTGTATCCTAACACTTTATTTTATCTTCTCCCCTTTCTCCTGTGTGTCTGTCCCTTCCCAGATTGAATTTGTGACTGGCACTAAGAAGGGAACAACAACAAGTGCTGCTTCCACAACCACCACAACGTCCAGCACCACTGTGGGAGGTAAAGAATAGCTGTGAATGTACCCCTTGAGCTGCAGTAATGCTGGGATTAGTGCTTCCTGAAGCCTGGAGGCTCCTTAATGATCCTGTAGATAATGCAAGGCAGTGTTTCTTCTAAGGGGTATTGGACTGGCTTTCCTCTGGTCCCTGTATTCATGCTTGTCCTTCTGGAGTGAAAGATTAGGGCCAGGTGGGATAATGAAGAGACTTATTAGTGGGTCAAGAAGCCTGCTGCTGTCTGTGGTTGTAGAGTATCCCTGGGACTGATAGATTTTGAGATTTGCAAACACTGGAAACCGAGGGGAAGGGAGGAAAACCACTGAAGGCTGATGAGTGTGTCAGTGCCTGTAGCTGAGCAAGTGGGGTACATGTACTCTGTTGTAATTAAATCTGCTTTGGGGCAGGGAGTGAGTGATCCTGTCTCCCCTTTGGCTGGAGTTCAGGTCTAAAGTTCTACTCTGACTCCTGGCACCCCCAGAGAAAAGTTCCCTTCCTCCTCACCATTTACTGCCAGTGTGTGCTGAAATTAATGTGAGGGGGAGCTGTCCAGTCAAGCAGTGGGATATTAAGGGTTGACATGACAAGCTGTTAAGAAGGGATTGGTGACCTCTAAGGTGATGTTAATCCTTGTGTGCTTGGTTTAATCCAATTCACAGATGCCCAGAAGAGGAAGAGCAAGTGGGACTCTGCCATCCCTGTCACGACGATAGCTCAGCCCACCATCCTCACCACCACTGCAACACTGCCAGGTGTTGTCACAGTGACAACCAGTGCCAGTGGCTCCAAAACCACAGTGATCTCAGCTGTGGGCACCATTGTGAAAAAGGCCAAGCAGTGACTGCTGTGCTGGGCCTGGATTCTTGGACTTGTTTGTCACTGAAGCCATTGTCCTTGGAAGGGAGGGGTGGCTTTCCCCTTTGGTAAAAGATGACAGGATTCTTTGAAGCAGCCCACAGTTCCTCTTTGGAAGGCTGGGGGCAGGAGCAGGATGCCAGCTGTGTGCCCACAGGAATGGACCTCTGCCCACCATGCCTCTGCCTTTGCTTGCTGGGAGAAGAACCAGGCTGCCTGTGTTGTGCTGGAGGAAGGTGGTGTCTGGAGTCAGCTTGTAAAAGTTTGCTTATTAATCACTGCATTGGGGTCTTACCTACTTGCAAGTTTGGTTTAGGGGGAAAAAAGAAAATAAATTAAAAGGGCAAGCAGTGACAGACTGTCAGTGTGACCCCTGTGTGTGCCAGGTGGTGCTCCAGGACTTCCTGCAGCCTGTGTAGGTGCCTCCCTCCAGAGTCAGCTCAGTTCTGAGGGAGCTGAAGCAGAGACAACCACTCAGTGTCCACGTGCAGATGTGTAGCAGAGACTTGAAGCAAACTGCATCAGTGAGTGTAGGCTCACTCTGTTCTAGCACTGACACCTGTACCCTGTGCTCTCTGTGTAGATCTTAGTGTCAAACTGTGGAACTCTTGAGGAAACTGCTGGAACATCCTGTTACCATCTCACAGGGATGGAGATTTCTATGCAGAACCCTCAAGCTGTAGAGGTTTGATTTGTGAACTCATTGCAAAGACCTGTGCAGAAAACTCTTCCATTGCCACGGAATGAGGTTGGACAGCAGAGGAGAGTGTCTGATCCTATTTGTGATGTTGTCCATCTTTGTTTTAGCTTGTGATGTTCTGTGAATGCACACATGGCAGTTACTGCTTGCTCCACTGTTGTGAAAAAGTATTTTCAGTTGAAAATTTTGTTGTATAAAAATTGCAAAGTCTTTTAAAAAAAACCCTGGTGTCATTGATGTGTCTGCATTTCTTTAGAGTTAAATTGGAGGTAAAAGATGGATACTCAGGTTGGAAACTGCAGTTCTGAGGGAAAAGCCTTTTTCCTTGCTCTGAAAATGGGATTGGACAGGTTGATGACTTGCTGGGCTGTGGTCAGTCAGTGCCCCTGAGAAGCTGGAGGCACACAAGGGTGATGTGGGAGGGACAAGGATCCTTCTTGGCCTGGGAACCATGGCCTGAAGCCCTGAGACAGGAGTTTGGGCTGGTGGTTTTGGAGCTCTGGCTGAGTGTGTCAATGCCTGTGTGCTGAACAGCCCCTGAGGATGCAGCTGCCCCAGTGTGCCCTGAGGCAAACTCAGAGCTGACACAGAGTGAAAGTTCCTTGTGCTGCTGCAGCAGTGCCTGCTCAGGCTGCTCTTGTGACTCTTAAAACTCATTCTTACCTCTCCCTCCAAAGCTATGCTAACCATAGCCAGGAGAGTAAAACCAGTCCCATTTTCATCATTCCTTAATCCAACAATTAAATCTCTGCTCCTTGAACACCACAGGGTTTCTCTTTGCCTATCTTCTCCCTAAGCAGTGGTGTCTCCTAGCTCCAGGAGCTTTGTCTCAGCTGAAACTCCACGTTCAAGTCTGTGTCTCTCTCAGGAGAGCTGCAGAGTGAAGTCATCCTTGGCAGAGCTGGTTCTGCTCTCCCTCTCCCTTCTCAAGTCTTTTCTTCCACCTCCATGCCCTGAGGTGTTGATTTTCTCTCCTATTTGCTTGTTGTGCTTTAGAGATCTGCCCTCCTTTGATGCTGGTGTGGGAAGGGATTTTGTGTGTTCAGGACTCTTTTATTTTCTGTCTCACTGGGTGCTGCTGGGCCCAGGGAGCAGGTGGGGAGGGCAGCCCTTGCCAGCCCCACCCCAAACCGTGGAATGGCAGCACCTGAAGCTATGTTTTAGTTGGATTGCTGCTGCACTGTCTGGTTTAGGGGAGTTATGCACTGAGATGAACAAAAAAATGAAAGAAAGAATCTTCCTTGCCAAGGCTTTGCTGATGACAGTTCCAGCAGTGAGGGGGTGATGGAGCCAACACCTGCACAAGCTCCTTTCCAGCTCTTCTCCATTGCAGGGCAGAAGTTATCTCCTGTGAAGCCCCTCAGACAGGGGGGCTTTGGAATGTGCCCAGAGAGCCACCAAAGGTGTGAGCTGCTCGTTCCTGGGGAATGGTGTGAGCCTGGGAAAGCCCAGAGCTGGTACCTGCAGGGAATCACAGGATGGGTGAGGCTGGGAAGGGACTGCACTGGCCCAACCTCCCTGCCCAAGCACTTGGCACAGGGTTGTGTCCAGACAGCTCTGGAATATCTCCAGAGAGGGAGTGAGAAATGCAGATCATCTCAGCAGGGCTCCCCAGGACTGTCTAATGTTCAATGCTCAGATAAATGAATTGCTGTGGAGGCTCAAGACCCCTTGAAAGGGCAACAAAGTTCCACCAAAGTCTCCTCTTCCCTTTGTGGGGAACGTTTCCCTCAGCACATTCCTGCATGGCTTTTACAGAGCAGTTCCCCACCTCTGAGCCCTCCCTGCACTGCTGTTCCTCTGACTGTTTATATTCCACTTCCTTTTTTTGTTCTAAGCGAGAACCATGGACACCAATGACTTCCAATAGTTGGTCTTTGTTTATTTGAAGCTTGTTTGGCTGGGGCTGGGCTCGTGCTCTGTGTTGCCAGTAAACAGCAGAGCTCTGGGGTTTCACAAGGAGAGGTTTTGCCTTTTTGCAGAGAAGGCATCAGTGTGTGCCCAGCCTCTGGCAGTGGGTGAGGTGCTGATGCATCCCTGAATTAGCTGATAGGATTGTCCCAGGCTGAGGTTGTATCCTGGATCTTTTACTGATGTTTTCTATCTGTGTCCCACTTCCTCCTTGCTGTTCCATAAGCAAATGTTCATCAGGGATGTTCATCAGAGAGATTTTCCTTTAGGAACATGTTCATGACAAGGAACATCCCCTGGAAAACAGGGGGCATGTGTAGTTAATGCTGCCTTGGGGGAAAGGCTGAGGGAAAGAATATGGCAGGATTTCATCTGGCACTTTTAATTGCACAGGGATCATTCAGTGCCATAAATTATATGCATGTTAATATACTTTATTAATACATTATTACACATTCCTTTTATTTAAGCCACATAGCAGGATATTGTCACTACAGTGTACAGTGCAGTGATGGGATTAAGTGTTTATTTTTCTTCTAGTAATCTGTGTTGTTACAGAATTTAAAAAGGGGATGCATGTGCTCCAGCAGCAGGATTTTGGCTGAAACTGCTCAATAAAGACCTAGAAAAAGCCCCAAAGCTGTCTCCAGGCACGCTGTGGTGGCAGGACAGAAAGAAGAAAGGCTCTGTTGCAAGCTGGCGTGGCATTAAAAAAAGAAAATAATTAACCCTGAAATCACTTGTAATTATCAGTAATTGGCACTCGGACTGGTAGTCTCAGCAGAGAGAGCAATTTTGTGTGAGCTATAAAATTCCTTGTTTTCCCTCCTAGGGCAAAAGCTTCTAGGCCACGTTGCCACCACAGAAAATCACTGATTTATAAATGGGAGATTCACCACAAATGTGGCTGTGAGCTGTGGTGGAGCCATCTGCACTGAAATCTGCTGACCCTGCCTCTAAAGTCCCTGTTCTCTGTTCTTAAAAACAGCAAATTTGTGTGGCAAAAGCCTGATCCAGCAGGCAGGGAGAGCAAGGTGTGGAACCAAGGCAAGAACTTGAGTTCACCAGGTGTTCTTCCCTGGTGGAAGTAATTTGGAGAAGTTGCCTGAAAGACAACTCATAAAACAATCTTTTTTTGTTTCTTTCTTTTAAACACAAGATGAAGTTAAAACCTTTTAAATTCTTGTGAGTATTTACATAAAATTTCTAATTCCTCTCTGCTTTTTTGCTCTAAAAATTTGGTGGTGAAGTTTCCTTTATATTAGAAAAGTGCCTTTATCCACCCTGAAAACTCATGTTCCCTGGGCTTGGGGTCTCTTAGATGTTCTCAAAGGTCTTTCAAAGAAAGGTGCAAAATTGGTATTGAGCTGTTCTGGCAGCACCCAGAGGGTTCCACTGGGCTTTTCCTCACAGCTGGGAACACTGGAGAGAGCTGGTTCTTCCTTCTGCTGCAGGGATGAAGGGGAGGCAGAGGATGTCAGGAAGCCCTGGGGCTCTCAGGGTCTGCAGGTGAGACCAGAGCTCCTCTACAGCAGGCAACACAAACATTCTCCATCTGATAGAGAAAGGACTCCAGGAAATCAGGACAATGAGTATTGTGGTAGAAGGTGAGTGCTCATGAGCTTTAGGGGTTGGCTTCAGGATTCCTGTTAGGGATCTATCACTAAAATAACTGGGTTTGTTACTACTATGCTTCTTGCAGCCTAAATTGACTTTTTCAGCTGCAGTGGCAGCATTGCTTTCCTCAAAGAGGGGAATGGCAGCAGTGGGAGGTGGGTGGGGCTGGCTGGGCTGGGTGCTGCTGCTGGACAGGGCCAGGTGAGGTGACCAAAAATGTCTGTGAGCACCAGCACAAGCTCCCCTCCCATCCTGGGAACAGAAACCCAGTTTTAATTCATCTGCAGTGCTGCAGCTGTGGCTCCTGAGAGAAAACAGAACCTTCTGCCTTCAGTCCCTCCATGGGATCTGCTCTTCACCAGCAGCTCAAGCATCAGCACCTGGCACTCACAGCCTGGTCCTGTCTGCCTTTATTTTGTCTCCTGTCCCAGCTCTCCATGTTGCAGTTGCTGTCTTGATGTGTTTTTAAAAAAACAACAGCAAACCTCCTTCATTTTCAGAACTCTTGTTTAAATCTAGGAAATCACATCTCCAAAGGGGCTGGGGTTGCCAGGTCATGTGTTGGGAGACTCGGAAATGCCAGATTTAAACTGCCTGGGCCATCTTCCCCTGCACCCCTGCCTGTTTCCCATTTGCTGCACTTTTTAATGGCACAAGTACATCCTCCTTTATCCTGAGGGTAAGGCAGTTTGTTGCATATATTAATTTGAGCTTCTTAATTTCTTGTAGTGAAAGGAATCCTACTCCTCACCTTTCAATCAGTTCTGGTACAGAGGGAACAGCCTCTGCAATGAATGCCACATTGATAGCAAGGAGGGCAAAATTGCCCTGCTCAGAATTTTAATCTCCAAGTCAGGCAGGAAATGTGCCATTTTTTCATCTGGCTGTTGCTATTGTTTGTGTTGAAGCTCAGGGGATGTAGTTTTTCCTTGTGAGGATCTGTCAGGGAGCTGAAATGCAGCCTTTGCCATTCCATCTGCTCCAGGATGTGTGTGCTCCACTCTGTGGAAACTGTGAGTGGTTCTGAGCTGTGACCAGCCCCAGACTCTAAAGCAAAAGGGTGCTGTGGGCAGAAAAACAACCTCACCTGAGCTCCAAACCCTCCTCTGCTGTTCCTTGGGTTGGGGAAGGGGTTCTGGATCCAGCTCAGCAGAAGGACTGGAGCAGCTGTGGGACTGCTGCCTGTTGCAGCCCTGGACCATGGTGGGATGCAGGTATGGATGGGTCTCGTTCGCGGCGCTGCAGGGGGTGCAGGTGAGGAGTGCACAAAGCAGGATGCAGAGCCCTCCTCTCTGCACAGAGCACCGAGGCTGGGCTCTGTCTCTGCGGGCTGTCGGGGCAGGAATTCCCCTGGTATTTCAGCGAGGCTCTGGGGGTGACACCTCGCAGCCGTGCCGGGGGGAAATTCGGAGAAGCCACAGCCAGGGAAGGTCGGGGAGCTCATCCAGGTGAAGCCAAGCAGCTCCTCCGGGCTCCTGCTCGCTTTTCCCGTGGGATGTGCCGGTGCAGAGGGAGGGTCCGAGGGCTGCGCCCGCCCGGCCAGGTGTGCAGGGAGCAGTGAGTGCCAGCCCTGCGTCACGGGCATCCCCTCCTCCCTCCCAGCTGCCATAAAACTTCTCCTCACCTGGGATCCAATCTCATTTATCGCTGCTCGCACCTTTCCTGCCTGCCAGCCCCTCGGGAGGGGGAGCAGAACAAAGCGGGTGTTTGGCTGGGAGGTGCAGGGATCGGCAGGGAGTGATGCGGGATCGCGGGCTGGCTGCGCTCCCCGCCGCACCGGGACTGGACGTTTAACCGGAAAGAGAAAAGGGACACAGAACAGAGAGGAGGGAGAAAGAGTGGAGGAAAAAAAAGAAAGAAAAGCCCGAAGCTGGAAATCAAACCGCAGCAGCGAAGCAGCACGTTCCCCCTCTGCCTTCGGAAGAATTTCTTGGCTTGCTGTGTGGGTGCCTGTTATTCGGGACAGGATTTGGACTGAGCCAGACCCAGCGCTAATGAGGTTTGTGGAATTAATTCATCCGTGCTCTGCAGCGTGCAGCTCGCCCGAACTTTGCTGCCCTGAACCGGGCAGTGAATTAATGCGCGGGCAGGACACGGAGCGGGGGCTCAGCCCTGCTCCCTCTGCTCTTCCCGGGGTTTTCCCTGGATTTTGGCTGTCGGACACCGTCCGGTGCCCTGGGCTGGCTGGGGAAGGGTCCTGGTTGTGTCCGCAGGTGTTTGGGGTGGCACAGCACAGCCCTTGGGGACAGATGTCGGAGGTTTCTGGGGCTGTGCTGTCCCTCTGCCCAGCTCCAGGGGAAGCTTTCAGGGGTGGAAATGTGCAGGGTCAGCCGGGCTGGGGGTGTCTTCCAGAACCGGGGGCTGCCCCTGCAAGGGGGAAGCGAGGGAAGGGGGATCCCGGAGGAAAAGGCCAGCAGAGAGTGGGGGGCTCAGGGTGGGCTTTGCTGGGCTGCAGGTGTTGGGGTATTTGCAAATTGGTGGATCTGGAATGGACAGGGAACGGGACAGGAGGATTGGTGTGAGGGGGCTGACAGGCGTGGGGAAAAGGGGGATGAGGAGCACCCATGGAGAGGAAGGAGAGAAAAAGTGTTTTGTGGGGCCAAAGGGACAGATAAAGTGTCAGGAAAAGCACATGGAGGGAACGGGAGGGTTCCGGGGCTGTGCTGGAATTTGGGCAGTGCCCAGGCAGGGTCCTGCCCGTCCCATCTCTGCTCTGGGGGCTCCCCCTGCCCGGGATGGCCGGAGATGGGAGCAGGACCAGCCCTTCTCAGCACGGGGTGTTGGCCACAAAGCAGCTCCGGGTCGGTGCCCAGGTGGCTCCTGCTGGGTTCTGTCCCTGGCTGGAGGGTGCTGGGGGCCGGGTCTGGGGTCTGGAGCTCAGCCTGGGAGCTAAAAAACAAATGGAGACACTCACATGGAGTCTCGCAGCTGCAGGAGCACACCTGGGGAAGGCAAACAAAACGAGACCAGTAGGATTTTTGTGTGTAAGTGATGATTTGATTTGTGGCTCGAGTTTTTGGTACTTTGGGGGAGTCTGGCTTGATAATTTCCAAGTTTTGGAGGATGATGCCAGCAGCTCTGTGCCACTGGGAGAGAACATGAGCTGTGTCCCTGATGCCCTGGGCTGTGGCTGCACTGGCTGTCAGCACACAGGGATACATGGATGGTCCCTGATGCCACGGACCAGGGTCAGTCCTTCACAGCCCCCCACGGCTGCAGCCAAGAAAAGAGCAATTCCCACCCAAGAGAGGAAAAGCTGTTCTCAGGGACTCATTGCTTGAGCATCTCCCTCCCTTTCCTGCTCCTGTGTCCCAGCCTGCCAGGGTTCCCCAGCTGGGACCAGGCTCCTGCTGTGGCTTTGTGGCTCATCACAACCTGCTCTCTGTTCCCTCTCCCCCAGCTGCCATTCCACCCCTGTCCCAGTGCACCAGTGCTTTGTTTGGAGCATTGCCTGGATTTTTGGGATGAGGCAGCCAGCCCCAGATTCTCCAGACTCGTGGGTTCTTGGCATATTCAGATTTTTGGCTGTGCTGAGGGGCAGGGCAAAGGCTGGGGGAGCAGAGGAGACCAGGAGGAAACGCTGGAGCAGGTCTGGGAAGTGGAAGGAAGTTTCTGTGCAGCCAGGAGCTGCTCTGACTTTCTCCTTGTTTTTGCACAACTGAACAGGTTTTGTTTTGTTGTCACCATGAAAACCCAACCAAATCCTGCAGCTTTCCTGAAGTGAAAGTGGCGTTTTCCCTTCCAGAGGACACTTCTGAAAGTCAGGGGTGGCCACTCCCGTGTTTTTGCACAAATATTGCAGCTGCATTCCTGCAGTGCCCTGCTCTGGCACCTGCCACCAAAATCCTTGAAGGCTGGTGGCTCACAGGGCAACAGGACGTTAATATTGAGCAGGATTTATGGCCTTTTATCTCAGCACTTGAAAAGACACGATGGCAATTTACGTGCCCGAGGCCCTGGGTGTGTCCGTCTGTTCTTTGGTTACTTTTCCTCACTGGAGATTAAAGGCAGGGCGGTCGGTGCTGGGAGCTGAGCAGTCTCATCCCCTACTCAATCCTTTCCTTGTGGCCCATGGTGGAAGAGGGGATTTGCTGAGTGTTCAGGTGATGTTTTCAGTTGTGGCTCTGAGGATTTCTTCCCTGTCTTTTCATCCCACCTCGAACTGGCACTGTGCTGCGGCAGAGCAAGGGGAAAAGGGATTTTCCTGGTTTCAGCATCTGCCTGTGTTGCTAGCAAGGGACACAATGTTTGCCAGTGAGTGCTGGTGTGAGAACTGGCACTGAAGGAGGTCACAGCATGTCCGGGATGAGGAATTTTGGCTTCAGAGCTGCACCTGGATCTGGGGGGACAGGGACCACCCAAAGCCAAACCTGCAAAGGGCCCGACTGGGGACAGCCAGTGTGGCAGGGAGGGAAGCAGAGGAGTTCCCTTGGTACCTTTTACATTTGCGTTTTACCTGTAAGAAAAGCAGCTCATTGGCAAAAGGGCACATTGGCTGCAGGTCCTGAGGAGCAGCAAATCTTCCCGGGGTTCCCCTGCAGGGAGGCTGCCCTGGGGCTCTGTGCTGCTCAGGTTCGAGCCCTGGGCAGGGACGGCTGTGATAAATCCCTCTGGGCACAGCTGCAGGGTGGAGGAGACACCAGTGTCCTGTCAGCTGGGCTCCCACATGGACCAAGGGCAGCACCAGGGGAGATGCCCTGTGGTGTCAGGGCTGGGTTGGCTGAGCCCTGTGTCTCAATTGCTGCATTCAGTGTATTCACTGGCTGCAGAGGCCAGGTGTGATCTGGTGCTTTTGAGAGCAGGCTGGGTTTTTCCAGGGCTTTCCCTGCAGCCCAGGCCAGGCTGTGGGTGGCTGTCTTCAGCTGACTGCTCTGTGTGCTGGATGTCCCTCAGGAGCTTGGACTTGTTACTGCACACAGCAACTTCTGTTTCCTTTCCCTGGTTTAAGTGATTTTCACATTATTTTCATTTTAGAGTCAGGGCTGACACAGCAAGAAGCTGTAAAACAATTAATTCACATTTTATATTCCACAATTACATCTGCCAGGAAGGAGATGCCTTAATGATATCTTCACACTGCTGTTTCTTCCTGGACTGCTCTCACTTGCCCTGCTGGGTGCAAGGATGAAGCTCTGGCACAGCAGCTGCAGAACTCGAGTTCCAGCTTTGTGCCTTTCGTTTACCACATCCAAATGCTGACTTCTGGATGGCACCAAGTTTCTCAGTCACGTGTGGTGCAGGGAGAATGGTTCCTTCTGTTTAGGATTTGATCCCTGTGTCCATCAAGAGGTCCTGCTGCCCTGGACAGGACAAAGAGGAGCTGCCAGGCTCTCAGAACCACGGATTCATTCAACAGCTCCAAAACTCCAAGCCTGGCATTTCCCATGGCCTCACCCTCTCTTTATTGTTGCCTTGACCATCCTGGAAACTCTTAGTGTGATGGGAAATAGCTGAAGGGAGGGGTCAGTGTTGCTTTGGGGGAGAGATGTTGACAGTCACTTTGTTTTCCTCTGTTTTATTTTCCCCTAACCTGCCAGAAAAAGCAGCAGCTTGGCCTGGCCAGTGCTCACACGTGTGGATGGTGCTGGGCTCTGGCTGGGAGCCTGGTGTCGAGCTGGGCACCCCAACTCCAGGCACAGGGGTTGCTGAGAATTTTGAGCCTTTTGCAGATGCCTGAGCAGGGGACAAACCATCCTTGGCTTTGCTTTAGTGCCCTGCCCTGCAGAGCTCAGCAATTGCTTCCAGCCCTGGCTTCCCTGGGATGTGAGGCTGTCCCACTCTGGTGGGGCTGGGAAGGGGCTCTGTGGGAGCTGCCCTGCTCATATCCAGGTGCATTTCCATCCCCTGGCTCTCTGCAATGTCCAATTCCTTTGTTTCAGGAGGAAGAGGATGAATGTGCTGCCAGGGGCGTGTGCCAGGCTGCTGCTCCTGTCCCTGCTCTGCACCACCAGCCTCTGCCAATGGAGCAAAAGTGAGTGGAGCCATGGCAGCTCTGTCTGTCACCTCCCCTTGGGGACTGTGTACCTGTGCTGGCCTCCAGAAACAGCAGTCCTCATGTGGAGAAACCTGCTGTGTGCTTTTCCTGCTGTTTTCCATCTCCCCAGCTTTTGGGCACCTCCCTTGCTACCTGATACTGTTTTGCAGGCAGTTTCCATAACCAGGCAAAACCTCCATCAGCCTTTCTCACACCCTTCCACTCTGTTTTCCCCATCCCTGCTGTTTCCTGGCAGACAATCGCTGTGTGCTGTCCCGGGCCAGGAGCTGCACCGAGTGCATCCGTGTGGATAAGGATTGCTCCTTCTGCACTGATGAGGTGAGGCCAGCCTGGGGCTGCAATTCCCACCCTGCTGGTGGAGGGATCCCACCCCCCTCAGTGGGACAGGGGCACCAGAGCAGGGGCAGCTTCTGGATCCAGCCAGGATGGGCAAGGCTGCAATGTGGATTTCCTTTTGGTGTGGAAAATGGGGAGGGAGGGGAGTCCAGGGCAGCATTGCAGCAATGCAGGGGTTTATCAGGAAATGTCACCAGAAACAGGGTGTGCAGGGGATGGAGGGAGTAACTCACTGGTGGTTCTGTGTGAGGCTTGTCCCCAAATCTCCCCCCTCTGTTCCCAAAGGCTCACAGCTGTAGGCACAGGACTCTGCCTCCTGCCCTGCTGGCTGTCTGGGCTAGGGTGGCTCTAGCTTCAGGCTGCTATGGGGTCTGGATAGCTCCAGGAGCCCCCGAGGCAGAATTCAGCTTCTCAGCTAGCCAGGAATGAGATCCTGGGAGCTGCTGTAGGAGATCTTAGGTAGCTTTATTTCTTCAAAGGGTTCTACCAGCAAAATCCAGATACATAGCATAGCAAGGGGGTTTTATAGGGTTTAGGGGGATGGAGATTCTAAACAGTGAAATTATAAGTTGAGAACTATCCAATTACTTTAAGATCTAGCAAAGTTAAAGAGCAATAGAAATCCTAAATGATAACAGGAGTTTCAGTGTGGGGGGAACACTTCTCGTGAGAAGTTTCATTGTCTCAGGGTATGAGATCCCAGGGGCCCTTTTCAGGGACAGTTGTACTGGCCACACTGCACCCCCCTGGTGCTGCCTGTGCCTCTGATGCTGTGCTGCTCCCTGCAGAGCTTCGAGGAGCCGCGCTGTGACCTGCGGGAGAACCTGCTGCGCGCGGGCTGCGGCCAGGCCAGCGTCGTCTACAGCCAGGGCCAGATGGGGACACTGCAGGTGAGTGCTGGGACAGCCCCTCCTCGGGCTCCTGCTCCTCCATCTATCCTAGAGACAAGTTCTGCCTTGGGGAAATGCTTTCTTCCCCTGGCCAGGACAGCATGTGACAGTGCTGAAGGAAACCCCAGTGGTTACACGGGGCTGAAGGCTCTGGTTATGGGTTTGGGAGATTTCCCTGATGCTGCAGCTGGACTGTGCCCTGTTCAGGCCCACACAAAGGCTCTTGCACAAATGTACAACCCATGTGTTGACTTTCATTAGTGTAAGGCAGGAAAATCTGCATTTCACCCTGCAGAGAACAAGCTGTTTTGCTTCTGCCCTGTGCTGCCTCTTTCTGCTGCTCCAACACCATCTTCTTGCTTAACTCCAGCCCTCAGTAATTTATCCTTTATGTTTAAACCTGCTGGTTACACCATCACAGGAAACTGGTGGAGGTTGTGATGGTTCCTCATCAGGAAAAATACAAACCAGATGGCTGTTTGTGTAGGGTCTACTCAAAAGCAATGCCTTTGCTGCCTGGGGCACCTGTCCTGACCCAGGCTGGGGTGACTTTGCAGGCAAAGCAGAATGCTCACATCCCTCTGCAGGAGGAGCCTGCAGGACACCAGTGGGTGTGGGACAGTGTCTGAGGAGGGGAGCTCATCCCTGCCTCTCTACTCCCCACACATCTCCCTGCTCCTTGCCTCTCCTCACTGCACACGGAGCATCCCCTTCACATCACTCTCCTTCACAGAATTCCAGTATCAACACGTCCCTGCAGAGGACCCAGGTGTCCCCCCAGGCCATGTTCATGCGGCTGCGGGCTGGGGAGGAGATGAGCTTCGACATGGATGTCTTCCAGCCCAAGGAGAGCCCTGTGGATCTCTACATCCTCATGGACTTCTCCTACTCCATGTCTGATGATCTGGACAACCTCAAAAGCATGGGGCATAACCTAGGTGAGGGCAGAGCTGGGAGAGGAGGGGAGCCTGCTCCTGTGCTGATGCAGCTTGCTCCTGCCTGTGCTACGAGTCCTGGCAGCACCAGAGAGAGGGATGCAGCTGGCAATGGGCTGAGAGGTGTCTGTTTTAATTAGAGCTTCTCATTATCACTGCTCTGTGCAGCCCTGTGTGGGGATGTCTCTCTGGTCCTGCAGGGATCCTCACATGCTCTCCCCTTCCAGCCCAGCTGGAGCTGGTCTGTGCAGGGCCTTTGGCACCTTGAACCTGCTGGGTGCTATTGCAGGAGCTCCAGTTTTGGGGCTGCCAAAAGCCCAAAGATCTTAAAAAATGACAGTTTGGGAATCCTATCTATGAACTGACCAGCAGAGAAGATGCCAACAAAAGCTCCCTGGAGCGGGGAGCTCACAGGCATCTCTTTATTCATGTGTCTCCCCCTTCCTTTGCTCTCCTCCCAGCTGACTTCCTTCAAGCCCTGACTTCCAATTACACCATTGGATTTGGCAAGTTTGTGGACAAAGTCTCATCCCCTCAGACAGACATGAGACCTGAAAAGTGAGTGAGCCCCATGGTCCCTGAGGTGGGAGGAGAGGGGGTGGAAAGTGCCCTCTGTCCGTGGCTTTCAGTGTTGGTGATGCAGGAGCCTCCATCCACCTCTCTGCCTTCACTGCCAGTGTCTTCCCTGGTCTGCCATCCCTCAGGGCTTGCTGTAGCACTGTGACAGTGCCAGCAGTGCCATCCTCTGCTCTCAGACCCTCCCTGCTCTGCCACAACACACTGCTCGTGTTGTCTTCTCCTCTGTCTGTGCCCTCATCCCTTCTCCCCCTCAGTGCTGAGCAGTCCTTGAGGGACTCCCCCATTTCCTCTCCCTGCCCCCAGCACCCCCTGGCTCCAGCCCCTCACGAGAGCCCTGTTTCCATCTCTCCCAGGCTGCGGGAGCCCTGGCACAACGCGGACTCGCCCTTCTCCTTCAGGAACGTCATCCGCCTGACCAGCAACATCAGCGACTTCAGCCGCGAGCTGCGCAAGGAGCGCATCTCGGGCAACCTGGACGCGCCCGAGGGCGGCTTCGACGCCATCCTGCAGACAGCTGTGTGCAAGGTCGGGGTGGCCAGGGCTGTGTGGGCAATGACTGCATCCTCCTGACCCATCTTCTGCTCACTGACCAGCAGAAGAGGCGCACACTGGCAGCTGGAGCCCCGCTTCAGCTGCAGATGGTTCTTGCTCTCCCAGCCACACTCCCGGTGCCAAGCTGTTTTGCATTCCCAATTTTTCCTAAGCCTTAGAGTGTCTGTCCTGGAGCTGCTTGCTGGGCACCCTGCCTGTGCTCTTTGCTCTGTCCCCCTCCACACCTGCAGTGATGAAACTGCGCCCTGGAAAAGAGCCCACCTGGGCTTGGCAGAGAGATGAGCACAGCTCCAGACACGTCCAGGGAAGCGTGGGCTTGCCCCCTGTACATACATGAGCTGCTGGGTGGGAGACACCCCGTGCTTTGGGGGTGCAGATGGGTGCTGGGATTCCTGGGACACGTGGCTGGTTGTGTTTGCTGCCAGGTGCAGGTGGTGCATTATCCCTTGGCTATTCCAGCTCCTGTCAGTGCTGTCCTTGCCAAGGTGCTGCGCAGGGGTTTGGCAGGCACGGAGATAAAGGTTCCTTCTCCCCCTCCCCGGCTGCAGGATAAGATTGGCTGGAGAAAGGACAGCACTCACCTGCTCGTGTTCTCCACCGAGTCTGCCTTTCACTATGAAGCTGATGGTACCAACGTCCTGGCAGGGATCCTGGCGAGGAACGACGAGCAGTGTCACCTGGACAGCCACGGCACCTACGTGTACGACACCCGGCAGGACTATCCCTCCGTGCCCACCCTGGTGCGCCTCTTGGGCCAGCACAACATCATCCCCATCTTTGCTGTCACCAACCACTCCTACAGCTACTACGAGGTGAGGAGAGCACGGCAGTGATGTCACCTGTCCTCCAGGGCTCTGCCTCAGCGCAGCTGTGAGGGGAAAGTGTTCTCCCAGCAGTTGTCCTAAGCCAACACCTGGGTATTTGGGAGGGTGCCACATTGTGTTGGGGGGCTGCTCTGGGCTGTGGGAGGTCTCAGGGTGCATCACTGGGTGTGGGAATCTGGGTTCCTAGAAGCCTCCCTGTGTTGGTTTCTGCTTCTTGTGAAGCAGTGGAGGTACAGAGCTGGAGAGTAATTTAGGTTGGCAGGGACGTTTGGTCCAAGTGCTGCGCAAAGCAGAGCCCGCTCCTGTGATAGAGGAGGGCTCTCAAGGCCTTGGCTCAGGGGGCTCCTGTCTCTCTGCAGAAGCTGCACAAGTATTTCCCCATCTCTGAGATCGGGGTGCTCCAGGAAGACTCTTCCAACATCGTGGAGCTGCTCCGCACAGCCTTTGAGGTAACGGTGCTCCCTGGAGCTTCACTCCTCTCCCAGGAAGGCAGAGGTGGGCACTCCAGGGCAGGAGAGCAGGCACGGGGCAGGATGTGCCTCTGGAGCAGGCTGGGGTGTCACAGGGCACTGCTGAAAATCCACGTGTTGATCCTCTGCCCCCAGCGCATCCGCTCCAAGATGGACATCAGGGCTGACTTCACCCCCAGAGCCCTGAAGACAGAGTTCACCTCCTCAATGTTTGAAAAGACAGAATCCGGCTCTTTCCACATCACCCGTGGAAAAGTGGTAAGTGCTCGGGTGGCAGCGAGGGAGGCACGTGGGAAGGGGGGCTGAGCTCCCCGTGTCCAGCAGAGCTGGCTGACCCTGCAGCGTGTCCCTTCCTGCAGGGCAAGTTCCACATGCACGTCAAGGCGCTGGAGTTCGTTGGAGGGCAGCACGTCTGCAGCCTGCCCGAGAGGGAGCGGCAGGGCGTGATCCACGTCAAACCCACGTCCCTGAGCGACAGCCTCACCGTGTCAGCCGCTGTCATCTGCGACGTGTGTCCCTGTGAGCAGGTGGGGATCACAGAGCTGCCTTCTCCTGGCCAGCCTGGGAATGTGTTGGCTGATGCATGCGGGTCCTGCTCGACCCCTCAGTGATGCTCAGCCTGGCTGATCCAAGCTGGGTGTGATGTCCTGTGGCAGAGCTTGCTCTTCAGGGCAAAACTTCCCCTTGGGTCTGCCCTTCTGATTCCTGAGGTGGTCTTGGGGGCAGCTGGGCCCATTCAGCAATGCCTCTTCTCTCTTCCCTTCCAGCAACAAGAGCTGGACTCGCCCAAGTGCAGTTTCCACGGGAACTTTGTGTGCGGACAGTGCATCTGCCACCCGGGCTGGTAAGGACCAGATCCACCCCTGCAGGGAGCCAGGGACCACAGTGACACACATTGATCCCTGGGCATCCTGCGGGGACCCACAGTGACACACATTGATCCCTGGGCATCCTGCGGGGACCCACAGTGACACACATTGATCCCTGGGCATCCTGCGGGGACCCACAGTGACACACGTTGATCTCTGGGCATCCTGCGGGGACCCACAGTGACACACGTTGATCCCTGGGCATCCTGCAGGGACCCACAGTGACACACATTGATCCCTGGGCATCCTGCGGGGACCCACAGTGACACACGTTGATCTCTGGGCATCCTGCAGGGACCCTGCTGTTTGTGGGGACCCACAGTGACACACGTTCATCCCTGAGCATCCTCCAGGGACACATGTTCATCCCTGGCCATCCTGCCCAGCACCCCGCTGTGCTGTGCCCTGCTCCTGCCTCTCTCAGCACCGTCTCTGTCCCCAGGAGAGGGGACACGTGTGACTGCTCCCCGGCGTCATCCCCTAACAACGAAGCCTGTATCCGCCCCGGGGACGTGGAGCCGTGCTCGGGGAGGGGCGAGTGCCTGTGCGGGAAGTGCCAGTGCTACTCCGAGGATCAGACCGTGCGCTTCGACGGCGCCTTCTGCGAGTTCGATGTGCTGCAGTGCCCGCGCACCTCCGGCTTCCTCTGCAACGGTGAGAGCACCCCCAGAGCCCAGCTGGGGCTGTGCTGGCACACGGGGGTGTCCTGGGCTGGGGGCACGGGCACGGGGGTGGCTGAGCAGTGATGGATGGGCTGCAGGGAGGATGCTCAGGGAGGATGCTGTGCAGTGTCTGCAGCCCCTGTGCGCCCCGGGGAAAGCGGGGGAGCCGCAGGCAGGGCTGGGCAATGGCAGAATGGCAGAGCCCTGGAGCCCAGGTGACCCCTGCTCTCCCCCAGATCGCGGCCGCTGCTCCAGGGGCGCCTGCGTGTGCGAGAGCGGTTGGGAGGGCCCGAGCTGCGAGTGCCCCACCAGCAATGACACCTGCATCGACAGCCGGGGGGTAGGTGCTGCCCTGCCCTGCCCTGCCCTGCCCTGCCCTGCCCCAGGGTTGGCAGCTCGGGCACTGAGCTGCCGTGCTGACCCCCAGGGCTGCTCTCCCCTCTTCTCTCCCAGGGCATTTGCAATAACCACGGCAGGTGTGAGTGTGGCAGGTGCATCTGTGACATGGCCTCGCTGTACACCAGCTCCACCTGTGAAATCAGCTACTCCCTGGTGAGTCCCTCCAGGTTTGTCACTTACTCCCACGAGGAACCCCCAGGGAAGAAAGGCAAAGCAGAGATGATGGCACATCATCACACAATCCTGAGCAAGGGTTTGTCTCACCTGTGCTGTGCCCAGGGAGGGGCTGCCATGGGAGCTGCTTTGCAGCCACAGGTTTTCTTTGCCCTCCTGTTCACCAGCAGCAGCTTTTGAGAGTCTGTCTGTGTGTATCTGCACCCTGGTGATGGGTAGAGGTGAGGCTCAGCTTGTGGCTTGTTCTGATTTGCCTCAAGACTTGGAAAAAAGCTAATTTCCTAGAATCAAAGTGGTTTGGATTGGAGGGACCTTAAAACTTATCTCATTCCAACTCCTCTGCCATGGGCAGGGACAACTTCCATGGATCAGGTTGCTCAGGGCCCCACCCAATCTGGCCTTGAACACATTTGATTTCCCATTGACAAACATGGGCTAATCCCACAGTGGGGATGGAGAAAGCTGGCTTGATTATGTTTTGGAAAGGCCACTGAAACCCTTGGAGAAGATCTAATTGCTGCCCAAATGCAGGCTGTTGGTATAAGAGATTTTGGAGTCAACTGGGCTTGTAAATCCTTCATTAGCTGCTTGCTCTCAGTGACTTCTCTTTTTGGCCTGGACCTTGCCCTGGCTCTGGGCTGAGGAGCTGCCTCTCCAGCTCTGCCTTTCAGGGCTGTGTCCCCTGTCCCTGCTGGGGTGTCCCTGACCACCCCACCTCCTGTGCCAGGGCTTCCAGGCCGTGTGTGAGAGCATCCGGGACTGTGTCCGCTGCCAGACCTGGGGGACAGGCAACCTCAAAGGGAACTGCAGCTCCTGCCAGCTCCAGATCCAGATGGTGGAGGAGCTGAAGAAAGGTGACATGAGAGGGTGCAGCTGTGTGTGGTGTCTCTGTGTGCCCTGCCCCGTGTGTGTGTGTGCACCTGGGGCTGCTCCCCGAGCCTTTGCTGGCCCTGGTGACTTCACAGCTGTGTCCCCTCTCCCCACAGAGGAGGGTGGTGAGTACTGCTCCTTCCAGGATGAGGATGATGACTGCACCTACCACTACAACCTGGAGGGAGACCCCAGTGTCCTTCCCAACACCACTGTCCGTGTGCAGAAGAATAAAGGTGAGCAGGGAATGTCCAGCCTGGGATCTGGATCAGAGTGACCAACTCCACAGTGCCTCCAATCCCTGCTTTGTGCCTTTGCTGTGCCCCTGGGCAGGCTCAGCTGCAGGCAGCACCTCCCTTCCCACCTTGCTGGGTGGGTGACACTGTCTGTCAAATGAACTGCAAGGGGGGGAGTGTGGCACCCTCAGAGAGCCCTTTGGAGATCCTTTCCCTGCTGCCATGGGCAGGGATTGCTGCAGGGTGCTGCTCAGCCCTTTGGCATGGCTGGCTGTGAGCTGGGTGTGAGCATTTCTCATTCCAAGGTTAGCTGGGCTGCTCCATCCCTCAGAGAGCCGTGGTCCAGCCTGTCCCCTCAGTCCCTGCCTCCCTGCTCACCCCACAGGGGCTGATGTTGCTCTCACTTGCAGAGTGCCCACCTGGGAGCTTCCTCTGGCTCATCCCACTGCTCATCTTCCTCATCCTGCTCCTGGGGCTGCTGCTCCTGCTCTGCTGGAAGTTCTGTGCCTGCTGCAAGGTGAGTGTCTCAGCTGGCTTCCCCAGCCCAGGGAAAGAACCAGATATGGCCAAAAAATGACAGATTTGCAGGATCCACCCAGCCTCCAGCACGGCCAGATTGGCAGGGATGTCCCTGTGGTATCCAACCCTGTGGTGCTGCTGATATGAGCTGCTGGTGAAATTCTGGCCAGATTTCCCCCATCTGGCTAAAATCAGCTTGAGAGCCCCATCCACCCCAGGGCCCATGCATCCCTGCTGATGTGGATCCTCCCTGATGGAGATTGGAAGGGTTTTGTCCTTGGCCACAAAGTGATTGTGTCTCTGTCCATTTGTTTTCTAGGCTTGCCTGGCCCTGCTTCCCTGCTGTGCACGAGGTACCAGCCCCTGCTCCTGGGGAAGGGCTCTGGGGGTGCACTGCCTTCCTGGGTTTGGGGTGTGCTGGGATGAGCATCCTGGGATGGGCTGGAGAGCTGGATCAGGGGGCTTTTAGCAGAGGAGTTCTGGGGCTGCTGGTCCACTCTCCTTCCCTGTCCCACACCCTGGGATGCCCTACAGGGAATCCCACTGCTGGCTCTCCCTGTAATGCTTAGCTGGTGAGATGTGCTCTCCCCACTCCCTTGCTGCCCCCATCCCCTCCCCTCCTGCCCTCCCAACACCCTCAGCCTGCTGGAAACCCTAAAAACCGCCCAGAACAGAACCTCTGGCGCTGTCCCAGCGTGCCCCTGGCCCTGCAGGTCGCACTGTTGGCTTCAAGGAGGATCACTACATGCTGCGGCACAGCCTCATGTCCTGCGACCACCTGGACACGCCCCTGGTGCGCAGCGGGTCGCTGCAGGGCAGGGACACGGTGCGCTGGAGAATCCACAACAACGCGCACAGGCAGGGCGGGACCCCCCCTGCCCCCAGCCCCAAGGACCTCGGTGAGTGGCTGTTGGGGAGGAAACAGAAAAACTTTATAAATATGAGTGCTAGCGAAAAATTCTGAAACTGTAAGTGAAATAGAAATGGTAGCAATTTTTAACTGTGAGGCTGAAAGCAGCTATGTGATGGTTTAGGGCTTCTTTCTTTGTTTAGATAATGCCAAATGTCCCAAATACCAAAGAACCAACAGACATCCTGTTCAAAGTATGGCAGGAAAGGTTTAGAGATAAGAAAGCAGTAAAACATGGTAATTTAGTAATTCCTATAGGTTGCATGCAAATATTAGGAAATTAGTATGTTGTAGTAAATTGGTTAGTAGAAATTAGAATATTCAACATAGAAGAATACTTATTGTATTGTAAAAGGGAAATCGCCCTCTTATTCACTATTCTCTCTTATTCTCTTTATGCTCTATTCTCTTATCCTCTTTACTCTCTATGCTCTATTCTCTATTCTCTCTTATCCTCTTTACTCTCTATGCTCTATTCTTTCTTACACTCTCTCCCTCATATATCCACACCCCAATAATAAACTGCAAACTTCAAGACCAAAATACAGAAACCTCCTAAGTCTGTCCTGATGACCGTCCACCCGACATTAACCCCCACAAGTGTCCCTGTCTGTGGGGTCTCCTGAACTTGAGATCACCCACAACAGGACATTTAGGTGTTTTAAAGTTCAGGTTTTCCCAGCTCGTGCACCGAAGAAGCAGTCACAGGCTGTTTTCTGAGGTTTCCATGGTTGTTTATTATTTCTTTATCTAAAGAATTCCTTTTCTGACTAACAGAGGTCCGACTAGCTAGTTGATCCAAGGCACACTGCTCTTATCTTTTATACTATAAATTATGTACCTAATGTTTACAATTACTTTCCAATACATGACCCTTACATTGCCCTGTCCAGTTTTCCCTCACACCAATCCAAAAGTTCCATCCTAACTCAGAAAATGGATGACAAGAAGAAGAAGAAAAGACATACCACGCTCCATCTTAGCTTTAAACACCCTAATAATAACATTTCTAAAAATTCACTTTTCTACCTTCTAACAATCTAATTTATACTCCACTTATTTTTTGTGACTTGTAATTCTTCCTGCAATGATGGTAATTTTTCCCAAGGGCTTAAATCCAGTCTCCAGGAGTCCTGGGTACTGTGCCAAGGCCTCTGAGACCCCTGCCCAGGGGTTCTCGAGGCTCCAGGGAAGCCAGGGGAACACCCTGGACTCCCACAACTAACCAACATAGTACAAGATACAAATTCTCCAACATTTACATACAACCTGTAGGAATGGCTACATTACCATGTTTTATTACTTTCTTATCTTGGACCCTTCCTGTCATGCCAGGAGAGGGTCTCTGCTGGCTTTTTGGTGTGCTTGCATTATCCTAACATCAGCTGGCATTATCCTAACAAAGGGAGAAGACTTTCAGGCATCCACTCTGCTGCTCTCCAGCCACTCAGTCAAACATCTCAATTCAAAACATCTCAATCTCACCTACACTTTCTATATTCTTAGCATCTTTTGCTAGGCAATCATATCTATAGGACATTCCTATTTCTCCTCCCCTGCATGGGGGTGGGTATTTCTCTGAGTGAGAAGGATGGAGTTCCACGTGGGAATTTCTCTTTCCAGTTCCCTACGGGCTGTCTCTGAGGCTGGCCCGGATTTTCACGCAGAACCTGGGCAGGCAGGAGACCCGGGAGTACGAGCAGCTGCGCAAGGAGGTGGAGGAGAACGTAAGAGCCTGGCACGGGGGGCTTGGGGACAGCCCCACGGGGGTGGGCAGTGCCCCTTCCCTGGGAGCACACAGCTATTGAAAGGAAGGAGCAGCTTTTCCTCTTTTGTGAGAAAGCACCGTTTTTAAGGTCATAATTGTAAGAATTAGCAAAGCATCTCTTTGAGATTTCAGGTTTTCTTTGGGGTGTGTGATCTGAAGCTGCTGTTTGGTTTCAGTTTGCTGCCTCTTGCCATGTCCTGGGAAGAAACCTGGGGTGGGTCAGGGTGGGGTGGTCAGAGGGCTCCTGTGTTTTGGCAGCAGCCTCTGCTCCCTGAGCACATCCCTTTCAGTGAGGGGCACACTGTGACAGTCCCTCTTGCTCCTTGCAGCTGAATGACATTTTCAAGCACATTCCAGGCTGCCACAAGGTCCAGCAGACCAAGTTCAGGTGAGTCAGTGGGGGAGAGGCTCCTGCAGGACAGGGTTCCCCCAGGGCACTGCTGAGGATGGGGTGGAGCAGAGGGCTGGGGTGTGAAATCTGTGATGCTGGGAAGGAGTGTGGTCTGTGACACAAGCCTGGTGTAGTGCCTCACCCACCCAGGGCTGCAGAGCAGAGCCCACCCAGCTGTAGAGGAGGTCTCAGCTGGATTTGGCTTTGGAGCAGCAGGAACAAATCCTGTTGTGTGGTGCTCAGTAGGAGAATTCCCACTGGCTTCAGAAGTTTCAGCCTGATGCAAACTTAGGAGTGCCTGGTGCAGGCTGGAAGGAATTTGGGGATGCCAGTGCTGAGCAGGGAGTGGCATCTCCTCCCCACAGCCTGATCCAGATGTGATCTCCCCTGTGGGCACGTTCCTTGCTGCATTGGGAAACCCGGGGTGGGAGGGAGCAGCTGGGCAGGAGGGAGCATGTGCTGGGGCTCTGGGATGGGCTGGCACCCGCAGGGCAGTGCTGCAGCTCAGGCCTGCACAGGGCTGTGATTCACACAGCACTTGGTCTCTCCAAAGCTGTTAGTCACTCTGATTGGGTTGTTTTGGTTTGTTTTTTTTTTTATTCCCCCAGGTTACAGCCCAATTCTGGGAAAAGGTAAGAGGAATTTGCAGCTCTCTGATGCAGCTTCTCCCTCTTTGTACACACTGTGGGGTGACTGAGTGCCCCACACACTCACTGCCCCCCAGCTGCTGTGTGAGATGAGTTACCCTGGTCTCAGCTCTCACCTGCCTTTCCCTGCCCTGCTCCCAGGCAGGAATACACCATCGTGGACACAGTGCTCACTGCCCCTCACTCAGCCAAGCCTGACATCATCAAAGTGGTGGAAAAACACGTTTCCCACGAGGCTTTCAATGAGCTGAAGGTCGCACCGGGTTATTACACTGTGACCTCTGACCAAGGTAGGGAGCAGAGCCCGGTGTGGCTCCTGGCTGGGTGCAGGGGGTTATTGCCCACCTCTCACCCTTGTCCTTTCCCCCAGATGCTGAGGGGATGGTGGAGTTCCAAGAGGCCGTGGAGCTGGTGGATGTGCGTGTCCCGCTCTTCATCAGGGACGATGATGATGATGAGAAGCAGCTGCAGGTGGAGGCCCTGGAGGTTCCCAATGGCATTGCAAAGATTGGGCGCAGGGTGGTCAACATCACCATCATCAAAGAGCAAGGTGAAGGGCTGTGGCTGTGGGGTGTGTTTGTGTTTGAGTGTGCTGTGTCCAGGCTGATGTGGTTTGTAAGGCTCAGTCTGAGCACCCCCAGGTCACAGAGCACAGACTTGCTTGGTGACTCCTTTCTGAAGTCACCTGCCTCTAAACTGGAGCATCATTTAATGATCCAAAGGAGGGTCATCGTCCCTGCTGACAGAAACATTGACCATCACAAGTTCAGATGCTGCCAGTTCCATGGCAGATTGAGGGCTGACCCCATTCCTCTGCTGCTCCAGTTCCTTGAGTGGAGGGGTGAAGCAGAACCTCTTTGATGTTACTGTGCTAATATCCCCAGAACTTTCCTTGTGCTTCCCACCTGGCTGTTAGAGCAGGGAGCACAAAGGGGAAGTGGGGAAATCTCCAGTCCATGCAATGATACTTCATGCACACTTCACACCTGTGGGTGACTGGAGTTCTGTTCAGAGAGGACACAGGTTTGGGATGTGATTTTGTGTACTTGCTCTACACATTCCTTCTGTCCTGCCCCTTCCAGCCAGCAGCCTCATCACCTTCCTGCAGCCAGCCTATTCCCACAGCCGCTTCGACAAGCTGGCCAAGATCCCTGTCCTGCGGGAGATCATCGACAACGGGAAATCCCAGGTCACCTACAGGACCCGGGACCTCACCGCCAAGAATGGCAGGGTAAGGGTGCTTGGAGGGACTGGGAGTGCAGGGCTGGGGTTGCAGAAGAGGGGTTGTCAGGATGTGGCTGGGACAGGGGGGACCCAAGGGTTGATGTCAGCACAAGGGTGAACATTCTTCTCCATCCCTTGCTCCCTCGGGGGGCAGGACCTGAGAGGATGCCTGTGCCTGAGGCAGAGGGTGCCAGCTGCCCCTGGAGCTGTGGGCACTGGGAGGTGAATGAGGACTGACTGGGGGATGAGGGGAAGCTCTTTGGGAGTCTCCTCATGGATACTGCAGCCTGCAATGATAGAACCACAGAACAGTTTGGGTTGGAAGGGACCTTACAGATCATCTCCTTCCAACCCCCTGCCACGGCTGGAACACACCTCTCCCTTCTCCTCCAGGACTACATCCTCACGGAGGGTGAGCTGGTCTTCCAGCCTGGGGAGACCCGAAAGGAGGTGCAGGTGCCCTTGCTGGAGCTGACAGAGATTGACACCCTCCTCAACAACTGCCAGCTCAAGCAATTCGCCATCGACCTCCTCCACCCCAAGTACGGCGCCAAGATCGGCCGCTACCCCCAGACCACGGTGACCATTGCTGACCCAGGTGCGTGTGGCAGTGACAGTGACAGCGACAGCAGCCTGCTATGCCGTGCACAGAATTCCATCCTCTCTGGAAAAGCTCCTCCAGCTCCCACTGGTAGATTTGGGTCCCCCTCTAGAGGCACGAGTGGGAATAGTCAGTGGGTGGGGAACAGATGGATAGTCTCCCTTGGTAAAGAAACAGAATGGATTCTTTATTCCTTTTCATTGGGAATTTGAATGAAAAGCCATAAAAATAAGGGGGAGGTAGGACTTGCTATGAATGGTGCATGGTGGTTCCTGCAGCTGGACAAGAAAAACTGTCATCAAGTGGGTTAATAACATAAATAATGTATTTATCACACCATGGCAGGGTAGTGCTGAGAGAAGCACACTTCCTTCTATTTCATCTGAGTGGGAGGACTGGCACTGATATAAACTTTCCTGTCTGCAGAGCTGGTGGATGGTGTCCCCTCGATGACTGGCCTGGCCCAGGTCCCCCAGTCCCCCAAAGGCCGCCTGAGTGCACCACTTAATCCCAATGCCCGAGCCCTCAGCTCCAGGGAAATCAGCTTCAACTGGTTTCCTCCACCAGGAAAGCCCCTGGGGTACAAGGTAAGGGGGAAGTGGATCCCAGGGAAGAGTGTGGGTCCCCTCCTGCAGGTGTTTCACACAGACATTGGTACCAAAGGGGTCCAAGTACACACCCAAAAGATGGAGCAAGTTCACCCCTTCTGGTCCCCTCCATCCTTGAGGGACCATCACTAGTGATTGAGGGATATGCAAGAAAGATTCCTGGTGGATTCATCTCCCTTTCCATCACTTATGACTGTCCTGGCCTCCCATTTGAGAGGAATGGCACAACACCATTCCCAGAGCTGATTTAGTAAGAAACAAGGAATTTCTCACGTATTATGTGAGGATCTGAGGGAATCACAGCTTGCACTTGCTTTGCCAGGTGAAATACTGGATCCAGGGAGACCCTGAGTCAGAGGCCCATCTCATTGATGTCAAAGCCCCATCAGCAGAGCTGACAAACCTTTACCCCTTCTGTGACTACGAGATGCAAGTCTGTGCCTACAACGCCATGGGAGAAGGGGCTTACTCGGACATCGTGCAGTGCCGCACGCTGGAGGAGGGTGAGGGACCCCTCACCCCCAGCACCAGGGGCAGGGCTCCAGCCCTGAGCTCCTGCTGGTCTCAGGTCAAGCACAGAGTGTCTCCAGCTGTGGTCTCAGAGCTCTGGGCACCCCCTGGCTCCTGCCTTGCACTGAGGGGAGCTCTTTGCTTTTCCCTCCCCAGTGCCCAGCGAGCCCGGGCGCTTGGCTTTCAACGTCGTGTCTTCCACCGTGACCCAGCTGAGCTGGGCTGAGCCTGCAGAGACCAACGGGGACATCACGGCCTATGAAGTCAGTTATGGGCCTGTCAACGAGGACAATGGTAAGAGTGTGTTTTTGGGACAGTCCAGCCAGGCTGAGGGGCTGCAGGACACTTCCTACAGCCTGGGCTGGTCCCAAGCTCAGGAGCAGAGCCAGAAAAGCTCCAGGCATGTTTCTTTTGAGAACTGGGATTTGGACAGATCACTTCTTGATGGAAAAGTTGCCAGTCAGGATTTAACCCTGCAAGTGCCAGAAAACTCTGTTCCCATTCACTTCCAAGGTGTTTTATGTTATTTTTCATCTCGAAAACTTAGTTCACAGGTCTAGATAAAGGGGTGGGGTGCCAGGAAGGTGTTATTTGTGACACACAAACAACTTCAGCATTGGGTTTGGGAGTTACCCTGAGGTGATGCTGCTTGCTGTGAGCAGCCCAAAGAGCTCTGCAGTTGTTCCCAGAGCCAGGCTGTGTCCTGTGCAGGGTGCTGTGTGGTCTCTGTGCCTGGTGGTGACAGGCTGCCCGTGCCTTGCAGCCCCCGCTGGGCCCATGAAGAAGGTGCTGGTTGAGGACCCCAAGAAGCGCATGGTGCTGATCGAGAACCTGCGGGAGTCGCAGCCCTACCGCTACACGGTGAAGGCCAGGAACGGCGCGGGCTGGGGGCCCGAGAGAGAGGCCACCATCAACCTGGCCACGCAGCCCAAGCGCCCCATGTCCAGTGAGTGCCAGCCTGGGGGCAGGGGCAGTGCTGGGAGAGCTCCCCATCGCCCCAGCTGCTCCCCCAGCTCTGTTTGCTCTGCTGCTCCAGCCATCCTGCCAGTGCTGAGGGTCAGCCTGAGCGCTGGGTGGTTTTTTTGCTGCTTGTCTGATGGCACTTTCCACCTCTCCTGCAGTCCCCATTATCCCTGATGTCCCCATCATTGATGCAGAGGGAGGTGAGGACTATGACAGCTACCTGATGTACAGCACGGATGTGCTCCGCTCTCCAGCTGGCAGCAAGAGGCCCAGTGTCTCTGATGATTCAGGTTCGTGTCTCTGAGTTTGAAAAGATCATTTCTAACATTCATTTTCCTTAACAGCAGCTTTCAGCAATGAGCTTCACTGCTCCTTTCCATCTCTCAGGGATGGGGAGATCAAAGTTGTGGAGATGGTGGAGATCAGCCTTTCCAAAGCTCAGTAGCTGCATCCATGAGAACACTTGGCTGGTCACAGTGCAAATAGGGCCAGTGCCTCCTTGTTGTAGCCGTGGGGCAAAGAGAAATCTCAGTGTGGGGTGGGAGAGGAGTTTTTCATGGCCCTCCCTGCTCATCTTCTCTTTGTGTTGCCATTTGGCTGGACCCTGAGAGTTAACATCAGCAAACAAGAGGCACAGATCTCTGAGTCCCTCGGGATCAGGAGGGAACTCAGCAGTGCTGGCAAGGCACTGGCCTCTCTTCCTCCATCCCCTCACTGAATGAGCCTTGTGCTGGGACATGAGCCATGAGTGAAATGATGAGGTGTGTCTGTAGAATCTTCCTGGAGGGTTCTCCAGGGCCTGGGACCCAGAGTGAGTCCCTGGTCTTATCTGAGAGCAAGGTGATGGGAACACCAGGAGTCTGCCCACCCTGAGTGCACACCAAGGAGTGATGAAACCTGTCCTGAGCAGACCACCATTGTTGCAGACTCATCAGGCAGGGACTTTGACTCTTACCTTTTGTCACAATGGACACAGGGCTGGAAAACAGTCTGGGGGTGGAGGAACCCCCAATCCACCATTCTGCACCTACCAGCTGTTTGCACCACCCGAACTCCTGAGCTCAGCCTTGGACCACGGGCTGTGAGCAGCCATTGTCCCCACTGCTGCTTGTCCCTTGCTGTCCCCAGCAAGCAGCACGGAGCTGGTGGCTGGCCCACCCTGACCCCTGCAGACCAACACCAGCTTGCCTTGTCCCAAAAGGCTCCAGGTGGAAATTTGTGCCGCTGCTGGGAGAAGAGCTGGACCTTCGCCGCATCACCTGGAGGCTCCCGCCCGAAACCATTCCCCGGCTGTCTGGCAGCAGCCGCCTGTCCTCGGACACCGAGGGGCTGCTCCCGGAGGAGGACAGCGCCAGGAGCAGCGGGACGCCCCGGCCCCAAGCAGGTGAAGGGCGGCTCTGTTACAGCACTGAGTGTCCTGTCCCGCCCTGCTCACAGCAGGGGCTCTGGGCTCCCCTGGGTGCCCACCCTCGTGGCGCTGTGATCTGCTCCAAAGCCGTGTCCTGCTGTGTCTGCTCCTGGAGTGTCAAGGTAACCCCATCTCGGCACCGACTTGGGAGCCTGCCAGCAAGTTCCTTCCACCAAAGCTGGACCTTCGAGGCAGGAGCAAACTCACATGATACCTGCTAAGTGCCACCTCCAAGGGCAGCTCTTCAGCTAAATTAAGTGCCCTGAGCTTCTGGGGCAGATCTGCTGGACTGTTAAACAGAAATCACCTTCTCATAGCTGGCTGATCTCCCCTGCTGGGAGGGGATGGGGATTTGTTTGTCAAGGACCAGAACAACGGAGCGGAGTTTGCTTTTCAGATCCAGCTGAGATGGGATCCAGAATGAGATCTGGAGAAACCTTCTTCATAAAGGGCCACTTTCCTTCTTCCACCTTCTTTTAAAATCTGAAATTATAAACCAGTGCTTGTGTCTAAGGGGAGATGTGAGAGGATGTGGTGAGAACCACGAGGCAGTGCCCCAGCAAGGCCGAGGTCTGGAGTTACCTTGGGCACCATGGTGTGTCTGTGCAGGGAGAAGTCTTTGTTCACCTCTTGTTTCTGTGTCTCACGTTGGGTCCTGTGGCTTGTTCTAGATGTAGCATTCCAGAATCACCTTCCAGAGTGGCTGAACCTGGGATTCAGCCAAGGCAGGGGGCACCATGATGCCTCCTGCTTCCTCCTCATGGAAAGTGGAGCAGAGCTTTGTCCACAGCCACATCCCTCACGCTGTGCCCTCTTCCACAGAGCACTTGCTGAATGGCCGGGTGGACTTCTCCTTCCCTGGCAGTGGCAGTGGCAGTGGCACCCTGACCAGGACAGCCAACACCAGCTACCACCAGCTGAGCTCCCACGTGCACCAGGAGCACAGGGTGATGGGCAGCTCCTCGCTGACCAGAGACTACTCCACAGTGCTGCTGGGGCATGGTGAGTGCCACAGGGATGGGACCTGTGCCTCCATCCCATCACTGCGTCCTGAAGTCCTTGTGGGGTGAGGAATGTGCTCAAAGCTAAGGGGGCCTATGAACTGCAGGTCTAGAAGGTCATGTCCCCACCACTGGTGTCTTGGTGCTTTGCTGAGGCCCCTCTGCTTGCAGACCTGTTTGGAAAGGCTTCCCACCCCTCACAGGCAGGGAGCTCCATCCTTTTCCTCACACCCCAAAGCACTCCAGGGAGAGCACGTGTCTCTCCTCCTCACTCTGTCCAGCAGTGTATTTGTCTTTCAGCTCCATGTGTGTCAATCAGCTGGTGCTGACAGAAGGTTGTTTAAAGATTCTTCAAACCTGAGCCTTAAAAAGCCACCTGTGCAGGAGCCTGGGCTGAATCTGCTCTGAAATCTCCAATGGTGTTTTTCTCTTTCTTCTTGCACTGCTTCTGTAGATTCCCCGGGGACACTCCTCCCTCCCATCTATGAAGATGCTGGGAGGACACTCCTCTGGCCCCGGGACGTGGGTTTCAGGAGCAGGGCAAAGGTGAAGGGTTACTACCCCAGCATTGGCTGTCGGGACTCTGTAATCATGGCTGATGGGTCTGCAGGGATGTGCAAGTACATAGGTACAGCTTGTCCAGTGCTTCCTCCCAGCCACACATCCCATAACAGCCCAGCACTGTCCATCCATGAGCTGCTGCCATCCACTGCTCACCCCAGAGCTCCTCTGCCTGGCTTGCTGTGTGCTGTGCTGATCTTCCTTCTGACCCAGCCTGCACCTCCATCACATCCCCTTCCCATTTGCAGGTGAATTGCAGGTTTCAACCCACCTGGACTGATTAACATTCACCACCACTGCTGCCACCGTGCTCTGATCAACCCATTGTGCCCATTCTCTTCATTCCTAACAAGCTTCTTGTTCTCAGTCTTACTCCACAGGCCTTTGGAGAGCTCTTGGGGAGAACGTGTGCTCTTTGTGAGATGTCCCTCTGCAAGCTCCTTGTCATTGAAGGGCTTCAGTCCCTGAGTGTCACCTGGCAGGCTGCTGTGCTCTCTGTGAGCCTTGTGTCCCAGTGGGATGAGCTGAGGAGCACCCAGATGTGGTCCCAGGCCACATGAGCAGGGCCTGATTCAGCTGTAGGTTAGGGCCAGATTGATTGAGCTACACCTGATGAGGTCTGTGAAGCTTCTGGCAGACTGGACTGGGTGCTTAGGGGTGAGGAAGGTCACAGCCAGCTCCAGGCCCCTTCTGTGTGCTTACATTCAGTTGTCCCACCCAAGCTTGGCATCCTGAGGCCGTGGGACATCCCTGCAGCTGTGCAGAGCCAGCCAGTCCCCCTTATGACAGGTCAGCTTGCAGAATGACATCTCACCACATCCTCCAAACCATCAGGACCATCCCATGTTTACCTGTGCCACCCCCTCCTCTCCCCCAGCCCCCTTAACCCCCATCCCCAAACTCTCCAGGCTGATGCTCCCTCTCTGCCTCAGACCCCAGGAAGGCTCTGGGCATCCCTGACACCCCCACCCGGCTGGTGTTCTCTGCGCTGGGCCCCACGTCCCTCAAGGTGAGCTGGCAGGAGCCGCGCTGCGACAAGGAGCTGCAGGGCTACAGCGTGCACTACCAGCTGCTCAGCGGAGGTCAGTGAGTACTGCAGGGGCTGCTCTGGCTCTGCATCAGCTGCTCTGAGCAACAGGATTATCTCCAGAGGTGCCTTCCAGCCTCAACCCTTCTGGGGTCCTGCATCCCAAGTTTGCTTCTTGTGTTGCCTTTTTTTTGTGCAGGAAATGTTGCAGCTACCTGACAGCTTTCACTCCTTGTTTCTCCTAGAGGGAGAGCAGTTCCTGGAGTTGCTTGTAGAATCATCTCTCCTCCAAAAAACACCCCCCTTTGATTCTCTCCATCAGCCAAAATACCTTACATGATTTTTTTTTTCAACACGAGACTTATAAAATATTTTCATTTCAATCCTCCTTCTACTTACACGAATCTCAGGGAGGTATTAGTGAAAATATAATTCTTTTCTTGGAAACTTCTGGAGTTTTCAAGAAGCTGTTGCTTCTCTCAAGCCTTTATTTGGGAAGACATCTCATCCTGCACTACCCATTGTTGGTGCAAGGTGTGATGCAGGTGGTTGGGGAGGGATCCTGGATGGCTTTTGCAGGCAGTTTGTCTGAGACAGAGTTTAGGTGAAAGTCGTGGCTCTTTGTGCCTGTAGCCTGGTGTTGACATCCTTTTATCTGTGTGTCCCAGGAGAGGTGCACAGGATCACCATCCCCAACCCCAGGCAGAACTCGGTGGTGGTGGAGGACCTGCTGCCCAACCACTCCTACATCTTCAAGGTGAAGGCGCAGAGCGAGGAGGGCTGGGGCCCCGAGAGGGAGGGCGTCATCACCATCGAGTCCCAGGTGGACCCGCAGAGCCCGCTCAGCCCCGTGCCAGGTGAGGAGCCAGGGACAGAGGGTGGCACTGATTCTGTGCTGCTGCCTGCAGAGCTGGCTGTTTTCTCTCCCCTTGCCACATCCTCAGCTCTCCTTTCCTTCCTCTCATTTTGGAACAGAACCTTCTTCCCCACACATTCACTCGTTGTCCAGGGAGCTGAGCACGTTCCATAAATGCTCTGTGCAGACCCCTCCCAGCTCCCTTTGCTGTGATTCTGACGTGTCCCCTGTGCCCTTGCAGGTACCCCCTTCACCCTGAGCACCCCCTGTGCCCCTGGACCGCTGGTTTTCACTGCCCTCAGCCCGGATTCTCTGCATCTCAGCTGGGAGAGACCCCGCGAGCCCAACGGGCCCATCCTGGGTTACAGGATCACCTGTGAGATGCTGCATGGAGGAGGTACAGCATGGGCTGAGTACAGACACAGCTCCCTTAGGATCCCACAGGATACCTCCAGCTGAGGCAGCAATCTGCTGCATTTTGGCTGGGACCAGTAGAAGAGTTTGCTTACATCAGTGCAACGTGGGGACATGAGGCTGGGTCCAGGGCTGGGAGCTGGTGGCTCCTGACACTTTGTGCCATGGTGTGGTCTGCTCTAACAGATGTGGTGGGAAGAGGAATGACCTGTTGATTATTGCAGCCAAAACCCCGTGGAGGTTGGTTGTTGAGGTTGCCCACTGTAGTGAAATGGGGTTGTTTTAACCCTTGGTGGAACTGGGTGCAATCCTACAGCCATGGGCTGTATAAAGCTCAGAGAAAGCCAAGGCAGCAGATCTGGGGGGGGTGAGTTTGGAGCACCATCACTCTGGTCTGTATTCACCACTCTGTGTCTCTGTGGGTTAGGGGAGCCCAGGACAATCTATGTGGAAGGAGACAACCTGGAAACCACCCTGACTGTGCCCCACCTGAGCGAGAACGTCCCGTACAAGTTCAAAGTGCAAGCCAACACCACCCAAGGCTTTGGACCAGAGAGAGAAGGCCTCATCACCATTGAATCTCAGGACAGAGGTACAGGACCGTGTGGAGGAGCAAAGAGAAACCTCTCAGAGCAGGGGACACAACTCCTGCAGTCACCTTCCAGCTCATGGTGACTCCATGCTCCAGGGAAGACATGGGGACAGTTTTCCATGAAGGCAGTGCTGTCCCAGTCCTGGTGCACTGAGTGAGGGAATACCTGGAAATGTGTAACTGATGGTGAAACTTCTGCCTTTTTCTACAAGTAACCTGGAGGCAGTTTCTTACTGCCCAGGTGTGAGACCTTCCCAGTCCTCCCAGTTCCTCCTGAACCTGCTCTGATATCAGCAAGGGAAGATTCCTGAGCTTGCTGGTGCTCACTGTGCAGGGTTGCAAGATCTTTGTTATTTCTTGACTGACTTGTTCCTTATCCTTCTCCCCAGGTGCTTTCTCCCAATTTGGAGGACAGCAATACACGAGAGAAGTTTACAAATTCCCCACTGAATACACCACCAAAACCAGTATCAGCCATTCCTCCCTGGATCCCCACTTCACAGGTAGGAGCTCATTGTTGCTTTGGGTCCCTCAGGTGGGATTGGGGAGGGTCAGCCCTTTTCCTACACTGTGTCCCTGCCTTGCCCCAGGTTGCAGTCATTTCCACACATGCTGCCCAGTCCTGGAGGGAATGCTGAATTCCAGAGCTCTCCAGCACATCACAGGGACCCAATCATAGCTCTGCCTGCAAGGTTCTATCTCTGCAGAGCAGAAAAAAGCAGAGCAGTGGGACAAACATCTTTACTCACATCAATGTAGTTGTCCTGTGTTGTCCCACTTGAACTTATGGATTCATGTTGCAGCACAGAGAATTTGGGAGCTGTTGGGAGATCCATCCTCTTGACTGACCCTGAATCCCTGGGAGGTTGTCCTGGTTTGAAGGACAGGTGTCTGCCAATAAAGGCAGAAGCTTCTCTTTGAAATGGAGAATATAAATCCCCTTCCTCCAAATTGTAATATTTTGAAATTAAGGGGCTCTCAGGCAAAGATATGGGAATTAGGAATAACAGTTGTTTACTAGGAAAATTAAAATAGAAATGCAGTATTACACAGAACAATCCCAACCCTGCCAGAGTCAGAATCCAAGCTGACACCCGTCAGTCAGTCAGGGTGTTGGCACAGTCCCATTCAATGGTGGCTGCATCCTCCTGCAGGGGCAGATGTGGTTCAGCTGGAGCAGTGCTCCTGGAGAAGGTGCAGTTTCCTCTGAAGCTCCAGGGATGATGTGCAAAGGTCTGGCTTTCCTCTGGGATCCAGTGGAAAGAAGGTCCCTTGGTGTCCAAATCTCAGTTTTTATCTGGGTAGGAAAGGCTTGGCTCCTCCCCTGGCTGGAGCATCTCCCAGTGGGACGATGGAATTTTATCAGTCATGCCCTGGGACTCACTGGCCATGAACAGGAGATATCTCCTGGAGGGAGGATGGGCTGTGGGAAGATAAAGATGATTGCCCAGCTGGTTTAAAGATGGCCCATGAGCAGATAATGTGTGCCAGGAGATCAGGGGCACTGCCCCACCCGGCTGCAGCAGATGGGGACAGAATTCACATTTCTGGCCACATCAACCCAGCACAAGCTCCTTAAATCCTCCTTTCTGTGATGGCAAACACTGGCTGGAGTGGTGACCCCAGGGCTGTGCCTCCCCTGCAGACGGGGTGCTGGTGAGCACCCAGCGCGTGGAGAACTCCAGCAGCACCCTGACCCAGGAGTTTGTGAGCCACACCGTGCTGGCCAGCGGGACCCTCACCCAGCACCTGGAGAGGCAGTTCTACGAGGCCTGAGCCCCAGCACCAGCAGGATTCTGGGATCAGAGGCCAGGATTTTATGGGACAACCCAAGGTGCTTCATCCAGGCAGCTCCTCCTGCAGCACAGCCCCTCGGTGGCACTGCAGGCTCTGGGCTTCTCCTTTGGAGCCCAGCACACCCAGAGCTCTGGCACAGCTCAGTCTGTAACTCATCCTACAGGGGATGTCTCCATGGCTTCAGCCTCTCCAGGTAAATGGAATGAAATTGTTTTATTGTCAGGTCCTCGGTTTTGAGAGGATCTCAGATGTCAAAATCATCATTTATAGAGAGTAACCATTTCCAGTTTTGTTCCAGGCTCTCTGGCAACTCACTGTCCACTGGAGATGGTTCTTTTGTTCAGTATGGGGGTTCTTATGAGAGCTGCAAGTAGGGTTTTGGGGTAACCTGTGCTTTCTTACTGCACCTGTTTGTGCCTGTCCTTTGCTGCTGACATTTGGTACCACAATGGCAAAGAATAACTTTTCATTTGTGTTGCATTACTTGATGGCCTCTGATGCTTTTTTGGTTTTTTTGCATACAATATTGTACAGTTTTAATAGTATATATATAAATATATAAAAAGTATTTTATTATTTTATTAAAAAAATGGAGATGGATGAGATCTATGCTGAATATGGAGGCTGCACTGGGATTGTGGCTGCTGGGAAACATGAATAAGTGGAAGAAATGAGTTAAGGGCTTGATCCAAAGGCCACTTGAACCCTGTGATGAGGCTGGTGGGCTCTGCCTTGGACCTGAAACCTTCAGACCAGAGATTCCAGCAGAAATCTGCAAGGGGCTGGATCCACTCACAGCAGAACATCCCCCAGCTGGAGCACTTGGCCATGGAAGGAGGTGAGGGATGGGGATGGCCCCAGCAGCCAAGATGGGAACTGCATTGGGATTCCTTACACAGCTGATGTGGAGAGTGAGATTTCAGGGCACAGGATCTTGGGTATCTTAAAAGACTCTTTGCCCAGCAGCAACATCCATAAAGGGACCTGTGATCCTTCAGTAAACACAAAGGAAGAGCAAGCCTGGGAACCACAGGCACTCTCACCATCCTGAACAAGTCTGAGACTCCTTCAGCTCCCCTCACACAGCTCTGGGCTGAGCTGAGACCCTGCTGGGCTCCAAGTCCCAGTGCTGGGCAGGATCCCTGGAGGCTCCCTGCCCCCTGCCAGGAGGAACAGACAGACTCCCTGTCTTGCAGAGCAGTGCAAGGTTTCCCTGTGTGTCCCACCTGCACGGGAGCAGGTGAGGATTCTGCCCAGAGCCTGCCTGGAGCAGCAGCTGCCTCTGCTCTGGGTCAGAGCTTCCAACCAAAGCAGCAGCTGCCTGGCAGCATCACCAGCCTGCTTTGATCTCACAATGAACCTTGGCTTTTTTTGTGGTTTTCTTTTTTTTTTTTCCTTTTAATTTTGCACTCTGAAGAAGAGCTCACCACTAATGTTTCCCTCTCCTCTTCAGGCTTTTTATTTCACTGGGGGAAGGGTTGTACATCTTTCAGCCAAAGATGGATGTGGGTGAATCAATGCACAGGATTCTCCATGACTGAAAATGGAGCTGGGTCAGTTTTGAACTTGGCTCAAGGGATCCTTCACCAGCCCTGAGGTTTTACTGTGCCTGCAAGAAGCACTTATTTCTCCTGAGCAAGTGCCAGTGGCATGAGGCTGCCTCCCTCCCTGCTCCCTTCTTGCCTGGGGTTGGGATTTTCTCTCCTTCTGTACAAGGACTCTGTGACTCTTTCCCTGGGCTTTGTGGTCCAGGGTCAACTGAGAACTGCCTAAACAGGGAGTTTCCCAAGCATTTTAACCAAAGATGATCCTGTTCTCCAAGAGCAGAGCATGGCCCATCAGCTGCTCTCCAGGGAATCAGGCCTTCCCCATGCACTAACCCAGACCTGTCCTTTTTAATTTCATCTGGTTCTTGGAGCTGGTGCTGTTTCAGCCTCTCCAAGCTGGATCCAGAGCAGGTCTTTGATCAGATGACTTCCTCTTGCACTCAATAAATATTTTCTCTATATCCTGCCTCTTTATTGTTGTTGTTGTTTTAGTAAACAAAAAAATCCTCCCCTCATCACTATCCTCCATCTGCAGCTCTGTGCTGCAGCTCTGCTGGACTCCACAGCCCTGGCACTGGCTCCTTATACCAGTGCAATCTGGAGACAAACCAGGATCCTCTGAGGAACAGTCCCAAGTGATTTTTGGTTCACATGGGCACAGAACAACTGTGCAAATGTTTTGCTTTTATTAGGTAAATAATGCAGGACAACTGATCCCTTGGAACAGCCTTGGGGAGGGAGGCAATGCCAGCCCAAGGTTCCCAGGTGAGGTGGTCACTCCTCTACAGGGGCAGAGCCTTTGCCCCTCCCGAGGGCTTGGTGAGGTAGAAGGTGGCTGTGCCACTGTATTTCTCCTGGAAAAGAAGAGGAGCAGTGAAGGCTGGGGCTCTGGGGATGGGGGATCCATGCCCTGCTGGTCAGTTCCACACTCACTCTACCTGCACTCTTCACTGGGCTGTAACTCCTGGTCATGTTTCCTCTCTCCCACCTTTGCCTTTTGGTCTCTCCTCATTTCAGACCCTCCTTTCCCTCTCCTCCAGCTATTTACAGGGTGCACCATGATCCCACAGAGCAGCAAAATGATGCTCTGCCTTGCTCACAGGCCCCATGTCCCAACACCCCCATTTCCAGCTACCTGTGCTCGCCAAGGTTAGGTGTTAGGGAGTTAGGAAACGCTGGTGATGGCACTGATATTTTCTCTGAGCTATAACTGCCAGTATTCAGCTCAGCAGTGCCCAAGTTCAGCTCAGATCACTTTTCTGCAGATTGATTTGGCATTCCTGAAGCTTCCCCAGCACCTTTTCATTCCCTTTCTCAATGCAGTGAGGTCCTGGGGCAGGGCTCTGTGAGTGGCACCAGTGCTGATCTGCCTGCAAGGGCTTAGTGCCATCAACAGACTCAGGGCTACCTCTGCACAGCCCTGGATGGGCTCCACCAACCCCAAATGGCTCAGGAGTGACAGCTCAACAGTGTCCCTGTGCTGTGCCCCTGAGTGTTCCCTTGGGATCTTCCAGTCAGTGTCCTTTTCTGCCACATACCTGGATGTGCTGCTGGGCTCTGTCTGCAGCTGCAGCTTCCAGCAGTGTCACTGTGCAGCCTCCAAAGCCTCCCCCAGTCATCCTGCTGCCATAAACCCCATCCACCTCCAGGGCTGCTGCCACCAGCTCGTCCAGCTCCGGGCAGCTCACTTCGTAGTCATCCCTGGAGAGAGGAGAGCCCTGTCCTGCACCGGGAGCAAGCACTGCACCCCCACAGCTGCAGCTTGTGTCCTGGTGCAGCCACTGCCGTGGCAGCGATGCTGGGTGCTGCAGGAGCTGCAGGAGCTGCAGGTGCTGGCCCAGCTCTGCCCAGAGGGGCTGTCAGCATCCCTGGCCATCCTCACCTGAGGGAGTTGTGGCTCTCCACCATCAGCCTCCCGAAGGTTCTGTAGTCCCTGTGCTGCAGTGCCTGTGCTGCCTGTGCTGTCCGGGCGATCTCGCCGATGACGTGCCTGGCCCTGCGGAACACCTCATCCCCCAGGCTGCTCCTGGCCTCTGCAGAGACGTGTGTGCCTCTGCAGCAAAGCCTCACAGCCTGCAGGGCGCTGCAGGGCTGCATCCTGCAACCCTCCCGTGCCAAAGCTTCTCTGCCCGCAGCGCACTGCCAGCACCGCCTGAGCACCCACCCCCTGCCCCAGGTCCCAGCTCTCGATGCCCCAAGGAGTGGCCAGAGACGAGGGGGGACTGTCCCCACCTTCCAGCTCGGCCAGGATGGCGTCCCTCAGGCTGGCCTTGCCGAGCGCCGCCGCCGCCCGCTCGCAGTGCCGCCGGCGCTCGGGGTACGCGCTGCCCGCCAGCGAGTGCCGCACGTTGGAGTTGGTGATGAGCACGGCCAGCCCGGCGTCGGCCAGCGGCACAGGGACGGTCTGCAGGGACCTGCAGGGACAGCTCAGCCATGTGCCCGCCCTCCCTGGCTCCCTGACACCGCAGTGAGGCCACGCAGGCAGATCCCGAGCTACAGAGGCAAAGTCCTGGTGGTTTAGGGTTTCACTCAAGCATGCCACTCCCTCCCAATTATTAGTCCCATAATAGACCCTGCAGGTAAAACAGCCCAGGCAAGCAGCAGAAAGGTTGCAGGAGGAGGAATGAAGACAAGGAGGAATTAAACCTCACCACGAGGTTTTGGGCTGGGTTCATGGCCACAGGGCCAGCTCATCCCCAGCTGCCCAAGGAGGTGGGCACAGCACAGAGGGCTCAGTGCCCGACCCTGACCTGCAGTCGATGAGCAGTGCATGGCCTTCCTTGCCCATCACAGATATGAGCTGGTCCATGATCCCACAGGGCATCCCAGCAAACGTGTGCTCTGCTTTCTGGCACGCCAGCGCCTTGGCCACCAAATCCCCGTCATCTGTGCCACAGCAGAGACACGCAGGTTAGCAGCTCCTGCAACTTTGTCCCTTGCCTGGCAGCAGGGGAAGCAAACATGGAGGTGAAGGGCTGTTTTCCTACAGAATGGGGTTTTGCTACTGCAGGTGCTTGCTCCTGCACCACTGCATGGCATCTATGCCAGGCTGGGCCCCCAGATCCAGCTGGATGTGATAATTGACACTGGTGTTTCAGGTATCTTGATTTTTTGGGGCATTAGGGTGAGGAGAGAATGCTCCCAAGGGAACTTCCTCTCATCCCCTTGGCCAGCCCCAGGAGGTGTCCATGGATTTTAGGTCTGGGCAGGTCAGGCTGGATGAGCCAGGGGAGGCACACAGGCAGGGCAGTGCCAGCTGGGGAGCTGTTACCCACTCACAGCAGCATTTCCCAAGGGCTGTGGGATCCAGCTAAGGGCACCCCCTTACCCCAGCTCCCAGCTGGAGACAGGTGCTGGGGCCCAGGGCTGCCTTACCAGGGCAGAGCTGCTGCAGGAAGGTGTACGTGGCCACCTCCAGAGCAGCCGAGCTGGACAGGCCCCCGCCCAGGGGGATGTCACTGGCCATGACAGCACTGAAGCCTGGCACGGGACCACCTGCAGGAAGAGAAGGGAGCAGGGGGCCATGAGCCCCTGCAGGGCTGTGTGTGCCCCACAGCTCACGGGGAATGACACAAGGAGCCCCTGTGCAGCATGTCACAACACAGGGTGACCCACAGCAGCGTGACCCGGCAGCCCCCCAGGCACAGGAACTTCGGAGCTGAGGCTGAGTTTGCTGGAGCCTGGTCCTGGCAGAGCCGTGGGATCACACAGACACTAGAGGAGCCCCTGGAGCACTCCCAAAGCTGGACCTGAACACCAGTGCCCCGCCAGGGGGGCTCTGAGCCGCCCCCAGCCCAGGCCTTACCCCGGTAGTGCTGGATGACGCCCTTGACGTAGTTGGCCCAGCGAGGCAGCCCCGGGCTCAGGGCGCTGCCGGGACCGGGAGCCGGGAACTGCACCCTGCGGGGCTCGTCCGCCTCTGCCGAGGTGGTGACGATGGAGATGGTCCCGTCCTGCCTGGGGGATCCCACCAGCACCGTGCCCAGCTGCAGGGCCTGCGGGGGGGAAGGTGGCTCAGACCCCGCAGCACCCCTTGAAGCATCCCCACAGGCAGGGCACAGCTGTGGCTGCTTCAGCATCCGAGCGTTCTCCCCACTGCACACTGCTGCCTCTCACGGAATTAAACCTCCTGCCTATTTATTGACACACAGGGTCAGTTTTCCCACTGAATGTTGTGAACCAGCCCCACAACTTGGTTCCGGGTGCTGCTTGTTGGGCTCCGGGGGAGTGGTAACCACGTCAAGAATGGGAGAGAATTCGGGAAGTTTTCTTGCCTGCCAGGGAATTCAGCTGACGCTGCTCGGTCTCACAGTAATTAGCTGTAGGTTCGATTTAGGACTGAGTGGGGACTTCCCCGATGAGCCAAAGGGGCTCCGAAGGAAAAGGAAGCTCCTGCTGTTCTGAACCACCTCTGCCACCAAAACATCGCTCTCTGGGAACGGGAAGTTGTTTGACGGGATTGCAAAAAAAGGGCTTCAGCCTCTCGGAGAGGCGGCTGGGAATTCTCTAATCACATTCCCCGTGCAGCGAGCGAGGAGCTGGGCTGCAGGGGAGCTGCAGCAGGGCTGGCTCCGAACCCCACGGAGGGTCCTGGGTGGGTATCCCGGAGGGACCATCCTGGGACAGGGGTGGCAAAGCGGTGGCCGAGGGCTCCCGGCGGCGGCCAGAGCAGGAGCCGGAAGGGTGACCCGGCCAGAGCCCGGGGCCGGGGCGGCGGAGCACGGCCCTTACCATGGGCAGCACGAAGCCGCCGTTGTAGTCGGTGTGCTCCCCGATCAGGTTCACCCGCCCGGGGGCCCAGGCCGCCAGCACCGCCGCACCCCCGAACGCCGCTTCGTGCGCCCGGAGAGCGGCCGCCAGCAGCGGGGACGAACCGGGATCCAGCGGCTCCGCCATGGCCGAGCTGCACCGCCCCCGGTGTGCCCGCACCGCCCCCGGTGTGCCCGCACCGCCCCCGGTGTGTCCGCACCGCCCCCGAGCATCCCGCACCGCCCCCGGTGTGCCCGCACCGCCCCCGGTGTGCCCCGCACCGCCCCCGATGGATCCCGCACCGCCCCCGGTGTGCCCGCACCGCCCCCGGTGAGCTTTATAACACACATATCCATATCCCAAAGCCTGTCCTAATACACGTAGCGATAAATACATTTGTATCTTTTGTCCGTGTGTCTCATGTGTGGGGGTTCTGTCCGTAAGTTTATCTATCTGGACCGATCAACAGGTGTATGTGTCAGTGTGTTACACCTGTGTACATCTGTGCTGTGCTCTCAGTTTAGGTACACGTACACCTGTGTGAGTGTGCGAGGTTCCCTCCGCTCCTGGGGCGGGGCCCGTTCCCAGTTCCCGGTTCCCAGTTCCCGGTTCCCGGTTCCCCGTTCCCGTCCACCCGCGGTCTCGGGACCACCCGACCCTGGGGGACAAGGAGCCCATGGCCAGGAAGGAGCCGCTGCTGAGCGCCCTTAAAGGTGAGCGCGGGCCCCCCGGCACCGGTCCCGGTCTGACCGGCCCTCGGCGGGGCCGCGCTGGGGCTCCCAGCCCTTGTCTTCCAGGAAGTTTATCCCAATTTCTGCCCGGTGCAGCAGCGGCAGCCGGGGGGTGCCGGACCCGCGGCGGGGCCGTGCAGAGCTGTCCCCGGGACACCCCCTCCCTTTCCCCGCTGAGCACCCACGGGCGTGCCGCTGTCTCCCCCGCAGGAGCGGTGCTGCGGCTGCGGGAGGGCGCGGGTCCCTGCACGGACACCTCGCCGCACCTCGTGTCGCTGTGCCAGCTGCTGGAGAGCATCCTGCGCAAGGGGCTCCGGCGTGAGTGACCCTTGCTGGCCGCGCGGGCGGGCGGTGGCGGCGTCCCCGGGCCCGCGGCGAGGGCTCCGCACTCCCTTTCTCCCGCAGAACCCGCCTGGGGCTTCCGCACACGGGATTATTGGCACTGGCTGGAGCAGCTCCCCGCGGGCACCAGCGGCCGGTGAGCGTCCCCGAGCTGCACTGGGGTCAAAATCTGAGCTCCGTCTGTCGCGACAGAGCCCATGTGCCGCAGCTGCTTCCCCTGTCCCCAAACAGGCCGAGCCCCGTGTCCAGCGGCATCCGGAGCGCCGGGCGCTGCGAGCGGACGCGCACGGCGCAGGGCCGGGGGCGGCTCTTCGTGCGCTTGGCGCTGCAGGGGAAGGTGTTGGCGGCGGCCGTGGGGCAGCTGGCACAGACCCCACGGCTCCTGGAGGTGCGGCCCGCGGGGGGAGAGCTACCCACGGGCGGTGGGCTGCGAAACGGAGGCGTGATCTGTGCTATTTCACTGTTTCAGTTTTATGACCCAGGGAGCTCCATCCTCGGCAGTGAGGATCTCCGGGGTAAGATGGTGGCTCACCCGAGGCAGGATGCAGTCTGTGTTTTGGCACTGCACTGCTGCAGGGGAGGGGGAAGAGTCCACTGTGATTTTTCTAATCCAAACTTAGTGCTGGAATTTAAATACATTGCTGCTGTGATGGGAAAAAAAACCCGTGTAAATATTTAAACATGATTTGAATACATCTAAGGTTGGCTTTAGTGGCATGGGATAAGGAAATTGCTTCTGAAGTATCTTCCATGTTGTTCCTTTGTACCAAGGATTCCGGTTTAAGCAGACCCAGTCTGGCTTTGAGGGGAGGCTGTGTCAGATGGGCCTGAGCTGAGGGGTGGCACGGGGGTTTAAATGGCTGCATTGCCTTGACAGGCTGCAGCACTCCATCCATCCACAGCCAGGCTCCTTGGGGGGCCAGGCCAGGGTGGAAGCCTTTAATCTTTTGATGATGATGAATAACCCCATGTTAAACCTGTACGTCAATGGTTTATAAATGACCCGTGCTGCTGGTGCATGAGCAGATTGCAGACCCAGCAGTGTGATTGCAAGGCTTGTGCAGGAGAGCCTGGGCAGCTCTGCTGTGCTTTTAAGGGGAGAAATAGTCAGTAGCATTCACTGCAAGTCTTCATCTGAATTTTGGGAAAAAAGCTGCACCTGTGCCGGCAGCAGGAACCTGGGATGAGCCCCCAGCAGCAGCCTGGGTGCATGGTGCTGGGATTCTCTCAAGGCCTCACTCCCAGGACTCATTAGTTACACTGCAAAAGGCTTTATTCTATCCTCTGCCGTGCCCCTGTGAGGCTGTGGCTGCCAGGAACCCGGCGGTGACACTGCCTCTCCATCCCCATCCCTCTGCAGAGCCTTTCCTCTCGCTGCTGCTGGTGCTGACAGAGATAGATTTCTCCCTGGACCTGCAGGTGCAGTGGTGAATCAGTGGGGTGGTGACCAGCACAGGGCTGGCCCCTTCCTTGCCAGGACTGATGGTGCTGACGCTCCTTTGTTTGCAGAATTGCAGCTTCTTGGACGAGAGCTGGCTGCTGCCGGTAAGAGCCCGTGGCTCCTGGGAGCCACCCTTCTGCCTCCTGGCCCTCCCTGAAGAGTCAAAGGAGGAAGATAAGGAATGGTTTGGTGGGGAGGGACTGCCATGCACCCCGGGGTGAATCGGCTCAGGATCACCAGGACGAGCAGAGCTGCCTCTGCTCTCGAGGTTGGATCCTGCTGGGTACCTGCTCTGTCACCTGGAGCAGATCCCAGCATTCCTGGGAGTAAAACCAAGCAAGGGAAGTACCCAGGCCTAAATCACTGATATAAGTGAAGTGTTCCCCTGCTCCCTTTTCTGATTTCTTGCCTAGAAAAATCCCCATTTCCCTGGGCTGACACAGATTCCGCATCAGTTGGTTTCACTCTTGGTTTGCTCAGTGAAACATCCGTGCGTTACCAAGAACAGCAGGGACGCCTTCATGTCTTTTAACAATGAAGAGCATCCCTCCACCACCTTTAAAACCCAAAAGAATCCCCAAAAAGCTCAAGGCAGTTTTGGGGCTGGTCAAGGCGTGCACTGAGCCGTGCTGCTGCAGCAGGGCCCGGGATCCCGCTGGCTTTGGGGCATTTCTGGCAGCCAGTGCCCCCGGCCGAGCTGGCCGTGTCTCGGGTCCCCGCTAATGCGATGTGACAGTAAGTGCTGCTGCAAACAGCAGTGGCTTTGGGGAGGGGCAGCTGCGTCCCCTGGCTGCGTGGGGACATGTGGGGTGAGGCAGGAGGGCTCTTCAATGAGCTGAGGGTTTGCTGTTGCTTTGCCATCCCATCCACAGAGCAGCTTTGTCCCTTCAGGGTATGGGCACAGCTGATTCCTGAGAGAGGACAGAGACAAGCGGCCACTGATGGTCCCAGCTCAGCCTGGGGCACTGGGACTTGCCTCTGCCTGGGCTCCCAAAGCCCTGGGCTGGCATCAGTGCCAGAAATTATCCAGGGCATGGGGTCCCTTGGATGTCCCGTGGCCATTGCCAGGGCCACTGTCACCTCCCACTGTCTTTCAGGTGTGCAGTACTTATGAGACAGTCCCGTGCCGAGCTCTGGGGATGGTGCTCAGGTAGGAACTCTTGATCCTCCTCTCCACTCTCCAGAGGGATCTGGTCATCACTGCACTGAAAATGTCCCCAAAAAGGAAATAAATATCCTGCTGAGAGCACTGGGGCTGCCTTGGGTGCTTTTCTCTCCATCAGTATCTGTTGTCAATGAGGTGGCTTTTCCCTGCATTGTGTGTATGGGTGAAATGTCATGGATGTACAAGAGGGGAGCCAGGCAGTTGAGTTGAGGCTTGGCTGCACCCCCAGGTACGTGGACGGCCGAGTCTTTGTCACCAAGGTGCTCCCTGGGAGCCAGGCAGAGGTGGACGAGGTGGTGCTGGCCGGTGACATCCTGGATGAAATCAATGGCTGCTCACTGAGATACGCCTCTCCCGGGCAGGTGGGTGGGGACAGGGGGCTGGGGTGTCCCCCTCTTGTGCTCCTGCTCCCCTCTGTCCCTCCCTGCAGGCTGGGGCCGTGCTGCAGAGGCTGAAGGGACAGCCGCTCACCCTCCGCCTGCTCCGCTGGCGCTGGCACGACGGGACGGTGTTCGAGCCACTGCTGCCCTACCTGAGGGCCCTGAGGGAGAAGGAGCCCCACTTCCAGCTCCAGCACAGCCCCCAGCACCGGGGCCAGGGGGAGCCCCAGCAGCTGCAGGGGGGCAGGTGGGTCTGTGCCATGGGCAGAGGGCTGGGCTGAGGCTCCTGGCACTGGGGCAGCCCCGTGCCCACTGTCCCTGATCCCGGCTCAAGGCTGTGGGGCCAAGGCTGCCCCCGTGGCCTGGAGGTGAGGAGGGGGCTGGGGGCATCTTTCCCTGCAAAGAGCAGCAGGAGGGATGTGTGGGGTCCTTCCTCTGATGCCCCCAAGCCTTTTCTCCCCAGACTGCTCTACAAGCTGCAGTTCCTGGGCCAGACCAGCGTCGGGACGGTGAGGCTGTGGGGCACAGACCTACCGTGGGGAGAATCATCTCTTCTGGAGGTTTTTCATGTGTCCAAGGGTTATTCCCTCCTTCTCATTTCAGTATGGTGGCAAAGAGGTGCTGGAGGGAGCCATCCCTGCCGTGCTGGAGGGGGACTTGGCAGCTCGGGTGAGTGACGGGGCTGGGGACATCCTGGGAAGGGATGCAGGCAAACAGGGTCTCTGCCATGCGAATTTTTCCTGCCAGCTGCAGGTTCACTTGGCTTGGCTGAATATTTGCCACCCCATCACTCCTGCGGGGTTTTTTCAGGTCAGAAGCATCTCAGCAGCCAGGATAGGAAAGGGCATGAAAGAAAAAAAAAATGCAACCACATGCAGGAAAACACTTGGAAAACTCTGGGAAGGCTAAGTCTGATTCTGGGGGTGCTTTAGGGCTCAGGTCACTGTTGTTAGAGCCTCTGGGAGTTGCTTGTGAAAAGACTGAAGTGTGGAAGAGCACAGAGGAAACTTAAAAAAGATGAGGTTGACTGTGCTTCATCACCTCAGCATTTAGATAATCTCTGGTGAATGTCTGATTAAAAACAGAGCTCAGGGCTGTGCTGACTGGGGCTTCTTCCCGCTCATCCCCCCTGCAGGAGGTTTTATTTGATGTGAAGGAGGCAGAAGTCCTTGTGCAGGAGAAGGTTTCTTCCAAGGTGAGTGAGTGACATCCAAGGTCTGGGAATCTGGTGGCGTGGGGAGCCCATCTGGAGGGGTCCTGGGGACGGTACAAACCAGGAATGGGGCCCCCAGTGCCCGAGCACAGCCCCAGCACCGGCCCCTCCCTGTGCCCTGCGCAGCTCCTGAGCCGTCACCCCTACCCGTCCATCTCCTGCGTGGGACGCTGCCCGTGGAGCCCCAGCGTCTTTGCCTTCTGCGTGGTGTGAGCACTGCTGTGGGCCCTGCAGGGGAGAGGGATCTGGGGCTGGGAAAACAGGCAGCGAGGCCCAGGGCCGCCTGGAGCAGGGCTGGGCTCCCAGCTCTGCTGGATAATGGACGTGTTTCCATTTTTAGCTCTTCCCCCGAGAGCCCTGATGGGAGCACGTTCGACTGCCTGGTGTTTGCATCCAGCTCTGCACAGGAATGCGAGGAAATCGTGGGGAGAATCGGTAAGGGAAGGGTTTATGGCTCCAGCCACACCGTGGAATACCAGGAATTCTGTTCTGGTCCACCACACGGAGGATCTGACTTAATTCCTTTTGTTGAGGTTACTGACATGAAGAGACCAAAGTCTGATTTTTCTGGTGTGGGGTTTTTCTTAAGGACCACCAGAGAATGATTTTATTTTAAGAAACAGCTTCTAGGCATACCCAGATGCTTCACTGTTTATAGTAAGGACTTGGAGGAAATACTGTTTTCAAGGGACGTTATTTTAAACATATTTTTCTTGCAGGAGCTGAGGCTTCTACTGCAGCTCAGCACCAAACCAAGCATTCACAAACAAATCCCATGACGTGGCATTTTTCATTTTCAATTGGCCTAAATGCAAGCTGTGTGGTTCTTCCTCAATTACATGGGTACAGAGTATCCTCAGATTTCCCATGGGGACACTCCTGACAGGCAGTATCCTTGGAGAGAGCTGCCCAGGTGATTGACCTGAGATCACTGAGCCTCACCTAACTTTGTGTCTAAATTGTGAACTTAATTACTTTATATCAAAGGAATCTTCCCCCCTACAGCTTTAGCAATAGGAAAACACTCGTTTAAAACCTGTAATTTCAGAACAGGATGTGAGCCGGGGCTGGGTTTGCAGTGCAGGATAGGGAAGTGAGGAGGAGCTTGTGTGAGAAGGTGGGTGAGGAGTGCCTGCCTGTTCCTCCAGCTGCAGGGTTTAGGCACACGGAGTGGTTTGTCTGAGAAGAACTGCACGATGAGGCAGCACTGCAGGCCCTGGCTCCCGAGGTGGGATGGTTCTCATGGTGGGACACCATGGACAGCCAGCACCAGTTTGCCTGGAACTGCTGCTACTCTTCTCCCAGAGCAGCACAGCACTGCCATTGGAATAAATCAAGCTGAGCTGGCTCAACCACGTCCCTGTGCTGCTTTCTGTGACAGCTCCAGCCTTACTCGTACAGCCTGTTCGGGCAGGGCTTGCCCTCCAATTACCCGCGGTTCAGGTGCAGTCTGAGCACTTCCCTCCACCTCAGCCCAGCAGGGACTGGCACATGAAGAACCCAGACCTGCCTTAGCCAAGGCTGAAGGTTTGAGCATAACCCCACTGCATCCAAAGGAATGTGGATGAGAAATGAGAATGCCATGGAGCACCCACCCGTGTGCTCAGCAGCCCATCTGCCCCCAGGGTGCAGAACCAGCTGCTCCCCTTGCACACCTCCCCCCGTCCACAGCCCAATCCCATGGGAATGCTCCCCCACCTTGGCATCAGCACTGCTTGGGAACAGCCAGGAGGTTTTGCTTCAGCCAGACCAGTCACAATTATAGAATAAACTTTCCTTGCATCCATTGGAAAGGAGGAAAGAACTTAGTAGCTGTGTTTGTGCCCTGATTAGAGAAAAGCCCCCCAAAAAAGCCACTGCAGCCTCAACCAGTCCTCCTACACAGCTGTAGGGTTCCACTCTCACTGGCCACAGCAATGACTCAAGCTGCACAAAATCTCCAAAACACTCCAGAAGTTCTCCATTCTGTTGCCAGCCAAGCTTAAGTTGCCACAGCAGCAGCCCAGGATTAGAGGAAGCTGTAGGAGGAGGCAGAAGCTTCTTCAAGCCCATTCAAACCAAATGACAAAGACTCCTCACATGTGAATGTAAAACATTTAATTTAAAAATGTTGACACTACAATATATAAAATAGCTATTATAAATGCACATAGTGTATTCTATAGCTGCCAGGTTTACGTTTTTTTAGGAAACTGTAAGTTACACTGTGGTTAAGACTTGTAGTTTCACCCTCTGAAGGAAGTCCACATTTGATCACAGTGATGCATGGTCAGACTAACAGCCCCAATTGTTAAACACTTGGATCAAGTCATAACCAGTTTTATTGCAAAAGGACCCTGTACACATTTATATCAATTCTAGTACCTTACAAGTTTATCTACCCAACAAGTCATTAACATACAGAAACATGCATGAGAAGCAAGAAAGAACACCCATCCCTTCTGCATATTAGCAACTTGTCACTCCCGAGCCCGAGGCTCAACATCACTGAGGTTTATGTGAACAGTCACTTTTAGCATTCATCCTGAGTGAAAGATGGAATGACTTAAGTACAAATGCAACATATTATAAACAATTTCTTACAAAAAAAGTCACAAATTAAAACCAAAGTATTTTACAGAATTAACTACAAAACACCATAAAAACAGCCTTCACTTAAGCCCTCTCTCCCCGTATCCTGCGAGCCAACTGGATGTCTTTGGGCATGATGGTGACTCTCTTGGCATGGATGGCACACAGGTTTGTGTCTTCGAACAGACCCACCAGATATGCCTCGCTGGCCTCCTGTTTCAAGAGCACAAGAAGAAATGTTAAAAACCCTCAGCGCAGCTCCCGCAGCGCCGCGGCCCAGCCGGCCCTCAGCAGTACCTGCAGCGCACCGATGGCCGCACTCTGGAACCTCAAGTCTGTTTTGAAATCTTGGGCGATTTCCCTGACCAGCCGCTGGAAGGGCAGCTTGCGGATCAGCAGCTCCGTGGATTTCTGATAACGACGGATCTCACGGAGCGCGACGGTTCCCGGCCTGGATGGAGGAAGGAGGGGGCGGTGAGGCGGGGCAGGGCTGCGGCAGCCGGGGCCGAGCCGCGGGCCTTACCTGTAGCGGTGAGGCTTCTTGACGCCGCCGGTAGAGGGGGCGCTTTTCCGGGCCGCCTTCGTGGCCAGCTGCTTGCGCGGCGCCTTCCCCCCAGTGGACTTGCGGGCGGTCTGCTTTGTACGGGCCATTTTTCCTCACTTACCTACAGAGACAGGCACGCGTGACACGGGGGCCCTGCTCTCCCCGTCCCCCCTAGGCCCGACGGCACAGCGGCCAAATCCCCTCAAGCTTGAAGCGCCCCCTCCCCCGGCGCGGGCAGGCGGCCAGCGCGCTCCCCCGGGACGGGGAGGAGGAGTAACGGTTACCCCGCCGCCCCCGCCGCGCGGCCCGGCCGCTCCCGTCCCCGGGGAACGCGGACTGAGTCACGCCGCCTCCTCCTTCCTCCCAGGCCGCTCCGGGGCGGGGGGGGGGAGGTGCGATGGGGGGGGATGGGAACCGGCCGTGACTCAGGGCACGTAGGCAAGGCCCGGCCTGTCCGCCGCGCTCCGGGAGAATCCAAGGCCGCTGCCGGCCGCGCAGCACCACCGCCCGCGTCAGGACGCGTCCGCTATCCGGTACTTACCGGTAGGAAGAGAAGGAAGCGCCGGTGCCGATAGCGCTGCGCGCCGAAGTCTCTACGCTGTAGTGCTAACCCGAACCGCTCCTCAGCCGCCGCGCCGCTCACTGCGCCCTCCCCGCCGCGGGGACACGCATTTTATAGTGGGGGCGCCCGCGCGGCGCGGTGGCGTCACAATGCCTGTAAGCAACGCGCCGCGCTATTGGCCGGGACCTCCGCCGGCGCCGTTGCGTCACCACACACAAAGGCCGTGCTCCGGTTCCCCGGCGCTGATTGGGCGCGCGGCCGGCCGCTGATTGGTTGTTAAAGTAGGAGTCTGATTGGCTGTTGAGGGAGGAGAAGGATCCAATCGGTTGCGGGCGGGCGCTCTGCGCGCTGATTGGACGAAACGGGGCAGGGTTTGGATCCTACCCTTTGTTGCGAAGCTCCACAATGGGAAGTCAATAGGAGCGGGGCGAGCGGCGGCGGCGCCGCGGGATCCCCCGGGCACCCCCGGCCGGGCCCGGCCGCCCCCGCCGCACCGCTCCGGCCCCGGCCCGCGCAGCGGAGCGCCCGGCGGCGGCTGCGAGCGGCGGGGGACGGGCCGCGGGGTCCCCCCGCCTCCGCCCCCTCTCCCCCGGGAGCCGCCGGTGTGCGGCCGCTCCACACCCGCGCTCGGGGTGTCTCGGGGGCGAGCGGGGCCCTCGCGAGGGAACGGGCCTGGCAGCGCCTCCGGCAGCTCTTGCCCGGGCTTGTCATTCCAGCTGCCAGGGAAGGGCTGTCACGGGGCTCGGATTGGCAGTGGGCAGCAGGGCTGGGCTGGGACTGCCCCGAGCCAGAGCTTGACCTTTGGCCCTGGGAAGGGAGATGGGGCTCAGCCCCTCCGCGCTGCTATTCCCCAAAACACACTCTGTGGGTCACCTTCATCCCCAAAGCGCATCCCAAAGTTTCATTGCAAGTAGATATCCAGAATCCATGCTCCTTATTGGTGCCATCTTAGCATTTGTCTTCCTAAGATAAATAATAATTCGATTAAAAAGACTTGTCTTTTGGGGAAAACTGCTGCCCTAAGTTATATCTTGATTTATATCACTATTTTACTGTATTTGCACTGACTGTGGAGGCAAGTCCCTCCCTGGGAAGGCTCCCAGGATCAAGAAGAACAGGTCCCAGATGCCCTGGAGCTGTAGCACGTAGGATATGCAGGGAACACAAACAGACGTTCCTAAAGGCGTCCCTGAGCTTCCCAAAGTGGAGCACAGCTGGAATCACCCACTCTCTGCATCCTCGGCCTCTGGGGTCAGCGCTGGCCCGGTGGGAAGAGGCAGGATGGAGCTTGGCACGTTGGGAATGCTTTGGGAGCATGTCCTGCTCCACCATCCACTCAAGCAAACGTGGCACCGTGGTATGACAGGGCTGTCACATGTGCCTAGGCTGTTGCTGCCCGAGAGATGCCATCTGCCCTGCCTCTGGTCCTCATTTTCAGGTTCATTTTCTCTCTTCTAAAGGAAAAGGTTAATTATTTATCAGAGGCAAAAAGCTGTGTATCCATGTAGTGGCTTGGGAGGTGTAGGTAAACCCTCACTGCGTTGTTTTGGAAGGTGGAAAGAGAAGAATTCCCCTTTCGTCTGAGTTGTTCACGCTTAGAGAAAATAAATTAGGAACGGGTTCTGGTGGTAACAGCATTAATACATTTAATTTGTTACTTTTGGGAGCTCACTGCACTGTCACTAATGCTAAGAGGCCAGGTGAAACTTTACCAGGAGTCAACTTAATAATTTCTTTCCCTAGTTTTCATAGCAATGGCTACTTGGACTTTTCATTTTGGAGATACTTTAGATTTTTTGCTCTCCTGGAGAAAAGCCAGGTGTTCCCTGGGGTGGAACAGGATGAGAGACAGGTGTACACACAGAAGCTGAGGAGGGCAAACCAGCACACGTTAGCAAAAGTGGAATAAATGCACCCTGGGCACATCACCTGGAGTGTCCTCAGTGTTTCCCCATCACTTGGCAGGGCATGTGGCCAGGTGTGAGACAACTGGAAGAGGAAACAGTGTCAGCACCAGGTTGTAAACATCAGCCACGAGGGATTGGAACCTGTGACATCCAAATCCCTCCGGACAAAGCACAGATTGGTGGCATTTTCAGGGTTTTCCAGCAGTTCACGGCTGACAGTGACTCTGTGGGTGTGCAGGTGTGTGTGGAGACACTCACTGAAAACCTGCACACGCTTTGACTGAGGAAAAGCCCTGCTTGACCAGGAGCTGCATAATTCCAGTGCTCCAGCTTCCCATGGAGGGTGATTAGATGAATAAGAAGGTATGGATATCCTGTGACTTACTCCTGCAAATGTCTGGGAATAAGCTAAATCACCTCAGGACAAGCAGCGCCTGCAGTAGATACTAAATCAGTATAAACAGGAATTTTAATAGTGATTTGCCTCCCCAAACCAGTTGCAGAGACCAGGCCTAAAGTTTATTATTAACACTGCTCACCCCATGTGGGCTGGCAGAGGTAAAGAAGGTGTTTGCCTGATAAATGCCATGTGCCCTTTCCCACACCGCTGGAGATCCCAGCGCCAGGAGCGTTTCTGTGCGGAGCCCAAGAGATCAAAGTCCTATTAAAAGAAACTCGTATCATTTCCTCTCCTGGGAGAGAAGTTAATTGGCAGAGGAAGCGCTCCACATGGGAATTCGGCCGATCCCTCGGTCACGGCTGCTTCGGTGGGGGGTTTCTCCCAGGGGAGGACGGGGAGCCCGTGCTCCGATGTCCCAGCAGCCAGGTGCCACTGGTGCCACCTGCTCCGAGGTAGGTTCAACACGCGCTTGCTGGGCCTTCCTCCCCCTCCTCCTCCTCCTCCTCCTCGGGCCGCTGTGCTATTCCCGGGCACTTCCTGCACGGCGCTGTCCCGTGGGTGGGGAGGGCCGTGGAGCGATGAGCGATGCCAGCACTAAAATAACCCTCTGGCCGCGCTCCCGCGTCCACGCTCAGCCCCTGAGGCAGAGGAAGAGGGGGGAGGAAGGAAGTGAGGCCGCCTGACACAAATAACTCCCGGCCCCTCCTCACCAGCCCCCCGCACCGGCCTCCTCCGCTCCCGTCCCAGCCGGCCTGCAGGGGCTGGGCCGCCCCCGGGGCCGGTTCTTGTCAGGGCTCGGTGCCGCCCCATGGCTCACTCCTCACCCTCAGGGGCTCGGTGTCCCCCTGAGGGTCGGTGCCGCCCCTGGGCTCGGGGCTCCTCCGGCCCTAATCCCGCCCCACCACCGGGGGGCGCCCCGGCGCGCCGCCCTCACCGCCCCGCGCACTACACCTCCCGCCGCGCCCCTCGCGACAGGAAGCGCGGAGGCCGCTCCGCCGCCGGCCGCCTCTGGGAGTTGTAGTCCCGCCGGCCGGAAGCCGCCGCCCGCCGCGTCCCGGGCTGGCGGGCGGCGCGCGCGCGACGGGACTACAAGTCCCACCCCGCCCCGCGCGCCACCGGGGCGGCAATGGCGGCGGCGGCGCCTGCGCGCGGCGCCCTCCGTGCGGACCGCGCAGAGTGAATAATAAAGGTCTCCTCGGCGGCGGCGGCGGCGGAAGGCGGGAGGCATGTCCAAGGGCCCGGTGGCGGGCGGCCCCGCCGCGGCCGGGCCGGCGAGCGCCGCCAGCGCGCTGCAGGCGCAGCCCGAGAAGCCGCAGCACTACACGTACGTAGAGCCGGGAGCTTCCCCGCCGCCGCCCGCCCGCCCGCGCGCCAACACGCGCCTGACGTCAGCGTGCGGCGCGCGCGGGGGCGCGCGGGGGGACGCGCGGGCACCGGCTGGAACCGGCCTCGGCCGGCGCGGGCCGGGGGCGGCGGGGGGAGAGGGAGGGGCGGGGGATGAGCGACCCCCCCCCGCAACCCCCGTGATGCACCGGGGCCGCCGCGCCTCCCCCGCGGCTGAGGGGACCCCCGGACCCGCGGTGACAGCGCCGGCCCCTCGCTCCCCGCTCCCTCCCTCGCGGGTGACACCTCCGCCTGGGGCGGGGGTCCGTCCCCCGGGGTGTGAGGGCACCCCCGATCCGTTCGCGGCGGGTGAGGGGACCCGCGAGTGACACCCCTGGTTCCTCCCCCGTGTGCTGGAGGAGCGCCAGGCCCTTGGTGACACCCCCGCCCGAGGCCGGGCCGCTGTCCCACGGGCTGTGAGGGGACCCCTGGCTCCCCAGCGGCTTGGGGGGTTGAGGATTTGGTGAGCTGCCCCCCAGGGCTGTCACTCCTCTCCTCCATCCCCTGCGGTGTCCCGGGGGTTCCTTGGCACCTGTGGAGCCAGGTGTGAGGTGACAAGAGATGCCCAGGGTCGCAGCCTCTGTGGTTGGTTCTGGAGGGTCCGAGTGGGTCCCTCTCAGGGCAGGTGTCTGGGAATGACACAGGTGTGTGGAATATCCCCCTTGGAGGGCTCGCACCGAACTGCTGGTGAGTGTTTGCCCTGTTCACACCGCTCAGGTGCGATCTGGCTGTGCAGGGCACACCACTGGTGTGTGTCACCTCCATCACTGGGCATACTCCCTTAGGGAGCACTTGTTGCTGGAATGTGTCTTTCCTAACCAAAAAATACCTCTTCACTGCGTTGTCCCAAGGAAACACAACCTGTCGGAGCTGTGTGAAGTTCCCTGTGGTCAGCTGTTGCAGTTGGATGTTGTAATGATATTCCCACCCTCTTGTGCACTAGGGATAACGGATTGGGAGCGAGCATTATCTTTGTGAGGTGGTCTGGTGATGGATGGCTATGGTTGGAAATAAGTCATGTGTTCCCTGTCCTTAAAAGAGAAAACTTTGGAACTGTTCTTTGTGAACAAAATACATGTGTTGAGCCGTTTGCCCTTATCATTTTCGGGTGTTGTCTTACAAATACCCTACAAATACTCGTATCTCTGGCTTGTATTGATGCCCCCACCCAAACTGAGACGTGCTTTTAATTTTCATTTTCGTAAGGTTGGTGGTGGACTTCCCTGCGTCCACACTGTCATACCTGTAATAAAAAGAGCTTTGAGGAATTCACAGGCATGGTTCCATACAACCTGTGTTCTTGCTGCTGGGATCACAGGTTACCTGCCACCCCTTTCCTTCAGGCAGAGTGAGGGCTTCCAGGTTTTATTGTCATCGTGAAGATCCTGTCATGATCTTCAGTGAACTGGCAAGCCACAGTCTCGTTGATTGTGTAGTTTCTGGTGTGGTCTACAAGTTTGACAGTTTTATGGGGGAAGTGGGCATGGAAGAGACATTCTGCTGGGAATGTTGCTGTAGGGGAAAAGAGGGAACAGGAGCTGCATATAGAAGTGGAATGACACCAGTGATAGAGAATCGGTCAAAAGCGAGAAGCATAAAAAGGAGATGAGGCTGAGAGAGTGTGGACACTGGGTAGAGGAAGGTGAAGGTGGTAACTTGGCTAAGCATGACTGTGGAAATAATGTTGTGTGGTGTTAGGAAAAATAGAGGAAGAAAGACTTTAAGAAAGAGGACGGAAATGGGACAGCGTGGAACAAAGCTGGTGGTGCAATTAACTTCTTTCCAGAGGGCAAAACTTATGTTTTGAAGATGGATGCTAAAAATACTTCAGTGAAAACAGTTGCAGAGGAGCTGAATAACCATAAGTGAAAGACAGGTTTGGGGGCTGCTGAGTGCTGACAGTGGGATGTGAGCCATCCTTTGGAAGTCTAGGATGTGTACACTGGGTCACATCAGACTGTAAACCTCCTCCTGATAGCATATGGGAGCTTATTTGTTGGTTCCTCATGTGAACAAGTTGTATGTTGTCAAAATGTAAATATTTTCTTCCTTTTTTTTTTTTTCCCTTAAATACAGTTTGTTTCCATAAAATGACACGAAGGTTACAAGTTGTAAACTCAAGTAAGCTTAATTATCTGCATACTTTGCTGTTCCCTGGGGACAGGCAATCTGGTGCTGGGGATCTCTCGGAAAGTTTTGGTTGTATTTGTAAGGAAATGTTCCAATTTCTGTATTAGTGTGAATTTCTAAACTCTTGGTGTTACTTGCATGAGATTTTTTAGATACTTCAGACCTCTGTTTTTCTGTCAGGAAGCCTTTATATATACTTTAGGTGTGCAGCAAAAGAAAATGTGGGAAGAATAGAGCTGGTGATGCTCTCACACCTTTGTCACTGTTTGTTAGCAGAAGAGGCCAAACTTCCATGATTTGTGTCCTTTGGTAGCACTTGTAGCATGCAGCTGGATATTCCTGGAGACAAGCTGCTGGTAGATGCCTAAGTTTGCTGTTTAATTATGGATGTCATGCTCCTTGTCTGGGGATCTGGTATTCCATTTGTAGAACCTGAGTGAGTAACAAAATCCTCCATGGCTGCTGTTGTGCTCTCCCCGGGTTGCTGGATTAGATGTTCTGCACGTGGCTGCTTTCTGATCCTGTAGCAGGATGAGACCAGTGTATTCCCAGGAGCAAAGGGGTGAGACAGCCTCTTTCCTGGGGCTCCTGGAGGCTGGGATCAGCTTGGGGTGATGTGCTCTGCAGGGGCTGGATGGGAAGTGGATTTTGTTTGGGTCAAACCTCAGCTGAGGATTGGTTTTGCAGCATTTCTTGGCTTTGTCTAGCATGTCATTTCTGCAGGTACCTCTGTCTTTAATGTGTATCTACATGTGGGTAGAGCTTGAGGTGGAAGAAACTGAAAGCAATGCTCAGTCACTGGAGCTGTAGGTACGGAGTGCTCTTGGAATAGTTTTGTTTTGATACAGTTTCTCCATTCAGCTGCTGGCAGCATGGTTGGCTTCAGTCAGACTTGATGCTTTAATTGTGAATTGTAAAGATTGTTTCCACTGCTTGGGTGTTTATTGATCTGGCAGAATTTAGATAAGTGAAAGTAGAGCAGCCCTTTGTTCACTGTGCATTCACCTGAAAGTCAGCAGGAAAACAAATGTTCAGGTGGAGATAAATTAACACATTTAATAAGAAATAAAGTCCCTTTAGTCTGGTGCATTCAGAGTACACACGTTCACAAGTGGCATTGAACATAGTCTGATTTAGGTGATAAACTCTTTGGGACACATATTTGTTGTGCATAACCAATTGCTACTCAAGACATTTCTCTTGAGTGTGCCCATTTTAAATAGGAGCAGCACCCTTGGAAGGGACCTTTAGGATTCCGTGTCCTGACCGGCTGTACCCTCACTTGAGATCTGGGTGAGATGCCAGGGAGCACATCCTGTCCTCTTTTGCAGTGCATCAAGATAAGCTTTATGATTATGCCTTTGCAGCATAAGAAGCAAAACTCTTGTCTTCCCTTTTGCACAATGAGAGGAACAGTGGGAAATTCCTGAAGGATTAGTACCCTGTAAGTCATGCTGGAGCTGCATCCACTTGTCTGCTTGGGCTGTCATGTAGTGACTCCTGGCTTGTTGTCACCCAGGCTTTGTCTTGCAACCATTCTGCTGCCATTTAGGCATGGGAGGAGCAGAGGGCTTGGATGAAGGGCATTGTAAATGGGGATGAAAATGGAGCTGGTGCAATGCTTTGGCTATAACTGAAATTGAAGACACCCTGTGTCTGCATCATGCTGCCTGGTGGTTTCTTGGCCTTAAATAGGAACTCAGATTAGGACAGCGACGGAAACGTGGGTGAAGAAGAAGTAAAAATACCAAGACCTATGGTCTATGGTGTGCTTATTCAAAGTCTTATTTACCTCAAAACTGTATGTGTGAATTCTTACTCAAAACTGACAGCTCTCAGAAACACCCCTTGGAGCATCAGTGGTAGCAGAGAGTAATCCTTATCTCCTTATCAGTGGATGGTGTCTTACTACTGACAATGTCTGACTTCAAAAGTGCAAACTGAATGTCTGTGGAAGAAAACCAAAAATCAGATGTGTAGCTAACAATTTTTCAGGGTTGCTGTTTGCTCTTCCAGGACCCATAACATTTGCCTGCACAGTCTGTCAGATTATACATTTGATGTGTTTGAGTTGGGTGGTCTTCACACCCTAGTGCCTGAGTTGAGGCTTTGGAAATTGTTTTTAGAAACCTTTTGTGCTCTTTTTCAACCATCAGGACTCTTAAAATAACAAACTGCTGCCCTGATTCTGCTTTGGTTTTACTGGTGATAACCCTTAGATCAATAAGCTGATAAGGACTTATAGAAGTTGTTTTAAATTCTAAAAAAAGCCACTTCAACAAAACAAAACACAAAACTAAACAAAGAATAAAAAAGCCCAACTAACCCAGAAAACAAAAACAACAGAAAGAAATCCAGGTGTTTTTAGGTTTCAGATTTGGTAATACCTTTGGAGAAAGCAAAGATGATGTATCATAGATTGTATTATTATTGTATTATATACAATGTTTGGTAATACCCTTAGGAAAGCACAGAGTGAGTCAATACTTGTAAACCTGTGGCTTACCAGTGGTCTACTACATCATTACCTGTAAATGTCATCTTACCAGGAAAGTGTAAGCTGGTTATTATTATTGGTGTTTTTGAGTCTGTGTGAACTTCACTGAATGCACATCCACTGCCAGCTGTTATTAGGAAGTGTGAATAGTTACAGGAAGTTGGAAATATAAAGTGCTGGAGTGTGAACAGGAAGAGCTGCCTTCACAATATGCTCTCACCACTGAACACATGTGCTGAAAAGAACATTTTAGATTTTATGGTTCTTCAAAGGCCAAGTGTTGAAAGGCTCCAGTTTGAGAGAGGGGCTGGCAAGGGGCATTTGGGCCCAATCTGTGCCCCAAATGTGTTTGGGCAAAAAGGCAAAAAGGAGTTTTTCCCTCCTGTTGAAGTGGGGCTGGACCTGTGGTTTGGTTGCTGCATTCCCACTTCTTGAGTACTTCTGGATATCAGTCTGACAGGGAATTCACATGTGGATAACTGCTCTAGAGGTGTGATATCAATATTTTGCAGAGCAAAAAGCTTTGTGTACTGTGATGTTTTCAGAATTAGTTTTGGTCTGGCAAGGTTTGCTGTTTCAAAAATCCAAAACTGTGAAAGAGGAGAGGGGTTCAATGGTCCAGAATTTTTTCAATGTGGAAGATGGTTCTTTAATTTTTAATTTAATAAATAAGTATTATGTTGATGGTTGTATGTTGCTTACGTGTATGTTGCTTACAGTTTTTTGTGGCATGGGAGGCAATATTAAAGTTAATAATCATTCTAGAAAATCTAGGACTTGGTGAATCTGTGGGTCCCTCCCAATTCCATTTATTCTGTGATCCTAAGAACCCCAGAGCTTAGAGTTTCCCATTAGACCAGTTTTTCTCTTATTGTCTAGTATTTTTTACATCGTGTGCCTTTATTTTAAGGAAAAACATTTTATTGTCTTTAGGTCTATTCTTCTTCCAGAAAAAAAGTTTTACTATCTTCTAGGAGCAGCTGAAACACTGATCCTTCTTGTTCCAAGGGGTCTGACCAGTGTCCTCAGGAAAATCTTCCTGCAGTGTGTTCCAGCATCCCTGCCTGGCTGCTTGCTGCATGTCCCTGTGACAGTGTGGCAGGAGGGAACGTGTCAGGACATCAGTTAATCACACTTATTGTGTGGCCTGTTAGCATGAGCTGTCACTGGGGACTGTGTTAATGCACAGTCTGAGCCTGGGCAGGGACACAGCCCTTCTGTGGTCCCTGTTAAAGGAGCTGTAATTTCCGAGAGAGGAGCAAAATAAAGAGGCAATAATACCTTTAATTGCTGTGTTGAGGCTCGTGAGAACCTGCTTGTCAGGGCATGAAGAGCCACGTTCACTTTCAGAGGATGCTGAGGAGAGGTTTTGTTCCTTCCATTAACTTTCTGCTTTTAAAAACTTCATAAATCTTTTTGAGAGCAGCAGAAATAGGCTGAAAGAGATGGTGAGAAGTTACCTGGTCCCTTTGCCCAAGAGTCACCTATATCACTTTAGCAAAGATTTTTTTGAGTGTAATTGTCATTGATTTTTAATATTGTATCAGTTTCCACTTTAAACTGGATTTTGGTGAAATTGTGAGTTATAAGAGGGAGTAAATCACAGCAGTTTCTATCTCATAAAGAATTTATGTATGCTATAAGCTTCCTGTAACATTCAGCACATCACTTTCAAATCAGGTACAGAGCTTTTGCTGAAAGCTGTGTGTGCACAGAGCCAGCCAGCAATTCCCCCTAAATTAAGGAGTGTTCACATTGCCAGCAGGCTGTGCAGCAAGTGCTATTTCTTAGCTACCTTTTCCCCCCTCTAATTTATTGAGAGAGAGTTTGTCTTTTATATCAGGGCATCAAAAATGTGGAGCCTCAGCAGAGGTGTGCATAGGGAGATGCTAAAGGCTTGTACCTTCCCAAACTCCTCCTAGTGATGACAGCCAATTTAGATGCTTGTGATGATTTCCTCAGCAATCTCCTGTGTATTTTGATCAGTGCTTGATGCAGTTAATACCAGCTTGACATTCGAAATATCAGTTGGAATGAATGTTCTCTTGAAATGAATACCAACAATTCCTTCTCTCCTTAGCTCTGGTGCAGGCTGGCTTCTGACTCACAGACCCTCACCCTGCTCTAGTGTTCATTCAGGCTTAGGAGGTGATTGTTACAACAAGGAAAGTTCTAGGATTGATTTGAAAGAAGTGTTTTAAGCACTAAAGTGCAGTGATGGCAGTGAAAGACCCAGATTACTGAAATGCTCAATACTGGCCTGATTCTTATCTCTTGTAAGAAGTCAGAGATATTTAATTGAATGAAATTGCCATAACAGTGGTATTGCACTGAATTTGTGGTCAAACAAGAAAAATCTCTCTCTGTTGGTCAAAATATCAAATCCATTTCAGCAGAGCATATACTGCCTTCCTAAGACTGATGGCACTGTTAAGTGCAGCTAAGAAATTAAGGTGGGATAGCTTTTTATCATTGTATGCCTAAAATTTGTTTTGATTAATATGCAATCATGGCCATATGAAAAGGCAATTAGTTATTTGAAACTATTCTGGATGAACTTGGAACCAGAACTTGGGGGTTGGAACAGGATGATCTCTAAAGTCTTTTCCAACTCAGGCCGTTCTATGATTCTATGAATATCTGCAAAAAATGAATTAAAGTCAATATTATTTGTTATCCTTTGTATTCAGCATGTCACCCCAGCTCAAAAAGAAGCTGTCAGTCCACACCCAGTGTGCTCAGAAGTGATTCTTTTTTTCTCCTCTAAAGTTTTCAGTAGACCGTGAGTTTTCATTGATGCCACTTGACTGTTACTGTCATAGCAGAAATACAAACAGCAGATGCCTGAGGACAACTGTGCAGCTTTACAGCAACAAAAAAAAAATATTGTTTGCACATTTAAAATATCATGAGAGTGCCATCAGATTTATCAGTGCATTGATTAGTCAAAGTGGGAAGTGAGAAGCTCATAGCCTGGGGTTTGCCTGCTTTCCCCTTGGAGGAGGGCTGGTGTCAACATGCAGTGGAGCTGCTGTGGGCACCAGAGCGTGCAGGACTGTCATTCAGGGGTGTGCCTGTGTGTGGAGTGTTGGAAGAATCCACTGGGCCACAGCAGGCACAGATGAAGTCTGATTTGAGTGCTGAATGGAAAAGAAAATCGATTGAATGGTTGGCATTGATTCTTCAAAATCAACCAGCAAGGGTTGGCTTTTATCTTTGTGCTGGCACATGTGTTGTGGATGCAGGTTCATGCTTGTTAGATAATCACCGTGCTTTGTTTCAAACTCACAGCAGAAAATGTGTGTTCACAAATGAAAGCCTTTCCAAAGAGGCTGCTGCAAATCTGGTTGGTGTTTAACCTGAGAAGAAGCAGATGCTGTTTCATTTCCAATGTAGATGGGGCTGTGTGAGAGCACTATAGAGCTGTCATGTCATGTGGAGCTTTGGTTGTCTGGTTTTGGTGCTGTGTAAATACAGCCCTTCAAACAGCTCATGTTCTGTCTTAAAACTGTTGTGAGTGTGGGGCTGCAGCTGATCTATGAGCTGCCTGTTAAATCATGAGGGTCTTGGCATGGCCAGGAGAGGGAAGGCTACTGTGCTCTGTTTCCAAAGCACCTCGTGTGAGACAAGATGTTGAGGCTTAGCTGGCTAAAAATGCTCCTAACAATCTGCAGCTGAAAGCCTGAGCTGTGGAATGGCTTGTATGGAAATAATATTTTTCTGAATTGGCCATTATGAATTCTTGCATGTGGGATGTTTTGTTTTAGGGAACTAGCAGAGTGAGTAACACAAGTTTTCAAACAGCCCAGCCCTGTTCCCAGCCTTCCCTGGTGTTTCTACAGTTGTAAGCCCTGGGTAGGCTTTGTTAGTGCTTGAATCGGCGGTGAGAGAAGTACAGTGTGGAAAAAACCTTTGCTGGAACCTGGAACTTTAATTTTTAGAGCACATGATACCAGGGTGTTATTCAGACTTTAATTTGTTGTACCAAACCTGGTGTGGCTCTACCTTTGTGAGGCTATAAACACTAACACTGGGATAAACACACATCATCTACCCCATCCATAAGAGATGGGATAATATAAGTTAATATATGAGATAAAATATACCTGGCTATAAGCTGAATAAATTACCATAATAGATAAATCTGGGGATGGATGTTTTTGTGAAGTAATTAGTAGTAAAATACTTAGTTGCTCATATTTAGGCATATGTTGATATATGGTGCTGACAACTGAAGCAGGCACAGACCTTCAGCAGTGTGCAGCTGTCTGGATGCACTGAGCTCCACTGTTTTCCCTGCAACAGGCTCAACCCACGTTACTGGAAAATAATTATTTCCATATGATTGTGTTTTCATAGACTCAGCACTTACACAGGTGCTGTAGGGAAGGATTAATGACATCTAAATAGTCTGTGGAGCACAAACCAGCCCAGAGAGGGATGAGGGTTGTCTCAGTCAGGGTGATCCATGTTTGAAAACAGGAAAATGTGCTTTAGGCACAGTTTACATAAACTAACGGTGTCAAATTGCAAATATGTCATTTAAACTTGGAAAAATGGGCTGTGTGTTTAAAACATTGCATGAACTGCCTAAATACTGAGTTAATTTTGAGGTCATGTCTAATGCATATTCATTGCCAAGTAAATTGGGAAAAAAAGGATAACTAACTCAAGGAAATGTAAATGTAAGTTCAAGGCTTTATGCAGAATTCTGGATCTTGGTGAATGACTTTTAAGGAAATGCCTCTGAAATGTAGTGCCATTAAGTGTTTGCCTTTGCCAGTGCTTGTTTGTTTTAATGAAAAAGGTGAAAGCTCTGTGTAAACAAACACTTATGTTTGAAATTGGTTTTATTGATATGACTTGGTTATATACATTTCATGCTGATACAATAAGTGCCTGATTTTTAAAGACAGCATGCCAAAAAATGATTCAAATTGCTTTATTTGTCAGGTTTTGAGTGACACAACTTGAGGGGTTCCAAGCAAAGGGATGCACAGCTCCTGAGAAGTCTGAGCAAGCACCTCTACCCCAACACCCAGGGACAGGAGCACAGTTGTGCCTCGTGGAGCTCCTGTCTGGCTGCTCACAAATGTGATAAATCTGAGTTTTATCAAGTGAACTCCACTTTGAAAGCCTTGATATTTGTTCCTCATCAGGACAAAGTGTTGGTGAACTTCTTAGCAGCCACATGGCATTTCTCTCCAAAGAAAGCCATTTTTGCTGTGTGGAAACTGAACAATGTTTTGCCTGAAGCTGGTGCAAATCTCTCTTCCCATGATGGGCCAGCACCACACAGTAGTGCTTCTCTGTTTTCCCTTAGTTTTTCAGTGTAGACAAGGCACAACTGTTTGTCTGACTTTTTCCTTCTAATTGAAAAATGTCCTGATGGTTTCTGCTAGTTGCCAACACGTGTTATTTTTAGCCTGAACTCTTGCAGTCACTCAGTTATCTCTGAAGCATTGGTAGTACTGAATTCATTCGTCACGGCTGAAATGAATTTGCTGTGTTCTTGTCCAGCCTGTGATCTCCTTTGAAATCCAGAAATGGAGCTCCAGCAGGGATCAGGTTACTGTTGAATATGTCTGTGTGCATTTTGGTGTGCTATCCTCAGTTTCCTGTAATCTGGCAATTTGTATTTTGCCTTCTGCAGCACATTCTGCATTTCCATTTATTTGGAAGCATCCAGCTCAACTTTCTAAGCTTACTAAGTCATTCAGGTGCCTACAAAATGGAAGAGTTGAGTGCTGCCTACGTATTTCTGCAGCAAAAACTGGGGGAGCAATGGGTTATGGATGTGAGCAGTTGTCATTTTGACCACTGAGGTACACATTGAGTTATATGAAGTCTTAAAAGAAAAAACCTCCACAACCAAACAAACCCAACTCCATGCATCTGTAATGAGTCTTTCCAACTGTCACTTTCTTTATTTGCCCTCAGACTGACATTGTCAAGCTCTAATGGAAAAGGGGAAATCTAACAGCTTTAAAATCACACACTGCTGTCTGCTATGTGCCCTTTTTCCAGCTGATGGTTCAATTTATTTAGGTGATAAAGAAAACACTGAGGCATGTGAAGTCTATCTTCTTGACAGATCTGAGCTTACTGAAACTTTCTCCTCATCCTTTTCTCCTTCCCCACATTCACAGTCAGCCTTTTGTTTTTATAAAGTGATCCATGCATTTTTCTTTGAGATTTAAATGCTTTCTAATCTTTTCAAGGTTTACAGAAGTTGCACCTGACTCCTGAGGGTGTGCAAAGGCAGGTGGACTGATGGTTGTGGAGATGTCCTGAAAGATGTTTGCCTTTTGTGCCAAGTGGTGCATGGTGTATGCAAAAACCTTGGTGTGTGAAGTGTGGGGGCTTGGTCAGGTCTATGAGGTTATTTTTTTAAATACTGTTAAATGTGGTAAAAGGAGAAAAATCCAATATTGGTGAGACACAGTAGCTGATAGACCTCATCTAGTGTGTGAGCATCCCTGCCCATGGCAAGAGGTTGGAAATAGATGTTCCTTGACATGCCTTGACACAGATTTCTGGTAGAACTTGATGAGAATTTTTCCCAGAATTATGATTAAAACTTTGAAGATTGCTGCTAAAAGTGTTTGTTATTGTTTCATATTCAACAGTGATTCATGTGAGGCTGTGTTTCAATATTAAATTTTATCTGCCAGTCAGTAAAAAATATTTATTGAAACAGACTTGTCTTAACTTCTGTTCTTACTAGAAGGACACTAAACTTTGCAGAGTTGTAAACCAGGCTGCTGGTGTCTGCATCTGCTGCTTCAGGGATTTGCTTGAACAAGGAACTACAACTCCCATGAAGTCAAATTGTTTCACTTCTTTCCTCTCAAGTTCCAAGAAATCTTGAGTTGAAGGTTCTGTTCCCTGTCAGGAAGCTTTGCATTGAAATGCCAGCATTTCCTAAGCCATTGTGTGAATGCTGGTATCAAACTCCAAATTATTTAACTCTCTGTTTTTATCTCACTTATTCTGAAACATCTCCCTTGCCCCAAGAGCAAAAACTCCTGAGCAATGTCAGAGCTGCATATCATGGGTTTTCTCTATCAGTAATATGTTAAATGAAAGGTGCATTAGTAGGATTTTTATTGAGTATCCTGTTGGAATAAGTAGATTCTGTCATGCACCACTGACTCATTTCAATTGCAATACCACAGTTCAGTAAAAGAAAATAATTGAGTCATGGGTTTCTTACTTAAAGTGTGTCTGATATCATCTTTTGCAATAAAATTTTATGAGGGTGAAATGAATTTATAGAGCTGATTTAATATGGACAGCTCTTTTCCTCTTGTGTTGGGGTGGCTCTCTAAGCTTAAGGAGAAAATAGCAGTTCTGAAAATATTCCCAAAAGATAAGCATTATTGAATTAGAAATATCAATATCTATAGTTAGATATTTTCTCCTGGGTTTTGCAATGCTGTCTGCTGAACAGATAGTCTGTTGGATAAGCACACACTGGCTTGCTTCAGATGATTTTATCTGTGTTAACTCAAACCACTAATTTAAATTTTTAAATGCATCTGGTGGGTTATATATATATAAATGTATGTATTTTTATATATGGGGGTTTTTTTGTCTTTTATTTTTGTTTTTTTTTTTTTTTTTTTAAACCTTTCCTAACCTGAATTAGGAAAACTTTCTCCATCCTGCTGTTTGGACTGATCAGTGCCACTTTATAGAGTGGTTCATGGCCTCATGCAGTCCTGTCTGAAACAGCAGGACATGACAGATATAAAAATGCCAACAAGTGTCCCCAGCATTCCCATGTACTTTTGTGCCAATGAAATGGCATTTTTGCCAGTGTAATACTTTGAGAGAAGGCACACATGACTAAAATAAATGGTAATGGAAGAAGAGCATTTTCTCCCTGATATCTGAAGTCTTATAAGGAATGTAAGACTAGGTTTGAAAAAAAAAACTCTAAACCAAAACCCAAGACAAAACACACAAGATAAAAATTAATTTATAGATTTCTTGTTAGATTTGCCTCTGGGGGCTCTTCTGGACAGTGGCTGAAAATCTCTATACAGCCCTGAACTAATAATTTTTAATATTAACACTAATAACAAAGTGAAGAGCCCACACCAGTGGACTTTACAGTTTCTGGATTGGTTTGTTTGACCCAGGAGCAGCTGCAGGGAGGGAGCCCCAGTGACAGTGAGGACCTGGTGTAAAAGCTGCTCATAGCTGACACTGCTGTGACACCAGACAAGCAGTGCTGCTGCAGCCTCTCAGCACAGTTTCAGGGGTGTAAACACACCCCCAGCCTGTGTGGAATGTCGATGCTGGTGGTGTTAGATCTCACTACTGCCCTACATTTGCAGACTGTGTCCTAGTCTGGATTAGCCAGACTGTAGTGGTTGTGTTATCTAATGGTTTTCTCTTGGGTGTCATTCTGCTGCAGAAGGTTCAGATCCTGTTTGTGAGCCTCTCTTTGGGACTGAGAGGAATTTTGGCAGAAAGGAAGGTGGCCTGGCAGAGCAAGAAGGGTTGCAAACAAGAGGAGCTCGTCTTGGGACCTGCATAAAGATCTCAGACAGTGCAAGGGGTGTTGGAGGAAAGCTTTGCATCACAGAAGTCACAAGAGTTTTGAGGAGTTGGTTTTAATATTTTCATTTCCTTGCTCCTTGGTATTGTTTCTCTCCCTGGTCTTTCTGATCCCTCTGTTACAAAGCAGAGACTGTCTTGGCATCAGTGTGCATCTTCCAGTGATTTCTGGGAGCTTTGGATTAAGGCTTTTATGAGGAATTTGGAGCTGAGCTGTGCATTACGAGCACATTTTCCTGAATTGAGCTCACTCCACTGCATGTGTGACTTGGGTCAAGTTTGACAGGAGCTGCAACCCTGGAAGCAGATGGATGCAGGAATCCTTCATACCAAGCTGCTGGAGCACACCAGTGTGAACCAGGAAAGCTGCAGAAAAACAAGAGATCTCTGCTTTAGGAGGCAAGGAGGAGACCAGGACACAGCAATTGTGGAGGATAAAAATGAACCTTCTAGGTTAAAAATTCTTCTTGGGTTCTCACTTTGTTTTTTTTTTATCTCCTTTCTAGGTTTGAATTTTTTTCTTCTCCCACTGCTGCACTTATCTTTTTCCCTGCAGCTTCCAGAGCAGGTTCCTGCTCCTTTCCTCCAGGGCAGAGGGGGAACTCCTGTAATTCCTGCAGAGGTAAACACTTGCTACCCTGCCCTGGAGACTTGAGCTGCTACTGGCAATTAAACACAGTGAGCAGCTCCCCACTAGTGTAAATAATTGCAGAATAATCCCTGCCCCTTCCCTCATCCCAGAGGAACTGGAATTTCAGCAAAGTAGCATTTAGGTTTTTCTAATGCTTTGCTGCTTCTGTTGATCTCTGGGAGTTCCTAAAACTACTCCCAAGAACCTCTCCTCTTGTCTTCCTAGGGAAAAAAAAAATTAATTTCCAGCAGCTTCCATCCTGTTTGACAGCAAGTTCAGCTCAGCCTGGGGACTTTGATCTGCATTGTTCTGGCCAGTCTTGTCCTATTTGTTTAGAATTACATTCATCTTTGTTTACTAGGGCTCATAAATGATAACATTTCCTCCAGGAATCTGGGTGTTGCTGTTGATGTTAATGTATCAGAAGACTCTGCTATGTGCTTTCCACTTTTTAATAATTACATAGTTATGAAAATACCATATATACTTAGATTTATTTTTTTTTTTTACAAAAGTAATATGGAAGTAGCTCCAGTACAAATAAGGGTAATAATTCTTCTGCCCCTCAAGTGAGGGCTGTAGAGTTTCCTGAGAGGAGTTGACAAATGCAAGTTATCGTTGCTGGATTTCCTCTTCCTGTACAGACACAGCGTTTGGCTGACATGCTGTGAAATGTGTACCAGTCATCAACGTGTTTTCAGCTTCGAGGATCCTTCCAAAATTCATTTTTTCAGCTGTTCTGGGGAAAAAAAAATTGCGGAGACCATTGACACCAGAAGGATCTGTCATGACAGTGTTCTCTGCGTTTTGTTTAAAGTCTTTTCAAAGAGGCTTCTGAAATATTAATGGCTTTCTGCTTTGTGAGACATCACATTGCAGTGGAACAGGCTCTGTGTCCTCTCTGTGTTCCCAAAACACACGTGGTTCAGAGTCCTTTTATATATTTTAATACAAAGTGGCTGGTTGAGTGGTCCGTGTTCTCCCAGAGGAGCCAAAACTCACTTCATGGATCAAGAAAATAAAGGGCTGTAAGGCAATTTACCATTCAGGCTATTGTGAAGGAGGGTGATTTAAAACGTTGTAGTGGCTTGGAAAAAAGGAAAACCCAAAGCAGTGATTGAAAGGCTTGAAATGACTGAGTTAATGTGACAACTCCCCTTCCCTCAGCTGGGTCTGCTGCAGAGGTCACTGTGCACAGTTAATGTCTGTGGAGCTCGGTGGTACCTGTTTGCAGGGCTTGCTTTGAAATTAAGAGTGAGACATCATTTATTTAATAGAGACCATTAAAGAACGACTTTCTGATGAAGCAAGTTAGGTGTTAAACACTTTTCAGGTGAACCATTTACTTATGTAATTATCTCTTGTTAACATTACAATAAATGTTTCTCCAGGGAGTTTAGCCAATCATGAAATGCAATTAATTTTCAAATATCTTCAGCAACAATTGAGATACTAGAGACTGAAATCCCTAGTCAGTGTGTAGATTCTTAAACTTCCCTGCTGAAGGGAAGCAGCTTCATCTCAGCTGATTGTGGAGCTGTTAAACTTGAATTTTTAAGTGTTTCATTTGGGCCTGTCACAAGTGTGGAGTTCTGGCCTTGATACCCTAGTTGTGTAATCCTGCTATCTCCCTTTAATTTCCAGAGCACTGAGGAGGTTCAGGATGCTGTTCTTGAACTTAAGCCCAGCAGTGGGTGAGGATGGAGGAGTTAAAATTCTTTTGGTTTCTGTCTGGGATTTCAGTTGCTGTGTGATACCAGCTGGGGCTCATAGCCAGCTGTGCTGCCGTTTGTCTGTGTGTAAAATGGGAGTAACACAAATCTCTTGTCTCTGAGGTGTATCTGGAGATGTGTAAGTGGAAAGTGGTGATTGTATCATCTGTGGACAGCATCCTCTTGCTTAAGGTTACTTAATTCACTTTCTAACCAAAATGTTGTTACAGTCGCTTTTGTTCCAAGTCGTCCTAGTGTGCTGATAAAATAAAATAATCTGTGAAATTCCACCTTGTAGAGCTACTTGGTCCAACAACTTGGAAAGCTTTTTGAGAATAGATGAATTTACCACAGCTTGCAGTTTCCAGATGAATTGCTGGTGTGCCTGAAGTAGGGATGAACAGAGCTGGATTTTTAAATGGGAAAAGGAGCAAAGTGATGTTGTTAGCCCTCACCTACGCCAAGCAGACCTGGTTCTGCAGCTGGCTCTGGTTTTTTGGCTGTTAAGCCCTGGGCCCCAGTGCAGATACTGTTCCAGCCACTCTGGATTGCAGGGGACAGATGGGCTTGAGTAGAGAAGGGCTTACAGTCAGCTGTAGAGGCTTCCAGCCCCGGCTGCTCACAGATCCCAGGCAGTGGAACCTGCAAATCTCACATATTTAGAGGCTGAAGAAGAGGAAGAGCTTTTATCCTTTCATGCTTGCGAAATCCTATGTAGGAAAGCTCTTGCCACTGATACTGTCTCTTCATAGCAAACAAATAAAAACACTTCTGTTGAATCTGTGCATTTTCCTGAGGCTTCTCCTCAGCTGGGGTAAAGAGGAAAGGAGGCTTTATTTACAGATGTTGCTTTCAGAATGAGCTAGCATTGTGATATTATCTGTAAATACATCTTTGGGCATCAGGCATCTTTCCATTTATTTAGAAACAGGAGATAAAGACTGTCTGACATGGGAATGGATTCCTACACTCCTTTTTGTTGCCTTGGAGTACATGTGCAGTTTGAAATGAGTCCGAATCTGCTGTTACATCACCCTGTTGCTTCCAGCAGAATACTTGTATTTTTTTTTTTTTTTTTTTTTTGACCTACAAATCTTGGTCCTTGCTGTTTACACTGACCTCTAAACACAAGAGACCAGAATGCTCTAGGTTTTCTGCCTTGTTCCTGGATGTGTCTCTGAGATTGAGCCTGGTGGGATTCGGGTCTGAGCTCCTGGAGCTGTTTGGATGTTCCCTGTAAATACAGGGCAGCCCGTGGGTTTCAGCAGTGTGGATTTTGTAAGCACCTACACACAGATCACAGTCAGATCATTATGTTGATCCAAACCATTTTGTAATCCTCTACAATCTGGGTTTAGAGACTGTTATTAGTGTCACAAATAAAAGCTTGTGACTTCTTTAGTTCTCGGGATAAAAGAAGCCATGTACTTTCAGGGAATTACATATTAAAATTAAAGCAACATAAACATGTGGGAGTTCGAGGATAGTTATCCCACTTTTCAAGGCTGAGCCCTGAATTCATATGATTGCTAGAGAAAAATTGGTTCATTTTTATTTCATAATTGACCATGTACTGACAAAGCAGAGCTAAACCAGGAGGACAAGACATGAAAGAGTCTTTTAAAAATCTTTCTCAGTAATTTGAAGCTTTAAATACGGCTCAAAAAAGTGTATTATATTTGGATTTTTGTTTTTAACTGAACATGTAGGAAGGAAACCCCTTTTTGCCCAGATAGATTTAAAAATGGGTAGAAAGGTACTTAAGAGTTCTATTTTCTCACAAACCGAGCTCATGAAAAGCCTCTTCAAAACGATCCCGACAGAAAGTGATTTCAGCTCTTGTTACATTCCCGTGTGTAATGGATATCTTGCTATTGCAAACACTGGCAGCTCCCGGCCTCCATCCCGGGAGGGGAAGCAGGGAGGGTGTGGGCAGCACAGTGTCAGTGATGGGCAGGGGCTCACCCCTCCCCTGGCCGTTCCGCAGGTACCTGAAGGAGTTCCGCACGGAGCAGTGCCCGCTCTTCGTGCAGCACAAGTGCACCCAGCACCGGCCCTACACCTGCTTCCACTGGCACTTTGTGAACCAGCGCCGGCGCAGGTCCATCCGCCGCCGCGACGGCACCTTCAACTACAGCCCCGACATCTACTGCACCAAGTACGACGAGACCACGGGCATCTGCCCCGAGGGAGATGAGTGAGTAAAGGCTGCTCCCTGCCCTTCAGGCATTAGGCTTTTGGGATCAGGCCAGGTGATGCTTCCAGCCCGTTCTTGCAGAGATGAGGCAAGTCAGCAGTAAAGCAGCTTTGTCACATACGTAACATGAGACCAGATGTAAAATCTGGAATAGCAGCTCGTGTGCTCCAGGCCTGCTGCACAGACAGTGCTGGGAGTTAGATGGGAACTCAGCTCTTGGGAACTCTTTGTGCTCACAGGCTTCAGCATCTTCAGCAAAGCTGAAGTGGGTAAAACAGCTCAGTGAGACAGTGAGTTTGGAAACACTCTGTTCTCTATGTCCCTGACTCTCAGCTCTTGGTCACTGGCTTAGTTTTCCACAGATTGAAGAAAGAGGAGGAACTTTGTCCTCCAGTCTGTCCCCTGAGTTATCTGTCCCAGCTTTTTAACTCATATCAGTTTATTTTGTCTTTCTGAACTTTTAAGAAGCCAGTAGAGAACTGAGAGGTACCCAGAATAAGGCAACACGAGGAAGAGTTTGGGTTTTTTGGGTGTTCTCCCTGCCATGACTGCAGTAGGTTTCACTGGGGCAAAACCACAAATATTTCTGCTGTATGTGTGGCAGACCCCAGCAATTAAGGGGTTAAGCTGATAATATAGCTTTAGCCATGTGAGAGATATGGGATAAATAGTGTAGCCAAACTGTGGTCAAATATGGAGAGTGTTTTATAGAGAGATGCTGTAAAAAGATGGAATTTCAGTTCCCTTTTGTGGTGCCAGTATAAACACACAAAATTGCTATTTATTAGCAAAAGTTTTTTATTTTTCTACTCGATTAAATAAAGTTTTTTTGTGACTACAACAGAATGGAATAGTCCCTCAGGCCTAAAGCTTCAGTTTCAATACTTTCTTCCTTGCTAGAAGAGATCTGGAAGGAACTGGAAATGGGATGTTTGTGGGCTTTGGCTTCTAGAACACTGGTTGATACATGGCTCAAACTCAGTAAATAAAAGCTGTTATCTTCTAGGAACCTTTGCTCATTTATATTTTTACCTTGATGCTGCAATATCTGAACTTTTCTCATTCCATCTTGTTATATTTCTGTTTTATTTCTCAATGTAGATTGTTGTTCTGCCTAAAAGGGGAAACAAAACAAGTTAAAATGGTAGTTTTATAATTGTTTCCTTGTTCCACATCCTTACTCTTTTCCAGATCCCTGGCAGCCGCTCAGCCAGAATAATGAGGTGCTGCTGGATTGATAACCCAGTTTTCTTTCAGGGAGGGAAACTCTTACATCCTTTGTAGTGACAGGTTTGGGGGTTCTCTGGAGTGTTGGAAGGCACAGCATGAGAGAAGGGGCAGAGTTAGCAAAGTGTCAACTGCAGCATTTCTCAGCAAAGTGTCTTCTGGTAGTTGAATCCTGTCTGTTCCACCCCTCCTTCCTTCCTCAGGTGTCCCTTCTTGCATAGAACTACTGGAGACACAGAGAGGAGGTATCACCTGCGCTACTACAAAACTGGAATCTGCATCCATGAGACAGACTCCAAGGGGAACTGCACCAAGAACGGCGTCCACTGCGCCTTTGCTCATGGGCCCCACGACCTGCGCTCACCCGTGTACGACATCAGGTCAGTAGAGCCTGGGGCTCCTGGGAGAAGGGTCATTTCTGGACCCAAATGAAAAAGGAGATGATGGAAAAGGTGATTTCTGTACCCAAGTGAAAAGTGAGATGATTGAAGGACAGTACTGTTCCAGCCTGAAAATGAAGCCATGGTGAACTATCCCTTCCTAATACGGCAAATGTGGAAAACCTCCAGGGAGGATTCTCAAAATGGGGGAAGGGATCACACTTTGGAATCTGATGGAGGGGGTCTAAACAGTGCATCTGGAATTCCCAGGGAATGAAGACTTATTTTTATTGAAGTTGCTGTTCAGCTAAAGATATTCTGACAAAACATGCATAGCTGAAATGCACCCACTTAGCAAATACTCCGGTATGTCAGGTTTTATACATATTTATCTGCCTCTTCCTCTGCTCAGTCTGTTTGTTCATTTAACTCTGTCCCTGAAGGGAGCTTCAGGCGATGGAAGCTTTACAGAATGGTCAGACAACATCTGAAGGAGGCATCGAGGGTCAGTCTGCAGTTGCTGCCAGCCATGCCATGATAGAGAAAATACTCAGTGAGGAGCCAAGGTGGCAAGGTGAGTGTCACTGAGGGTCTGGGAAAGTTTAGTCTCTGTGAAGTGCCTGCTCCTATCCAAAACTTTTCTGTAGTAAAAACCTTTCTGTGGTCATCTCTCTTGACTCATGGGGTTTTTTTGCAGAAACAACGTACGTGTTGGGAAATTACAAGACAGAGCAGTGTAAGAAACCCCCCCGGCTCTGTCGCCAGGGTTATGCCTGCCCCTACTACCACAATAGCAAAGACAGAAGACGAAGTCCAAGAAAACACAAATACAGGTACTGTCATCCTGGATATTGTACTTCCCAGCTGAGTGGTGCAGGAGGCAGGATTCTGGCCATTAGTTGTTTTTAGTGTGTCTCCAAGCCATGTACTGAGAAATACGATGAAGTATTATTTCTTCCTAGCAGAAAGATAACAAACTAAACAAAGAGTTTTCCTGTATGTAGAAACCAGTACTCTAATAAATGAATTGTTAAATCGTGTTACAACTCTGTTTTTATAGCTAAGAGGACCTGTGTCTGGCTTCCTCTTACTACCTCTGCTTTAGAAAGCAGTGCAGGGAAGAGAAAACAAAAGAAAGTTTTAATCCCCATCTAGAAACAATCTCTCACAACAGTGTGTTCATGGTGAAGGGTTCAGAATCATCAGGCTGCTTGTTGTGTATGCCTGGTGATGGGGATGATGAGGAGGGACTGTAGCTGGACATGCATTCCTAGCCAGCTGCTAAAGGCTCTGCTTTTGAGGCACCAGGGTGTTCTGTCACTCAGCTGTCGCTGGGTTTTTCAGCGTGCTGTGTCTCCCTGAACGCATTTCATCCAAATTATAGGCCCTCATTTCCTCCAACACAACAGAGCTTTTGTTGTGGTCTCAGTGGGGCTTTTCCTTAGTTCCTTTTTGAAAAACATCGGAGTAGACCAGAAAGCCAGGAGAGAAAATACCAGGGATGTTCTCGCTTCTCTTCCCCACCCCCCAACATTCACAGAAATTTTAGAATTGGCACTGAAATTCCATATTTAAAAAAATCAAACAGGCAGCAATCAAAGCAATGTTAATCTCAATGCTTTAAGGAGAAATAGATCCATTAGGGCACTCTTCAGGCAGCAGCAATGTGCTGTTGGCCCCTCTCTGGGCCCTTTGGGAAGGGAAGAGGTGAAATCTTCTCTGCTGCTCTGCACTCATTCCTGTGTTTTCCCTACCCCAGCTGATGTGGCTCTGTTGGTGCTGCTATCTGCTTCCCTCTGCTGTTGTTTGAGGGAATGGTTAAGAGCATAAAGAGCAGGGGAAGTAGGTCACGGCAAAAATTCAGATCTGGGAAAAGGAACTGTTCCTGGCTGGGAGAAAGAAAATGGACTTGCCTTTTCCCCAGTGACCTGACTCAGCCTCTTTTCTACATGGCCACACTATAAACCTGGAAACATACTGCTGTAAGGGTATTATGTGTTTTAGGATTAGCCAATTAACTTCTTAGCTTTCTATGAAGGTGCAGTTCCAAAACAGAAACCAGACCCAGCGTCTCTGACACTAATCACATCAGCTGCTAATATTGTTATGCTGGTTCAAGTTGTATTTCATTTCAAATAGAGAATTAAGCCTTTTTTTTTTTCTCCATTGGGAAATTGGAAGAAGGGGGAGAAGATGCAATAGCAGCTGGGTGGGGGCTCGGGAAGCAGCAGCCAAGCAGATTGTACAGCTGAGGGTGGGCAGCCAAACCTGCCCCCGACTGAGGAATTGTAACATCATGGAATAGTTTGGGTTGGAAGGGACCTTAAAGCTCATATTGTTCCACCCCCTTCCATGGGCAGGGACACCTTCCACTAGCCCCATGCAGCCTGGCCTTGGAGGCTGCCAGGGATCCAAGGGCAGCCACAGCTTCTCTGGGCACCTTGTGCCAGGGCCTCCCCACCTTCACAGGGAGGAATTTCTCCCTTGTATTTAATCTAAACCTATTCCCTTTCCATTTAAAGGCATTTCCCCTTGTCCTGGCACTCCAGGCTGTTGTCCCCAGTCCCTCTTCAGCTCTTCTGGAGCCCCTTTAGGCACTGGAAGGGGCTCTGAGGTCTCCCTGGAGCCTTCTCTTCTCTAGGCTGAACACCCCCAGCACTCCCAGCCTGGCTCCAGAGCAGAGGGACCTTCAGAGCACCTTTTTGGCTCTCTCTGGACTTGCTCCAGCAGGCCCACATCCTTCTGCTATTGAGGAAAGCAAAGCTGGATGCAGTCCTCTAGGAGTGGGTCAGAGGGGGAGAAGCACCTCCCTCCACCTGCCCCCAGTAATCAAAGCTCAGAGCAGGTCTGTGAGTCTGATGCCTTCTCCTGCTCCCTTATTCCACAGATCTTCACCGTGTCCCAGTGTGAAACACGGGGACGAGTGGGGAGACCCCAGTAAGTGTGAAAATGGAGACTCCTGCCAGTACTGCCACACTCGCACAGAGCAGCAGTTCCATCCAGAGGTACAGTAACCTCCTCACTCCACTGGGAAAAGCAAAAGCATTCCAGTCTTGCCAAGTAAATGTCTGTGCCAGGTGGGAGAGGATGTGGGCTGCTTGTAGTGTGGTCCTGGGGTACAGAGAAGCTGCATGTTGGGAGCAAGCTGCAATTCAGCTGCTTAACAGAATAGACTCTATGGGAGGAAGTAAGAGAAGTGGGGGAAAACTCCAGTGTAGGAGCAGTCTCAGGTATGGGGGTCCTTTGGAAAGCACAATGTGGGTCTGCATGTGAGCAAACAGCATCTGTTTCCTTGACTAAGAGTTTGTGGTTCGTGTTGACAGCACTAAACGCCACCAAGCTCTTAGCTGTGAGCATGCCCAGAGCATTCCAGTATCCTTACAGAAAGTGTAATTAAGACCTTTTCGTAGTCTGCTTCATGTTACAGTGTTGAAAAGCTTTGTGGGGCCGGTATCTGCACAGTAACCATTGTCACCGCCTGTCAAACTGGGGGGAAAGGGAATAATCCATTTGCTACAGTCCTTGTCAATGGTTTGTTATTTTCCTTGCAAACACGTGGCTGCAACTTTCTGTGCTGTCCTCTGTCAGCTGTTTCCTACCTCTTGCCATTTGTAATGTCCATGGAGCTTCCAGTGAGTCTGAGGGACTTCATGGCAGGTGGTGACCTTTGGGTGAGCTGGTGTGTGGTGGGTTGGTCTCTGGGTGAACTCTAGCTCTCATGGGCATATTTTGGTGTTTCCAGAACTATAGTGGGTTTTCCTTTCATTGAAGCAAAGCACTGAAATGGTCACCCTGAGCTCTGCTGGCCTTTCCACCTCTTATCTGTGTCATTACCTTGCTGTTGAATTTCTTCATAATACTTCTGTACCTGGTGGTCACTGTTATTATCTGTTCATTTCTGTTTGGTGTTTTTGTTTTGGTTTGGTTTTTCTCATCCTTAGATCTACAAATCCACCAAATGCAATGACATGCAGCAGTCTGGCAGCTGTCCCCGAGGACCCTTCTGTGCCTTTGCACACGTAGAACGTACGTGCACTACTTCTCTCTTCTTTCCTGGATGTTTGAGCTATGGAAAGTTTCTGACCAAGAAAGTTTAAATGTAGAGCTGCAAAACTAGAGTTTCTGTGAAGGGTTAAGCTTTGGTGCTGGTGTGGGAGGTGTTGGCAGAGCTGGAGGCAGTAGGTGGTCTGTAGGACTCAGCCTTTAGCTCTCACTGCACTGTCCCTTGAAGGATCTCCCTCTCTCCTGCTCAGTTCTCTGGGTGTCAGTTCAGGAGAATGGAAGTGGAGAAAGCTGCTTCTCTTCTGTACATGGATGAACTAGCTAAATTGCCAAGCATCATATCTTTAAAAGCTGAAGATAAAATTGCTGAGTGTAGATCATTTATGGATCCATTTAAAAAAAAAAACAAAAAAACTATTTTACTCTTTATGGGGTTTTACTTAGAGTTTTGGTCTTTAAGTCGGGTTGGAGAAGAAAAATATGCAGCTTTTTTTTTTACTGCTTTATCTCAAATCCTCTTTCCTTAATAGCTCCCTGACTTATAGGGCATTATTTCAATCCTCACTTTAATCAACTATAAACTAGTGAAGCAGTTTTAGTTGTAGAAGTTCTACCTGCAGGTGGTCCTAACATTCATAAATAATGGTTAGTTCCTGTCCTGGGGCTCCTCCTCAGATGCTGCTCTGCAATCTCACTGCTGAATTTGCAACAATTGGAGCAGATTACTCAGTAGGTTGGTTCTGATACTGACTCACTGCATGGCCTTGAGAAAATCTCTTTGTTATTTGATTATCCTTTGTAAATGAGGGAATTAGTAATTGCTGCCTTTGACATGGAATGGAGAGAGTAAATTCCCTACAGGTTATGCAGTTCCTTTTATAGGAAGCCTTGTTGACAAGCAGTAATTATAGCTGGAGCTGTGGGCTGTAATGGCCCAAAACACAGCAGTGCAGCTACTCAGTGGGATCCAGCAAGCTTTAGGAAATGAATCTTGGTAAAGGAGCAGTGTTTAGCAAACTTCCTTGGGTATAACATAGTACTTTTGTTTAGGGATTCCTCATAAGATTATTTCACTTGATATTATATTACTTAGAGTAACATTCAGTGGCATTTAGGTCATTCCAACTTGGTTATTTTTTGTGCTATCTTATGGATTTGTATCTTTTGGTCCTTCCTACAAGATCAACAAGGACAGGCCTGATGCAATTAAAATAACAGGAGTCTATTTCTTGTATCTGCTTTTAAACCTGAGTTTTACTAATTAATAGCAGGAAACCAGCATTTTGAGGATGTTAAAATACAGATGTAGTGTCAGTTCTATAGTTGTTGTGAAGATGCTGAGTATTAGATGTAAATCCTACAAATCTACAGCATCTCTGCCTTCCAAACCAGTGCCACTTTTTTTTTTTTTTTTTTTTTAATGATTTGTACTGAGCACAGATGGAAACTTTAACTCCCTCAGCTAATTATAATGCACCCATCAACTTAGTGCCAAGCATAGAAGGAAACTCTGCTTAGTTCAAGAGAGCTGAATGAATAACACACAATTCATCCAGGGAAGATAATTTTAGAGCAGCATTAATGAGCTAAAGAGCAGCACAGTGTGTATGTGATGACAGTAAAAATGTGAGGAATATTAGATAAGCAAATAAGCCAAATAAGGTTTCTCCTTACTTCTATATTTATAAGTAGGTGCTTGTGGAGTGTTTTTTCTCTCAGGAATATCTGGGTATTCTTGTTCCTCAATGTCTCCATGGCAATTGCCCAGCTGTGAGTGTGTTCCTGTGCTTTGTCTCCCACAGAGCCAGCGCTCAGTGAAGATTTACAGCAATCCTCAGCCGTGTCCAGCCCCACCCAGACAGCACCAGTGATGTACATGCCCTCAGCAGCTGGAGACTCTGTTCCAGTCAGCCCTTCCAGTCCACATGCCCCAGACCTTAGCAATGTATGTAGCTCTGTGAAGAAGCCTTGTCCATATTGCACAAATCTGTGTTTCTCTGAGTTTCTCCTAAGAAAAGTATCCAAAAGCCCAGAGGATATGAGATTCTTCTGTTAGTTCTCAGCTCCACACTTTTTAGGGGGATCTGTTTTTTTGGAACATATATTCAGTGGCTTTAATATTGTCCTCTCACCTATAAAATCTCCAGGCCTTCCTTTCTGTGCAGGGTTTGTTGATGTACTTTCAGGAAAGCGGAATACATCCACACATGAAGTCCAACTCCTTCCTGTCTGGAGGTACATATTGGGCTGAGCTTCCAAGACCTATAATTAAAGGCTGTGAGCCAACAGCCTCTAAAGTACATAACTACAATTGGCTTTGTTTACATATGTAATCTCAGAGTCTTAGCCTGTGCATATTGTGTGTTGCATTATAGGATATCCTTAGTTCCCTCCCTCTTGTGCTTCTGGAGATAGAAGTCTGGGATATGTTTCAGTAATGTCCCAGATTGTTGGTAATTAGTTGTCTGTGCAAGAAAGAAGATGTCTAAGTGCAGAACAGATACTCAGAATCAGATTAGGAACTCATGGAATGCCAGACTACATTTTTACTTAGCTTTTTCTTTTTTTTTTTTTGATTTTTTTTTTTTTTTTTTTGTTAAGTCTTTCCTGTTTGTTCTGCACTTGATAAGGTGTGTAACCTTTTCAAATGATTGGCTGAGATTTTGAAAAGGTACAGTGACATGAATTTAACTCATTTGAAACTAGTCAGGCTGAGGTGAGCTCATCTAGGACCTCTGCTTTATTTTATTCCTTCTTTTTGAAAAGAAAAGCTGTGTTTGAGCCAACCTAGCAGTTCATAGTTGTCCTGAATTGGGTTGCTGGTAGAATTCCAAACAGATCTTGAAAAGTCTGGACATAATATTGTCTCTTGCTAAATAACACTGGAAAGCAATAAAGACCAAAACCCCTCCATCTTATGAAGGTATTGTTTAAATTCTCTGAAAACTGCAGGGCAGTTGAAGATATCTCCTACTTTTAGGCTGTTCAGGTCTTGTCTATCTCAAGCTCTTAGTCTTTCAAACAGTCTTTCCTAATCCTTGGTTATGTGCCAAATGGCAACACATGTCTGTCTATGACTTCATCACTCCACAGGGCATCTGCGTGTAGCTTGCAAACAAATATGGCTTTGCTGGTGATCATTTTACATGATGAATTAATCAGAGAAAAAGGTCCCTGTAGCAGCCAGCCTCACGTGGCCTGTTCTGTTTTGTATTTGTACTGTAGGTGTGGAATAAATCAGGAACTCTGCCAACTAGCCCCACCTCCACCACAGTGAGTAGTTATCTTTGCGACTGTAGGGAAGCGTGGACAGCAGAATGTCTGTACAAAAATAAAATAAAAACATTGTAGGCTGCTCCTTTTTTTTTTTTTTTTTTCTCCTAATGCCAGCCCAGACTGTGCCACATTTGAATCTGTGATGTCTGAAGCACAGTTGTGCTTGCCAGTGGAGGCAAATAATTTCTTGTCCCAGAGAAATGGGATATTTGCATTCATCCAGGTGGACACATTCTCTAAAACACAACTTCCTTTGCTGCTGTCTGTGGCTTCATCTGCAGTGCAAAACTAGCCTTGTTGCATGTGATTGTGATCCCTGGTATTAGTCCAAAGAATGGAAGTGTTGGAAATCATTGGATTTTCTTTATTGCAGCTGTTGATACCTGACTTATGTCTATATTAAAACTTTGAGATTTCCAACTGGAAAGCAAAAAATACAGTATTACATATAGGCCAGATATGCCTGATTGTTGTGACTGCCACAGCACCTTTCCAGGTTCCACACCACTTCTCAGAGTCAGACAGGACCCACTGTAGCCGAAGGGAAGAGTGTTCTGGTCATGTTGGGAACCTCATCAGTCACTTCTGAGGCCTCAAAAAGAATAAATGTCACTAGAGCTGTAGGTTAGGTTTTACAAGACTTCACAGTAACAGCAATAAGACCATAATTATGGGACTGTGTAAATTCAGTGGAGCTTTTTCCTGTTTTTTTAATGGTTGTTTACTGGAAGCTTGTATGGTTGTGTTGGCTGTCAGTGTAACTGATCTACAAACAGTGACGTGATTGAGCGTTCCCATGGATGCCTCTCTTTGAGCAGTTCCTGCTGTCTGGCTGTGCTTTCCTGACACTTGTTCCCTCTGTTAGATTCTTTGTAGGAACAGCAGTCTTGGAAGCCCATCTAATATATGTGGGTCTCCTCCTGGTGCCATTGGGAAGCCCCACAGCTTGGAGAGCATTGGTTTTCCTCCAGACTCAGTCACAGCAGCCGGCAGCTACAAGAAGGCACCGGGGTTTGAGCGAGAAGATCAGGTGGGGGCCGAGTATTTGAAGAGTTTCAAATGCCAGGTTAGTGGGGAGTATTGCTGGAAGAGTTGGGGGGATGAGAAAGAATGAGAAATTGCCCAGTGTAGCTTGAATGGGGTTTTGTTTCTGATGGAACAACAGTGGGAAAGCACTGTTCTCATGTGAGCAGTTTCTGGATCTCTGCTCTTGCTTTCAGCCTCCCTTCCAGCCTCTTTCATCTCACATCTGGTCTTGTCTCCCTTGCTGCCATCATACATCCAGTTTGTAGAAGTCAAGCTGCTGCTTGTTTTCCTAACCCCTCTCAACTTCTGTCTTGTGTTGACCCTGGGTAGCTTCCCACATCACTTCTTGCTCTTTCTTTTTCCATGTTTAAGTTCTTGCCAAGAGTTGCTGTGTCTTTTGCTGCATTGTCTCATGGAAGCTCATCTTTCCTTCTGTCTTCCCACTCCAAACTCTTACCTTGATCTCCATGACTCGGTTTGTCCTCTGTTCACCATGCCTTTGGTGTATTAAAGATGTCATGTTAGTTGTCTCTTGCTTCTGTGGCTGTATCATTCTGATCCCTGACTCTCTCCTGTGGCTTCTGTATTAAATTAGAATTCCTCATTCTTATTTGAAGAACCCTCTGAATATTACCCAACCCACATTTCTTAATGACATTCCCTCTTATCCCTTTTGGGTATCCCAGTCTTGCCTTGCTGCTTCCTCAATCTTCTTCCTGGTGTCATGCCTTATTCATGCTGCTCCCCAGGCCTGGAACAGTCTCTTCCAGCTCTTTTGCCACACATGAGCTTTTCCACAGTCAGCTTCTTGCTGTGAATTTCCTTTCTTGATGGTACAATTAATAGTTTCTCTGCACCCTTCCTACCTGGGCTCAACCCAGAGCTTGGGTTTTTTATTTCAATTTTAATTTCTCACTGGGTTTGTAATTTTATCTTGATTTAGGGGGAGGGGAATAGCTACTTGTGTGAGGAGGTGCCTGCAAAAGTATCTCCTATGAGTTCTTTTGGACAGGAGTATAAAAAGGGATAAGAATAGCAGGTCTGTGTTGCCTGAGAGCAGAGAGGACAAAAAGTGCTGCTTTCAGCTGACTATGTTTTAACTTTGGTCTGTGACATTAAAGAAGTCAGTCATAATGAGCCTGTACTGCTGTGAGAAAACTGTGGAAATATCCTGTCCAGACAAGGCCTTGCATAAAGCAGTTGAATTTAGAAGCAGACTCCATGGGTTTTATTTATTTTTTTGGCTTTGGGAAAATATGGCCAAGCTTTGCAGTAGGGCCAGTCTTGAGCACTGTTTAGTCTAATTAAAATGATGCAGTGACAAATCCAGATTAAGCTATATGCATGTGTGCTCTCTTATCAATGCTCCCTTTGTCTGGCTTAAGGGGGATGTGCCTTAGGAAACTGCAAATTGATGCAACACGTCTTTGGGGGTAAAGAGCAGAGCATGCTGTGATCCTGGCACTTCTTGCAGGCACAGCAGCTTGTAACAGTTGTTTAGAAACAAAAGGAAAAACTTGTCCTCGTTCTCTGTGGCCTCTGCTGCAAAGGAGGAGTGAACCCAGAGCTGAAGGACTGAGAGAACCCCTGTCTGCTGCCAGCAGAGGCAGGGTGCCAAGGAGGCCCTGCTTTGGAGAAAATGGGCAGCAAGCCTAAGCCAAGGAGAAAGGGGATGGAGCATGAATAGGACTTCTAAAAGGAGGGCCAGATGATGAGCATTTGTATCTGAAGTCAGATCTGTGCTATAAAGATACATTATTCACAGAACTGCTTAATTATGTGGCTTTAATTAAGCAAAACCTGTGTTAAATAGGAATAAATAGCTACTAAGATATAGACAGAAGTAATCACAGTTGCCTTATGCTGGGCTTCTACAGACAATATTAGGTGTCTCATAAGTGTTCTGATTTAATTTTACTTTAATCTATAATTACTTTTTAAATTCTGCTGTAATTCCCTTTGGCTGCAGTGGGCACCAGAGATTCTCAAATACCCTGTAAATTAGACCCATAATGAGGCATTTAACTTTGTCAGCTCCTGTATGAAAACATCAGAGGAGACACTCTGGCTCAGTTCTGCAATGGCCTTGTCATTTTTCCCCTGTAGAATTGGTACAAATAGTTTCTAACTTATTAGAATGAAAAATGCACCTTCTGTCTTAAGTTTATAGTAAGGCTGAGCCAGCAGTTAAAGCTAAAAATACTTTTCCCAAGTCCCAAAAGATTCAGCAAGCTGGAAAAATGCTGGCTGCACTGGAAGGACTTGAATGCCATGACCAGGAGGTGTTCCCAAGTCTTGACACACAACACAGTAGGTTTGTTCCATGCTGGTCAGAAAACATTTAATTTCACTCATAATTTATGTCCCTTGTCCTCTTCCCTGACTGCAGCAGAGGGAGCTGGAGAATTTCAGCCTGTCCTTTGAATGTCTGTCTCGATGTGTGCCCTTTCTGATGTTATTCAGAGCTAAAGGAGACTGGTTTAGTGGTGACATTTTGTTTGTTCTATTTTTCCCTTGTGCTCTGTGAATTCCAGGCAGTGGGAACTGGGGCTAACTTGGAAATATGTTCACTTTTCTCCTCCTTCAAGAAAAAGTGTTTTCAGTCAGACTGAGCTGCAGCAGAGCCAGCTCCCCACGTTGGCAGGAAGCCTCTCAGTGGGGGCACGGCTGTGTGTGCCCTCCCCTGAGCTGCTGACGTCTGAGATAGCACATTTTGTGTTCAGATGAGTGTCAGATGGGGCAGGGCTGTGCTGGATAATGCAGCAGGAGCATTATCAGACACACACAGAGGCACTCACAGAGCATGGCACAGAGGGAACCCATCGTGGCTCCTTGTTGTGAACATGTTCAGGTCCCCACTGCAGAAGGGTCTTTGTGTCCATCTCCCAGCTGTCTGCCAGGCTTTGACCTCTCTGTCTGCCCATGGGCACAGAGCTGAGCAGAGAAAATTATTTAATGAAGCCAAGGGAGGAATTCTTCTGCTGCTCTTTTGCCTGTCTGGTTACATCACCCCTCTGCAGCATTCCTTTATCTTTGTCATGAGACTGTTGAGGCCAAAAAGTCAGTGGGTGTCATTTCAGCCCAGGGTGGTGCCTCGTGTGCTGCTGTTGCACATCATGCCTCTGTTTCCTGCAGAGATGGTGCCTGCCTGGATTTGGGATAAAAATCAAGCTTGCTTTATGGCTGGGATATGTCTGTATTTCACACTGAGGGGGTTGGAGAGTGAGTAAAAAAGCAGGGCTGACTCCCAGCACCTTTCTGCTGCCTCTTGTGCCCCCAGGGTGGGATTGATCTCCCTGTGCCATGTCACAGCACGGGAGGAAGGGAGCAAAGCCTGCAGACAGAGTGTGACACACTGACAGGCTCCTGAGGCCACTTCCCAGCTGCATCCCAGCAGAGCTGACTGATGTTGCAAGGCAAGACAGTTGATACCCATTAAGGATATAATGCTGGAAGGACCTTAAGCTGAATTTTTAGCCTGGATAGTGGGATTCTAAATGTGTGTTGGCATTCATGCAGCTTTGCAATTCCAAACAGCCTTATGTTTTCTACCTTTGAGCTCTTATGTTAATAAATGAGGGGAGGATTTTAAAATAAAGTTAGTTTGATGATGTTGCTTTGGTTGGTTATCACTGTGTTTTACTTTGCCATCCTAGCTGGGAGCTGGAAAAGTTTGAGGGAAAACATAATCTAGCATACTTTTATTTTCCCCAAACTGAAAAATATTTGCATAATTTAACAATGCAAAGTGTGCCTCCCACCATTTCTGGCCCTTTCTGGGTGTTAGATGCTAGTAGTGTTGATGAGTTAGTTATAGCAAGGCAAAATAATTTGGTTTTGATCTTGGTTCTTAGGATGTGCTTTGTGCTAGCAGGGGTCTTACACAGCATTAAAGGCAAATGTCACTGTGACAAGTTTCTGCATTACTCTAGGGGTGATGTCTTGGTATACAGAAAGCAAATTACTTGGAATGTTTTCAGTTTCCTGTGCTTTTCTTCTCTCCAAATCCACCAGTGCCTTGAGCAGCCTAAGAAAAGAGTGGTCTGTGTTTCCCATGGTCTCTCCAAAGCCAGCAGCCAGGCATTTTTAATTTTGCTAAATAATCCTTCCTCTTATCTTTTGTTTTCTTTCTTTACCGCAGCAAGCAAAGATGAAGTCCCACTCCCTGGAACACAGGAGCCAGGAGCAACCTTTGTTACAGCCCAAACAGGTATAGAACTACTGGCAGGGCTCTGAACCCAGCTCAGGGCTTCCAACACCACAGAAATCTGTGGATCCAGACAGCTCTGCAGGGAGTAAATAACAGTCCAGACACCATTAGGGATGCTCAGCTGGGGGGATTACTTTATGAAGATGGGATGATTTACTAGAGGTGCTATTTGTAAGTAGTTAGACCTGAGTGAATTCAGGGTAGATTCATAGGGCTGGACTGTGCAGGAGAGAGCCTTCAAATTACAGAAAATTGAGCTGGAATGGATGTCTGGAGTCATCTAAGTTCAAGGATTTGGCAAAGGGAATTTAATATCAGGTTCTAAGTCGTGTGCTGAACTAAGGCTGAGTGAGTGATTGTGTGGCCCATGGCTGTGATTGCATGCAACCTGTGGGTCACAGGAGTTAATTCTGGGGCAGCCTGAAAGATGTTCAGAATACTGGGGAGGGGGATGGGGGTCATGGAATGGAGAACAGTTGACAGAAATTAAAGAAAAGCTGTTAATCTCTCCCCACCCCCAGCCCAGTGGTAGCAGTAGCCATCTGTCAGGTTGGAAACAGGTTTGCTGCTGGCACTTGGCTCGTTCCTGCACGTTTCTGAAGGGGTTGTTCTATCAACATGTTTTATTTCCTACCTCTTTTGCTTTTCACACTCTTGTTTCAGGACATCCTGGGCATTCTCCCAGTGGGGAGCCCACTGACATCCAGCATCTCCTCTAGTATCACCTCCAGTCTGGCTGCAACCCCCCCAAGCCCCGCCGGCACCAGCAGCATTCCAGGCATGAATGCCAATGCCCTTCCCTTCTACCCAACCAGTGACACCGTTGAGTCTGTCATAGGTAACTTTGCCTTTTGCACTTATGAAAATAGGGCTTCCTCAGCCATGGATCAAGGTATGAGACTTGCAATAACCTGGGTGTTCCAGTCACCTCCAGTTTTCCGTGTCTGTCAGTGCTGGCAGATTCCTGAAGCTTGTTCTGTGACTGTGACACATCTGATGTTTCCTGCAGGTCATTTGGGATGAAATTCACCCACGGGACCAACTGAAGGCCACTCAGAATGTCACATAGTGTAAAAGGGCCTTAGTTTTAGCTTTGTCAAAGTGACAAAGAGGTCTTGGACTAGGCAGGAAATCACAGGGGCATTTTTCCACAGTTACAGCCCTTCAGTTCTAAATGACAATTTTATAGCCAGAGCTACCATCAGGTAGATTGTAAGGACTTTGCCCTTTGTAGAGTGTAGGACAGAGGCTGTAAGAGAAAGGAAAACAGGAGAGTCCAGAAAGTAGAGTCACTCTTAGATAGGCACAGGCTTTTTGGTCACCTGTTTTTCTTCTTCCCTTTTTTTTTCTTTTTTTTTTTCCTTTTTTTAATTAAATGTAACGTTTCTGAGGTGATCTCACTAATTTGTTAAAAATAATAATAGAAATGAGTGGGCATGTGTGGGATGGAATTATATTGATCATCATTAGTGATGAGGCATGTTCAAATAGATATAACAGTTTCAGGCATTAATAAGCTTTATTTTACCCAATATGTGAACCTCAGAGATGTTTTTCAAGTGTTCCCTTCTCCTGGTATTTCTTTTCCAAGTGGCTTTTCAGGAAAGCACGGACAAAGCACAAACCAGACCCAGACATGCCAAAAGCCAGTGTTCCTGTATGTAAGGGACAGACTTTAAAAGAGCAGTTTGGGGAAGACTTATGGGATCTGCTGTTAATTCATCAGATTTTTGTTTTCATATTACCATTTGGGAGTACTTTAAGACAAAAAGAAACAAGTCAGGTTAAAGAACCTGGACTGAAAAGCTGCCCATGACACTTCTGCCAAACCATCAGAGAGCAGGATGGAGAGTAGGGTCCTGAGAGGTAGCAAGCACAGGCTCCTCTGCATGTAGGCTCTTTGGGCCATCCTATCTCTTGAAGTTGTTGGTCCTTTATAACATAATTGGTACCTCTGTGTCTGGCAGAGTCTGCCTTGGATGACCTGGACCTGAATGAATTCGGAGTGGCTGCCCTGGAGAAGACATTTGACAGCAGCACAGTGCCCCACACGAGTGGCATCATGATAGGTACATGAAAGCAACAGAGCTTTCTTTATCTTCTGCCAAGCAGTGTTGCCCAGTCACCTCAGTGGAGCCAGCCCAACCAAGTTCTAAAACCAGTCCCCAAACTACATTGGTTAAAACAGCAGTTACAACAAACTCTGGCAACCCCTGAGCATCTCTGAAGTGAGAGCTTGCCCTTACTGACTAGCAGAGCTGAGTTGTTGCCATTGGGCCCAGGTGTCTTGGGGATGTTTCTTGAGACTGAATGGGACTTGCCTGATTTTTTTTCCTTTTTTTTTTCCTCCTTTTTTTTTCTTTTTTTTTTTTTTTTTTTTTTTTTGTTTTTCCTTTTTTTCTTTTTTTTTTTTCTTTTTTTTTTTTTTTTTTTTTTTTTTTGAGTGTGTAAGTGGACTCTAGAAGCATCTGATGCATTTCAAATCAGGCCAAAGTATAACAATTTGCATCTTAAGCAGAAAACTCTCCCTAGCTGTAACAGGAAGCTCACTGACCTGGTAATGCCATCCATCTGTCAGAGTGTCATCATGGTCTGCTGATTTGGTTCTGTAATGTCTGTCTCATTTTGATACATGGAGGTGGGCTAAGGCCTCTTCTGCCTGTCTCTGATGGATGTCCAGGGAAAAAAGAAACGTCTTGTTACATTTTTGGAAATGGTTGCAGTTTCTGGCAATCCTTGCTGTGTAAAGCAGGTGTTAGAACAGGAGCTAACTCTGGTTGTCTGAAGGTTTCCAAGGGAACTGCACTGCCTGGAGCTGTATTGAGGTAGGAAAGGACCTGTGGAAAGACTATCACTTCACCTCCCTGCCAAAGATTAGAGCCTGTTGGAGGTTTACTGTCCCTGTCTGCTGCCAGCCCTGCTGCTGCTCCCCACCTGCAGTGCCTTAGGTATCTCCCCTTCTCCCTCTCTTCACATCACACCTGGGTGTTACCTGGTGACCTTCTAAGGAGGGACTTAGATGAGGAGAGAGCAGGGCTGAGATCTCCCTCAATCTGTGAGTGGCAGGCAGAACAACCTCTGGTGTGAGGGGAGCTGATGTGTTTTGTGGTTAGGCTTTTGTTTATTTGGGATTTTTTTATTGCTGATAGATCCAGGCACTCAGGTATGTGTAATTACAGCTTGTCACTGGTTTTTAGTGGTTGAGATCATGAGCTCACCCAGGTGATCTTCTTACTACAGGTTGTTTGGAAGTATTAAAGGCAGAGGCACATGTTCTGGAGGTGAATTTTTTGTGATGATGTATTTCACCAGATACCAAATTTATCTTCTCCAGACTGACAGGGACTGAGCTCTGCTCAGAAAACATTTTGTTCCTTTGGCCATTGAAAGAGTAATCCATTGAATTGTGGAGGGTCTTAAGCTGTGTGGGTGATGGGATGGCAGCTTCAGTGCTCCTCTTAAAGGCTGAGAGGGGAACGAAACCTCAGGAGAAGTGCAGGGAATCCCGAGGGGCACAGGGAGAAGAAAGGGAACCTGACACCTCCTGCTCTGAACTCCTGCCTGTGCCCACACCTCATGGTCATACATAGCCATCCTCTCTGTCTGTTCTTTGTCCAGGTGGGAGTTTGCTGCAGAGTTCTGCTCCTGTAAATATCCCTGGGTCCCTTGGAAGCTCTGCCTCCTTTCACTCTGCCTCTCCTTCTCCACCGGTCAGCCTCTCATCGCATTTCCTCCATCAGCCCCAGGGACACTTAAGCCAGTCAGAAAACACGTTCCTGGGGACATCAGCTTCTCATGGATCATTAGGTAAATGCACAGTGTGTGTGTCCCATGTACATGCCTGTCTGTGCCATGTAAGTATTTTCTTTTCAGTTGGCTTTAATTTCAATGTGTATTTCACTGCTGCCATGTATCTCTTCTTCCCATGAGAACAGCAATGGGATTAGAAGCTGTTTTACCAAAAGTCAGCTAATACCTCATGAACAAGGAGGCAATTCCCTCTACTTCCCTTGTTTCTAGGCTGGGAAAAAGGGGCAGATAGGTTAATTGCCTTGCTCTGATGATGCTTTTCAGGGTAAAGAGCTCTGCCTTTTCCAGCCAGCCATGCTTTGCTGAGACTTCATATAAAACTCAGAGCTGGGTCCTCACCTTGGCTTAGTTTAGGTAGGGATTGCAGCTTGCCCTTGGGAATGCTTGTGAGTCAGATTGGCTTATGGGAGCTCTTGAGCAGGCCTGGGCCACTGGAACTTTTTCTTCTGTTTGACCCTGCACCAGTTCTGCAGTGTGGACTTCCCAAAAAGTCAGTGTTGCAGTTTTGACCCTTTGCTCCTTCCCCTCCTCGAGGGTTGTTCTCCTGTATGAGGGACTGATGGAAGAGAAATTACTTTGGAGCTTCAGGAATATGAGGAAGAACAGGGAATTTAGCAGACAAATCTATTTTATTATCAAGACACAAGATTACCTTGAGAAATAAAACTGTTTGGCCTCCAGGCTACAGGGACAGTTCTGCTCATTTCTGTTTGTAACAGTAAATATTAATTCTCTCTATTGATGCTGGACATAAATGCCTCTTAAAATCTGAGATACACTTTAATATTCACCTTAACCTAACAAAATTATTACATGCTTGTGTAAGCTATTTTTGCATGCACTTATGTGTAACTGCATCCCTTGTTTGCACAGCCCAAGCCCATGCTTCCATGCTTGCTATTGCTGCTTGTTTAGTTTTAACAGCTTTTACAATTACTGTAATAAAAGACATCAGAGGCCATCTCTACTCTTAATTAGGTTGAGGTTGGCTGTTCATCCCAGTTTTTTAAGGAAAGGAAAAATTGCTGTTTTAGAAGAAATGAGTTATGTTTATCTCAACTCTGTATTTATACAGATAAAAAGTCAAAAATTGCAGGAAATTCACAAATGCATTTAAATAATTTATTTATAAAATTTATTTTTTCCATAAACACAATAAATCCTTTGCTGGGATTTTGAGAAGATATTTAAATAGTTTCTTAGCAGTTGGCAGTCATCTGTTCCATTTAACTTCGTGAATGCACATAGCATGTCAAGTGTGTAGTTATCACTTATTTGTATTGAAATTGAGTTAAAAATACCTAGTTCTGGGCTGGTTTCCACTGTGCTAGGTGCAAAGTGTGCAGAAAAGGCTTTCCTGCCCAAAGGGGCTTGATACTTCCAATGTGAAATGAGAATAGCAGAAGAAAAGAGGGAGTTAAAACAAATTACAAGATCAGCTTGGTCAGAACTGTGGCAGAATTTGTGGCTTGCCAGCATCCTGCTTAATGCTGGATTCCCATTCAAGAAAACTGATGTTTAAAACACAAAATGTGAGTTGGGATTCCATTAAAACTTCCTGAGCAGCTGAAACGGATCTGTGGTAAGTGGCCTGAGCCAGCAAAGATCCCTTGCTTCTCTGATGAACCAGTTAATGTGCCTAAGCCCTTGGTGAAGACAAGTTACTATTTTTCAGTTGTATATTTTGTAACTATGTGTTTTGGCTGGGAAGTCAGGGGTGCTGGGACAGACCTCAGTGAGAGGCTGTTGACTCCAGGGTTCACTTGCAGGCACACCTTAGCTGCTGTGAGGTCAGAATTATCAATTGCAGCTTGATTTAGGAATGTTCCCAGCCAGTGGTGAGCACCACTGCATGAAAATGACTCCCACATCAAACTGCAGCAAACTGTGTGGGTAAGAGTCCACACTGTTTCAATATCACCTTTTCCTACTAGTTTTCCCCTGAATGCAAAGTGTGGGTATCTATTTTAAGTGAAAGTTATTGAAAGAGTACAAACATTTGACTCTGGAAAAATAGCCAGTTTTGTCTACAACTGATAGTCTACTCTTTGTCTCCTAAGACTTGAATTTCTTCCTGAAAGGAGAGTTTATTTGAACAAGCTGAAATAGGGAAATGGCTAATTAGTTTTCTTTGATGATGCTCACTAGCTCAGTGCTAGAACTCTGCAGAGGATGAAGCAGATACAGAAACTATTGTCTCTACTTGCTTATAAACAGGATTTTCCAGTTCTGTTCCTTGTGTATGGAAACAGGAATGACTTGGAGCATTTTTGTGTCACTGTTTGGAAGTGACACTCCTTTTCTAAGCCCCATGCTGAGGAGACAAAAGCAGAAATTTCTCAGGGTGTAGGGTGGGAGGAAGCACCACCTGGGGCCTGTGAACCAGCTCTGGCTGTGCTGCACTAAAAAGTGGGAAGGTAGAAGCAGGTCAGGAGTTCTCCTGAAAGAAAGGGGATTCAAGCTGACAGCTCTGCTGTGAAAGTGAAGCTTCTAAAAACAGCCTGATTCAAGAGTTGCCTCCACTCAGTGTCATGGTTCTTCCCTGTATCACTAAAGATGAGGCCTAATGGTGTGAAATTTTCCTATAAAGTCCCTCTATGATGGACTCCAGGGGCATGGGGATGAAACCAATTCTTAGAGATAAACTTTTTATCCTATTTACACATTTTTGAATCCTGGATTTCACAGGGTTAGGGAGGAAATGGGGAAATTGCCAGCACCTGTGACATAACCCTCTCTATTTCCCTGTGAAACAGGTTTAAATGGGATGAACAGCAGCATATGGGAACACTTTGCTTCGGGGAGTTTTTCGCCCAGTACCTCACCTGCATTTCTGTCAGGTCCAGGTGCTGCGGAGATGGCACGGCTACGGCAAGAACTGGATGAGGCCAACGGCACAATAAAGCAGTGGGAAGAGTCTTGGAAACAAGCCAAGCAGGTACTTGGGCAAATCCTGGGGTTAGGGAGTGGAAAGGAGCATTGGTTGTCAGCCTTTCAAAAGGCTCGCTCTGGACGTGGAGGTGATGGACAGCTGTAGGTTTTACAGGTTCTCAGCTTTCTCTCCTCTCCCTTGGAAATCACCAAATCATTGGGCCTGGTGTGTTCAGGTGCTGGAAGTGCAAGGCCACATGTTACAACAGATGCCCTGAAGTGTTTGACAGTCTCTCAGAGCTTTGATCCATGATAATTTGTCAGTATGCAGAGTTCATCCCCTGAACACTGTGAGCCAGATGAGTAGAACCACAGCCCAGGCAGCTGGGATATGTGGAATGAGCAGTGCCTTGAAGTCAGGCTCCAAATGTGTTTCAGAATTTGGGAACAGGGCAGATTGGTGTGAGGAGTGTATGGAAATTGAGAGTTTTGCCTGGGGACAGACCAAATTTTCAGACCACTTCTTTTACCCTCTTTGTTGGAACTTGCAGGCTTGTGATGCTTGGAAAAAGGAGGCAGAGGAAGCAAATGATCGCGCCAACACAGCTAACATGGAATGTGAGCTGGCCCGGGAGCAGAGGGAGGCCTTGGAGCTGCAAGTGAAGAAGCTGCAGGAGGAGCTGGAGAGGATCCACACTGGCCAGGACCCGCAGTTCCTGCGCTCCTTCTCTGACCTGGAGACGCTCTCGCTCTCATCACTCTACACCCTGCAGAAACAGCTGCGGGCAAACCTGGAGAAAGTGGACAAGGTGAGTGCCAGGCCTGGCAGGGCAGGGCTCTGCCCTCTCTGCTCCTACAGGTCACAGCTTTTTCCCTTTTCTTCAATAGACCAGAAATCAGAAGCCTATCATAGATGTAATCAAAATGAGCTCTAGTTGGCTCTTTGTGCCTAAAGTACAGAGTTTAAATCAAAGCTGCTCTGTTGATCCTAAAGGTCCTGAAAGGCATCACACTGTGCTTTCTTTACTTTTGCTTCAGGTGTCCTGGTTTGGAGGACAGGTGTCTGCTAAGAAAGGCAGAAGCTTCTCTTTGACATGGAGATTGTAAACCCCCTCCCTCCAAATTATTATAATTTTGAAATTAAGGAGCTCTCAGGCAAAAATATGGGAATTAGGAATAACAGTTCTTTACTAGGAAAATTAAAATAGAAATACAGTATTACAAAGAACAATCCCAAAACCCTGCCAGAGTCAGAATCCAAGCTGACACCCGTCAGTCAGTCAGGGTGTTGGCACAGTCCCATTCAATGGTGGCTGCATCCTCCTGCAGGGGCAGATGTGGTTCAGCTGGAGCAGTGCTCCTGGAGAAGGTGCAGTTTTCCTCTGAAGGTCCAGGCATAATGTGGAAAGGTCTGGCTTTCCTCTGGAATCCAGTGGAAAGAAGGTCCCTTGGTGTCCAAAATCTCAGTTTTTATCTGGGTAGGAAAGGCTTGGCTCCTCCCCCTGGCCTGAGCATCTCCCAGTGGGATGATGGAATTTTATCAGTCATGCCCTGGGACTCAATGGCCATTAACAGGAGATATCTCTTGGAGGAAAGATGGGCTGTGGGAAGATAAAGATGATTGCCCCACCTGGTTGTTAACAGATGGCCCATTAGCAGAGGATATCTCCCACAGAGATCAGGGTCACTGCCCCACCCGGCTGCAACAGATGGGGACAGAATACAAACTTTTGGTCACATCCTGTATTGCAACCTAAGACAGCAGAGCAGACAGCTGCTATTCTCCCTGCCCTTCCCCAAGGCACTTCCCCTTGCCGTGTGTGTGATGCTGTGCTTCCCCCTCTCTTGCAGGCGGTATTTCAGATGCAGTCAGTGAAATGCCTTAAGTGTCAGCAGGAGCAGCGGGTGGTGCTGCCGTGCCAACACGCGGTGCTGTGCGAGACGTGCGCTGACAAGGGCGAGTGCCCCATCTGCCACCCCAGCAGGCCCCACTCCCTGCAGTCGTGACCTCCCGAGGACACTCCTCCAGATCATATCCTATAGAACTTTTTAACTTTATACATCCGTACATATATATGTATGTGTATATATATATATGTATATATGTGTGTGGATGGGCGTGGCTGTGCACGCCTAGGGACGTGCACACACATGCACATGCACACATGAAAACAGAAATTAGTTGCAGAGCACTTTTTAATATTTTACATCCCGTATCTAAACTGCCCCTCACCCGTGCCCCACTAATTCTAACTCTTGATGAACTTTGAGAGCTGTTTTTAATACAGATCAAAGGGCCATTTGCAAAGAGTCTGTGTTTCTCCTCTTTTCTATTTAGGTGATAACAAATTTTTGACTATTTCCAGAAGGACTTAGAGTGGGCAAGAGGGGCTTCCACGTGCTTTCCAGAGGAAGAGTTGAGATCACACAGGGAGGATCGAGGTGGATTGAAATGATTTGCTCTTGCCTTCGGTCCCCCTGCTCTTTCACTGACCCAGCTTGGTTAAAGCCGTCCTCCCTGATGGGAGCTCTGCCAGGCTCCTGCCTGCAGGGCCTCACACTGCCCATCTCTGAATGTGCAGGAACTTTGTCTGTCATTTCATCAGCAAAGTTCACTTTTTAAATTTTTTTACACTCTTTGTATATTTGTATGAAAAGAAGAAAAGAGGGAAAAAAAAAATTTATATTGGATCTAGAGCAAGCCAAGCCCCAAAATTCAGTGACCAATGTTCACTGCTGATGCAGCCAACATGTTCCAGTTCTGAGCAGCCTTGGAAGTATTACCCTTGGGTGAGCCAAAGCCCTTTATGAAGGAAATTTGGATGCAGAGGTTAGTTCTCTCCAGGCACCCCTTTGTCTGGTGGCTGTCTAGAGACTTTTTACTGTTTCAGACCAGATTAGTTTTGTTTTAGCCACAGGGACCTGATTTGTAGTCACTGCTGAAGTGCATGAACCAATTCCAGGTAGGCTGAGGACGTTTTTGTTGCCTGTGTCAGCAGCTCAGGGGTGGTTTGTGGATTGCTGGCTCCAGAACCTTGTGCTGGAGATGTGTGGTGACAGAAATAATCCAGCAGGACAGAGAAATGCCACCAACTCAGACCTGCCCAGCCAGCTGAGTTTTCCTGTGACTTTTCTTACCACCTTGTCCATTGGATTTTACATCAGGTGGATTGCAGTAACCTGCTGGGATCTCAACCAGAAGGCCACTCAGTTGATTAAACATTTTTATTTTGCACAGGGATGCTCCTGTGCTGCCCCTCTGTGACCTGGAAAAGCACTGGAACCTCCAGCAGCCCACTATTGTAGGAAAACTGAATTTTTACCAGAGCCTCTCAGAAAGCTTCATATTTAATACAAACACATAATTAGGTTTGTTTCCATAATTCCACCTTTCCTCTCCATGGAAGGGGTTAATATGCATTCCCAGATGATCTCTTAAGTGCAGCTCTGTGTAGTTCTTTTTTATGTTTTCCCATTAACTTGTTTTTGGGTTTTTTGGTAAAAATGCTTTTTTTCCATGTGTATTTTATTGTAACTAGCATCAGGTTTTTTTAATTTTTTTAATGGAGAGACACTGTTGAGTGACTATTGTGGCTATGTTGTTTGGTTATAGCCTTTGAATGTCTGTGCCATGGGGCAGCACATCTGCCTTGGTCTGATCTTAAGGAAAGACCTTTTATTAAAGTACGTGAACATTTCTCTTTTTTTTAGGAAAAAATAAAAAATTTAAAAAAATATTAAAAGTGGGGGGGAGGAGGAGGAAAAAGCCCAATTAAGAAAAAAAAATTTACTAAAAATTTTTTTGTAACTAACTTAAATCATAGGAAATAAACTCTTGAATCAGATCTTTAATATTTATAAGCAGCAGAGCTGATCAGGCCGTTTTTGGCTATGGTTTGTAAACACTTTTTATGGGCGTGGGGGTTTCTCTGCTCCTCTGCCTCCCCAGGGGCTGCTCAGGGGTGATGCTGCCTTTTGCCAACCCTCTTTTTGCAGATCTGTCCAGCACCAGCTCCGTGATTCCAGCAGGGAATCCCTCCACATGGAACTGGTTCTCAGTCTCTGTGGGACTTCCAGTCATGGGGTGATGCAGGACTTGGGGGTGTTAAGGGGAAAGAGCTGCTTGCCCCCAGTTTCCCTGGGGTACAAGGAAAAATTCCAGGCCAGAGAAAATGCGTTTTTCCCCTTTTGAGTAAAACAGTTTCTCTGTTTTAAAACTTTTACTGAAGGACCAAAGAATTCAGAATTTCACCTGTTTGTGGCCCTTAAATTTTAACTTTCCATTGCCACACTGCACTCATGGCAGAGCAGCCTGAAGGAATTAGCACTAGACCATTCTCTTGCCCCCATCCCAACCTCTCTCAGCACTCTCTTTGCACAAACACATAGACTTTCTCACTTTCCTCTGGTTCTTGAAGAAACACTTCCTAAATTTAGGTTTCTATCAATTTGTTTGCTGCTTTAAAAAAAAAAAAAAAAAAAAAAAAAAGGAGAGAAATATTGAAATGTGAATTTATTTTCTTAAGCATCAGATGGAAAAGAGAACTTAATCTTTGCATATTTTGTGAATGTTCTGGTGGGCCATTTAATGACAATTTCTGAACCAAATGAGGTGGGAGCAGGGGGAAGGAGCAGCATTCCTGACCCACTCCAGCAGTTGTTGCTGCCTGCTCTGTGCAGGAAGGACAAACCATAATCACAGCACTGCAGTTGAGGCTTAAGAGTCTGTGATCAGCTTTTGTATGGTGTAAAAAGAGCTGAAATAAACCTGGTGCTAATAAGTGCAGCCCCTGTCACGTACTGTCAGGCTTCCTTCTGAAGCAGGAACTCCCTTTACAGGACACACAGTAACACAGCAGAGCTGAGGGGACTTCAAAACAAAAGTGGGGTCCACAGGGTTCCTTGGGGAGCAGCCCCACAGCTGGGTCCTGCCTCCTCACACAGACTCCTTCGTGGATAATGACATTTTCCTCCCCAAATTTTTGGAGCTTCAGAAGAGCTGACCTTGGTGACGAATTGGGCAGGTCAGACACTTCTTGTGTTGAGAGCTGGGGGAAGGGAGTTGTGGTTGTCTTGTGAAACCACAGCATCCTAAAGGTCAATAAACTTTTACATTATTACAGAAAACCAACCTAGAAGCAGGTGACTTGTGGGACAACACTAGCCTGGGTTGATCCAGAGCAACAAGCAGGGTCAGAGCTGTAGGTGAGAGCTAGGAGCTAAAGGATTTTAGCATTTTGGGCTAACAGAACCACTCTGAGCTCTTCTCCAGCCTTAGGTGCTGTAGCCATGTGCCTGTGGGGCACAGGAGGGACCCAGGAAAGGGCTCGGAGCTGGAGCACATTTCCTAAAGCAGATCCCACCCCTGGGGGGTCCCTGCAGCTGATCCCCTGCTGAAGGGTTTTACACTTTTGTACATCTCTGAAGCTGAACCTGAGCCACTGGCAAGGCTTGTGCAGCTGAGACAATGAAGAGAATTCCTCACCCTGAATGGACTCAGTCATCCCTTGCTGTTCCACCAGCCTCCAAACCTCCTCTCTTCCTCCTTTTCTCCTATCTGAGAAGGAAGAATATTACCAGTGTTTTCCTCCAGAGTTTCTATAATCCTTGGAGTGATGGCCAACAGCAAAATAGATGTTACTGATGTAAAACCTAGTATTTTAAAGGTGAAGTATTCCTGCAAAGTAGTGACTGCATTGGAGAGATTTCTGGGGCTTCCCCACTCCGTAGCTTCCAATGTTAAAACAAAATAAATACAGTATACGTTTTAAAGAAATAATAATAATACACACTGCAGTATTTCTGGTGGCAATTCTTGCCCAGTCCCTTCCCTGCTCTCCCCAGGAGGAAGGGCACTGGGCAGAGGCGCCCCTAGTCCGTGTAGAAGTTGGCAGAATGGTGATCAGTGGTGTAAAACGTGTTGTTGATTCCATGTATAGAACTGTGATTTCAGCTGTCGTTCTCTCGTACTCTGTAAATATGTGTTTTGGCTGTCGGAAACCTGGTTTAGACTCTTTTCTTGGCAGAGTGAATTTGCATGTGGGGCTGGAAAGAACTCAATCTGTGTCACAGTTTCCAAGGGCAGGATGGATTTTTTTTTTTTTTTAGAGGACAATAAATTTTTATTTTTTTGCTAAGAAAAAAAAAAATACAAACTGAAGCGGTGTGTGTGTGTGTGCATGCGTGCCCAGGTGGATGTGCAGCCCCAGCCTCTGCTCTGGGCCTTGGGAGGGTGGAGAAATCTGGGCTTTGGAGCCCTCAAAATAACTGTGGCCAATTTTCACACAACCAAGAATAATTTCTGAGCTCCCCTCCATTTTCGGGGTGTTGCAATTGACTTTTCTGATGGAGGTGTGGTGAAAGAGGGGGAACATCAATGCAATGTGGTTAAGGTGGAGCAGAAACCCCTTTGGAAGTGACAAATACAAAAATTTGTCACCCAAATTCTTTGTCTGGACATGGATTAATGTCCTGGAAAAGCCAGGCTGGGCAGAGGTGAGCTGTGCCTGCACAGTGAATACAAACAGTGTTTTGTGTGTTGGCACCCAAAAGAACACACCTGGCCTGTGGATCCAAAAATTACCTGTTAATTTTGGTCTAATTAATGCTTCAAAGATGCATCAACCACTTCCCATTAGTCCAATCACGAAAATAATCTGAATGGGCCCATTTGTATTGCAGATTATTGGTAACACAATAAAATCAGTAGATCTAAGTGCCAGCCCCTCTTGTGTTCTGGCCATCTGCCTGTGTTGGGTTCCTCACCAGGATTAGGAGGAGGATGATGGAGATTTCTTCCACTTTGTCATCCTTGCATTGCTAGGAGCTGTTTTTGTGTGCTTCAAGCCTTATTTTTATAATGCTTGGGCTGTTCTCCTGCTCCATGGGGTTAGTGGTGCTCTGACTGATGAAGGTTTATTAATCTTTGTAAAAGGTGGGATTTCTTTTAGGGTGGGACAAGATCCACACAACTGCCTGGAGCTGAGCAAAATTAAGTTTTAACACCTTGAATAATCCAGTGCAAACAACCTCAAAAGAGAGGTCAGCCCGTGTCACCTGCTCCCTGGGACATGCCTGGCTTGTGGCAGCCTAGAGCAAGGTGGGAGACAGTGATTTTTTAAAAAACAGCTAAAAATGAGCTGAGACCATATCCAAACCTCCAGCCTTGTGTAGTAAACCTCCTAATAAAGCATGAGGTGGCTGCTGCAGGGTGCAGATGAGCTGCAGGGTGCAGGCACAGGGTGCTGGACCTGGCTGAAATGACACCCTGGGACAGCATCCCCACAATCCCAGACTCAGCTCTGCAATATTATTTCTCTGCACTGAAGCCTAAGCCAGCAAATGGCTTCCTTGAGAGCTTGCAGTGCCTTAATCCCTCCTGCTGTGGGCTCTGTCACACAGATACCAAAGGAGCTTTTTTCTTTTCCCACCCCCGCATGCAGGGTTTGACCTGAGCTGACCCACCGAGGGAGCAGCTGCTGCTCAGGCACTGGGAGGGGGATGATTTTCATCCCCTGGTCCCCGGCAGCTCCCGGGACCTGCTGCAGCTCAAACACGGCCACCCCTGTGCAGGGTGGAGGTAGAGGGAGCTCCAGGTGTATAATTAGGACTTAAAATTGCAGCAAAAACAAGCTCCAAAAAGCCTAACAAATGGTTACAACCTTGTCAGGCATTTTTGCTGTCATACTGGGTCACCCCACATGGATGCACCCTGCAGAGCTTCCCACCACTTCCAGAGGGACCCAACAGGCTGGGAGTGATGCCAGGGACCTGCACCCCATGCCTGGGCTGTCAGCTGCCCAAAATGCCTCCTGGTTTGGCTGTGATGCTCTTCATTGCTGCCCAGGATCCAGCAAGATCCCAGGCTCCCAGGATGTTGATAAAATTGGTGGTAAAATAAAGGAAAAAAAAAAAAAAAAACCCCACCAAAAACCAAACAAACAGTCATAAGAGCTATGCACATTTTTAAAAAGGAGAAATTCAGATCTCAAATGCCTTGTCCCACCCCACTGTGCTGCTGCTACCAGCACAGGGCCACTGCCCCAAAGCACACAGCCCACGCATCAGCTTTGTGGCTTTTCATTTAAAATAAGAGGCTTAACCACAACAAAATGAGGGGGGAAAGAAACCTAAAAATTAAAAAAAAAAAAAAAAAAAAAAAAAGAAGGCAGGTTTGGCCATGGCTGTCCCAGCCTGCAGACAGGAGGGTTGGGGACATTGCCAGGAGATGCAGCACTGGCAGTGACAAGCTCCAGGGGGATGGACAGGGACAGCCACACTCTCACATCCCTGGTGTAGTGTTACTAGTCCAGGCAGGCAGGGAAATCCCCTGGAATGCACCTGCCCACGCTGGCGGTGCTGCCGAGGATGGGGTGAGCTGTGCTGGGGCAGGCAGGGACCCCTCTGTCCCCACACCCTGCAGATGGCTCTGGCTCCAACACCGCAGTCCCGGGTGCAGTCCCTCCTTTCAGGGCCAGCTCCCTGCCCCTCCCTCACTCCGTCTCCTTGGACTGCTTGGCTCGTTGCTTGCGGAGCTTAACGAAGGCCTGAGCTTCTTTATCCCTTTTCCTGGACTCCAGCAGCCGCAGGATCTCATCTGCCAGGGAAGAGGGGAGCGATGGTGGGCGATGCTCCCCGCGCCCTGCCAGCCCGGCTGCGGCAGCACGTACCGGTGGGTTTGGGGTGGGTCAGGGGCAGCCGGGTCTGCGGCACCCGGCCCGGGTCAGCCCCGTCCTGCTCGGGCTCCAGGCCGGGCAGGCGGCACAGGGGCAGGAAGGCTTCGCCCTCCAGGTCGTTGGCTCCCAGCACATCGTAGTCAAACACGGTGAGCAGCAGGCAGGCGCCCTCCTGCCGGCACTTCTCGGCGGGGATCAGGCTGCAGGGGCACGGCAGGCAGGGTCAGCTCATCCCACCTCAATCCCAGCCCTCCAGGAGGCAGGGATCAGCTCATCCCACCTCAATCCCAACCCTCCGGCAGGCAGGGATCAGCTCATCCCAACTCAATCCCAGCCCTCCGGCAGGCAGGGATCAGCACATCCCACCTCAATCCCAGCCCTCCGGGAGGCAGGGATCAGCTCATCCCACCTCAATCCCAGCCCTCCGGCAGGCAGGGATCAGCACATCCCACCTCAATCCCAGCCCTCCGGGAGGCAGGGATCAGCTCATCCCACCCTCAATCCCAGCCCTCCGGGAGGCAGGGATCAGCTCATCCCACCTCAATCCCAACCCTCCGGCAGGCAGGGATCAGCTCATCCCACCCTCAATCCCAACCCTGCGGGCTCAGCCCCACACTGACCCCACACAGCCCCGCACCCTCCCAGAGTTTGGGGACCCCACTGGGGTGCAGGGGGTGAAATCCCAGTTCCTGCGGCAGCAGCCCTATAGCAGGGGCTCTGCTGAAGCCTGGGGGGCCCCGGTGGGTGCAGCCCCTACGTACAAGTCGAAGGCTTCGTCGAACAGGGGGTGCAGCTCGTTCTTCTTGCACTGGGTGGTCCGGGCCACCACCTCGGGGAACTCGTGCCGGGGCTCCAGGGTGAGCTGCACGAAGGGGTCGCTGGAGCCTGGTGGGGAGCAGACAGACCTCAGCCCCCTGCCCTGGGATGAACCCCACGGCCGCTCGCACACGCTGGGGTGGCTGCAGGGGGTCAGGGCAGCCCCCGCACAGCCCCAGCCCAGCCCCGGCTCCCGGAGCATCCCTGACCCTGCCCGCAGTGACCTCTCCTGGAGAGCTCCCCAAACGACAGCAGCACGGGGCAAGCTCGCTGCTCACTCACCCTGCCCTTGTAATTGTTTTATCTGCGGCTGCTTGGCGTGATGAAGAAAAGCCACCTGCCCTGGCTGCTGGCTTGTGCCACAAACACAATGTGGGCACTGTGTCCTGCCTGCCACATCCCACTGAACCACCCAGAACCAGTGCAATAACTCCCGCTTTCCCCCAAACCCAGCTCCTTGCATAAAAATGCAAATCAAGAGAGAGCCCAAGCACTGCCAGCATCTCTCCTGGGCCGAGCACAGTGACCCCGGGGCAGGGCTCCCAGACCCACCGTTGGAGTCCAGCGGGATGAGGTTGGTGGCGTTGAGCACTTCCACACGGAGCTTCTGCTCCGAGGGCCGGTACAGAGCCTTGATGGTCACAGCCCCGTACTTCTCTGAGCTGGTGTCCAGCTGGGCAGTGGGGTACAAGGATAAGGATGCTGTCCTTATCCCCATCATGGAGGGGGTGCACAGGGCCTGGCAGAGGCTCAGCAGGAATTTTGGGGTACCAGGATGTGCTGGAATCCTCTGGGATGCATTGAGCCCCCTCCTGCTCAATGCTGTGGAAAAACTCCAACAGCCCCAGGAGTGGGGAAATTCCACATTTCCACAGGCAGGACCTGTGAGCAAGGGGGGAATGTGGGAAGGGGCTGGGAGCACCACCCAGCTCCTACCTGCTGCTGGATCCTGTTGCTGAAGTATTTCTGGATGAGTTTGCGGCTTGGGGCGGAGCAGAGAGCCAGGTGAGTCTCCAGCGTCTGTGGGAGGGTGAGAGGGGATGGCCAAGCACATGGACAGGTGCACAGCGCTGGGATGTCCTCCCTGGCACCCCTTCCTCCCAAAGGAGCCCAGGGGGGCTCCCCATCCCCATCCCCATCCCCATACCTGGAAGGCTGCACTGTTGATGGTCTCCAGGGGCAGCCCACAGCCCTCGGCGTGGAAGCACCGCTCCAGGCTCTGGGGACAAGGATGCTGTCAGCATCCACACACAAACACAGCCTGCCCTTGCCAGGGACCCCCTGCTTCCCCTTGGTACCTTCAGGGCACAGAACAGCCTCTGGCAGTGCTGGACCGAGGGCACCTGCGGGCCCTGGGCTGCCGAGAGCACAGACAGGGTGTGGTGCCACAGGAGGGTGAGGAGGCTGCAGGGCAGAGGAAGGCTGTGAGCAGGATCCAGGGGCTGGATTCAGATCTTCAGCTGAAGGGTTTTGCCAAGCCCCAGGAGGAAGTGCCTCATCCTGCCCAGCCCTGAAGAGGGATGGCCCCAGGCCCATGGAGATGAGAGGATGCTCCTGCCAAGGGATGGTGATGCTGGTGGCCTCTGCCACATCCAAAGTGCCCTGGTCACCTTTTGAAGTTCTCCTGGACCAGATGCTCGTTGAGGTACTGCAGCTCTGACTCCAGGAACTTCATGAGTGGGATGATGGACTGCAGTGAGAGGAGAGGGGCATTGGGGAGGGCAGGGGGTGAATCCAGCAGGGCAGGGAGGATCCCAGAGGGGCTCCTTCCCATGGGCAGGCTGAGCCTGGTGTGCTCCTGCTGCTGACACGGGCATTTTGGCTGCCCAAAAGGATGGTCCAGGAGGGCCTGGAGCAGGTACTTACATCCTCAGGCTTCTGGGTGTCACTGCAGGATGAGAGCTCCTGGATGTGCCTGGCAATGCCCTTTTCCAGCTGCCGGGGAGAAACACAGGAAGAAACTTGGACTTTGCCCTCTGCACCAGCCTCCCCATGCCCAGCTCCACCTGGTCTCCATCCCAGGAGCATTATGGGCTGCAGGACACCTTGGGTGAAACTGCTCTGGGCCAGGGGAGGGCAGGTGGTCACCTTGGTGGCCAGGGCTTGCACCACGTCCCGGACCTCGTGGTCCAGGCAGGCCACGGTGCTGTCCAGCTGGTTGTGCAGAGCATTCTGGATCTGCTGGGGGTCGATGATGCCCCTCATGTGCTGCTCCAGCTGGGTCCAGTCCAGCTGCACCGGCAGCTTCAGCATCAGCAGCCGGAGCTGCTCGATGTTGTTCACCACGATGCAGAGCTGGGGGAGGAGGGTCTGCCTCAGGGCCCACACCCCCTGAGCACCCCACATCCCCATCCCAATGCCATCTCCATCATTATTCCATCCCCATCCTCACCTGTGTCCCATCTCCATCACCATCACCATTCCCATTTTCATTCTCACCTGTGCCCCCATCCCCACCCTGCTCCCCCTGCTCACATCATTTCTCTCCTGATTCTCCAGGATTATGGCTTTTGGTGGCCAAGTGGTCCCTGTGGAACCCAAACTAGGGACGTCAGCTGGGTTCTCAGCAGCTCAGCTCCCTCTTTGTCCAGTGCCAGATCCTGCCCTTCCTGGAGCAGCCAGGACAGGTTCCAACACCAACCTTGTTGGCTGCCTCGCCCTCGTTCTGCTCACTCAGTGACAGAGCCTCAGCCCTCTCCTTGATGAGCTTGCAGTACATCAGGGAGATCTTGCACATGTCCTGCAGGAAACAGAGAGGAAACCAGCAGGACTGAACCAGGCACCACAGGGACACTGTGGGCACTGGGGGTGCTGCCCCCTTCACAGAGACACTGCCCAAGAGCAGGAGGAGGAAACTGCAGCTGCTGCTGGCCAGGTGTACAAACCTCCAGCAGATTGACCATGATCATGAAGGCTTTCTCAGGGTCTGGCCAGTTCAGCTGCTGCCAGGTTGTCACGATCTGGGCGTAGCAGGTGGACAGGTCCACAGTGGATGTGCTGTGCTTGTGATACCCATAAGGCTTCAGCTGAGGGGCAGAGAGGGGAAATGCAGTTTTAGAGAGAGATGTCATCCCAGAGAGCAGAGCTGCTCCTTCACTTTGGGTCCATCATCAGCTCCTTATGCCCCAGTATCACTTTGGAGAGTGGGGATGAGGATGGATGGAGCAGCACCAGCTCCCTGCTTCCCTCCTTACACCCACCCAGTGTTGCTGGACCCCACTGAAGAGCAGCCTGTGGCTGCCTGCCCTCCCCTCCCCTCTTCAGGGAGGTTGGAAACAAAGCAGATTCTCCCACCATGGCCCAAATTCAGGCTCCTCAGATCATGTGGGCTGCCAGGGAGCAGCGAGGGAAGAGACACAGGGACATTGTGTGGGGCCAGGGTGGGTGGGATCAACAGTTCCAGGGCACCACATATTTTGTTATGCACTTGGGAGAGGAACCAGGCTGCTCCTGGGCTCAGAGGCACAGATGTGGTGGTCTCAGGCACAGCAGCAAGGCAGGGAGGACAGCTGGTGTCCCCAGAGGGAGGAGGGAGGTTTCTCCTGCCACGTTACCTGGTCCATCTGGATGGCTCTGTGAGCTCTCTCCAGGGTGGTGCTGTAGGCCTTCTGCAGCCACAGGGGCAATGCTTCCTCGAACCACTGGTGGAAATTGCTCAGAGCCAGAGGTCCATCCCTGGGGATGAAGGCACTGACTTCAACTGCACAGCAGCAGCACAGGACCCTCACCCCTCCTGCTCTCACACCAGCCTCACCCAGAGATGAGCCCAAAACCCTCCTGTGATGCCCCCCTCGACACCAGCAGCCTGCTCTGCCTGGTGTGCAGTGAGTGATGTAGGGATGGCTGGATCCAGAGACCCTCTCAGTTAAACTGCTGGATCCCCCCCTTTCACCTCTCCTCCCTGGGGCTGGATACCTGCTGGGGAGGAACTCCTTCATCTGGCAGAGCTCCTGCAGCTTCCTGTAGAGATCAAAGAGGCTCTCGGCCGTGGGCTTGGACATGCTGCTGTCCACCCTGTGCAGCTGCTCCTGCACGTGCTCTGCCACCTGCACGGGAGCAAGGGAGGGGACACAGTGAGGCCTGGCCAGGACACAGTGAGGGCCAGCTCAGGGCACTGCTGTTCTTCTGGGTGGCATTTCAGGAGATTTGTTGGGTCAAACAGTCCCACAGTCCCTCTGTGGGCACACAGGGAGAGGGGGAGTTTCTCCTGCTCCCCTTCCACGCTTCCAACAAGCAGTTGCCATCTGAAGGGTGGCCAAAAACCTCAGCCTGGCTTTAGACCTTAGTCCCCTGAGGGCAGAGCAGCCCAGGCTTGCTCACCAGGCTCTCCAGCTCCAGGTAGGCAATGGAGAAGATATTCAACTTCAGGTTGCTGCAGAGAGAAACGTGGAGTTGGGAGCCTGCCAACCCCAGCCCAGCTAAGCCAGCCCAGCTAAGCCAGGCAGGCCATGTTCTGGGTGAGGACAGCACAGATCTGAGGAGCAGAGATGGGACCAAAGATCCCACCCTGGAGCCCAAGGATCAAGGAATGAGGTACCCAAGTGCTCTGTCACTCTTGATCCCAGGGAAGGAGATGGGGCTGAGATCAAGCACTGAAACCTACGTGATGAACAGTTTATTCCAGATCTTTTGGCACTGCTTGAGATCTTCTATCACCTCCAGGAGGAGCTTGGACAAGGCTTTGCTATTCTCCTCTATGCTCTGCAAAGGAAAGAACAGCTGGTTTTGATGCTCAGACATTTTGAGGTGACTTTATCATGTCAGAGGGACAGAGATGGGAACTGACCTTCACCATGGGCTTGAGGTGCTGCTTCTGCATGTGAAACCACTCTGCTGTGCCTGACTGCAAGAGAGGAGTCCTGGTGGGATGGCAGGGAAGCAGGAGGAGCACAGCCAGCTCTGCCACCCCCTTCACTCTCCCTGTCCCCTGGGTGAGGTGAGAACCTGAGCTGGGAACCACAGGCTGGGCCACCAGGTTGAAGGGGTCATCCATGTGGATCCATGTGATCCAGGAGGATTTGCTGAGCTGTGGGCATTGGGCAGGGGATGGAAGGAAAGGGAGACCCCCAGGGCCCACCTGCAGGGGTTGGGGTGGGTGAGACCCCCAGTACCTTCAGAGCTGTGGAGACCATCTGGGGCAGGTCAGGGCTGGGTGTGCACAGCTCATGGAAAGCTTTGGTTTTGCACATCTGGACAAGGACCCTGCAAAGTGAGAACCTCAAGTGAAACCCAGCAGCTGCCACCAGAAACAAACACCTGAGAGACCCTGCCCAAAGAGCCTCCCCCCAGCAGCATTCCCCCCAGGTGAGGGATGGGACAGCCACAGCAGCCCAGATGGGGCAGGAAGGGCTCACTCAGAGTTTGCTCAAGCTCAGGGGTTTGTCCATCACAGGGGCCAAGCCCCAGGACCCCATTTGCAGCTGGCACCAGTGACCACTCACCGCAGCAGGGACTGGAGCCTGTCCCTGGACCTGGGGACAGACAGGGGGAAGATGATGCGGAACCTACGGATGAGGGAGACCCCGTAGGTCAGCAGGGACTGGAAGGACTCGGCCAGCTCTGCTTTCTGGGGAGAAGAAAGGAAACATGCACTGTCCTCCTCAGATGCTGGCAGGACCACAGCACCACAGTGGAGGGAGCTGGTGCTCCCATTCCTTTCCAGCCTGCTCCAGGGATGGGAAAGAAACAACTCCTGATGTGTCTGGTGGCTTCTCCCTGGAGGGACTGAACTGAGCTTTGTGCCTAAACCTCATTGCTGTGCATGGAAAATGCAGTGTCTCAGCAGGGTGCAGGGATGCTCTGGGAAAACAGGCTGGGAGAAGCAGAAACTGGGTCATAGTTAAGTTTTGCAGGGGCTGTGATGGCAGGGATGGGGCAGAGGGTGTCAGTGCACAGGGTAAGGGGTTCCCTACAGAGAGGGGGGACAAACCACTGGGAAATGCCCTCCAGACACCCTGGCAGCCCTGTACCCCACAATGTCCTGCCCTTCCTGGAACAGGGGAGTGAAACAGCCCCGGGGCAGCTGGAGGAGGGCTCAATGCCTGGAGCACCCGTCCCTGACCTGGCCCCTCACCTGCTCCGGCCTCAGGCGCTCCTGCACCCAGCGGTACTCGATGCTGGTGATCTGGTGCAGGAGGCAGCTGCTGTTGAACTCCAGGCTCTGGTAGAGCTTGCTGTAGGCCAGCCACTGCCTGGGGAGGGGGAAGGGCTGGGCTGAGCCCCCGGGGCTGGGGGGCACCCAGGAGCCAGCCACAGGCACAGCTGGGGCAGTCACAGGTGTGCTGGGGACAACACCTGAGCCCGTGGGACAGACCAGCTGTGGCCAGGGGCTCCCAGGAAGGTCCCAGGTGCTGTACTGGGGTGTTCTGGGGGTGGGGGACTCACGCCATGTCCTGGTGGAAGTCAGACAGGTCCTTCTGTGTGGCGTGCAGGTACAGCACAGTGCTGGCATGGCTGCTCAGCTCCCCGTCCCAGGAGGTGCTGCCAGCCTGCCAGGAGGGAAAGGGGAGGGAATGTGTCCTGGAGCAATACAGGATCAGCAAGGAGGGGGACAGGCACCACGGGGTGTCTGCAGGAGTGGGGAGGATGCCAGGCATCATCCTGACCCTCATTCCCATCACACAGTGTGGGGGTGTGGGCTGCAGAGGAGCCTCCCCCAGCCCTGCTGGAGGCTGCTCCTGCTGCTGGCAGCAGCTCTGCTGGTACCTGGTGCTGGAGGATCTCGTGGGACACCAGCTGCTGCAGGAGGTGGCGATGGACGGTGTAGCTGGGCTGTGTCCGGCTGCTCGTGGTGGCCCTCTGGAAGAGACAAGGCAGACAGAGCCATCAGGGACACTGCCACAGCAGGGACACAGGGCCCAGGAAGCAGGGCTGGGGAGCCAGGGGCTGCAGGAGCACCAGGAGCAGGGTCTGCTGCTGGCTCAGAGCTCAGGGGAGGCTGCAGCACCTGCAGACCCTGGTGCTGGCACCCAGACGAGCCCCAGGGGACAGGCAGCTGTCCCATCCTGCCAGGACAACGGGAAAGGACCCCCTCCACATCCCATTATCCCATCCCACCCCATCCCACCCCATCCCATCCCACCCCACCCTACCCCATCCCATCCCACCCCATCCCATCCCATCCCATCCCATCCCATCCCATCCCATCCCATCCCATCCCATCCCATCCCATCCCATCCCATCCCATCCCATCCCATCCCATCCCATTATCCCATTATCCCATTATCCCATTATCCCATCCCATCCCACCTTCTTGTGGGTCAGCAGGAACTGCAGGTGGCAGTGTCCCCGCTCAGGGTACGTCTCTGTCCGTGGCTCCAGCTGGTACCACTGGTCATTCCAGCAGTGCAGGTCCTGCAGGCACAGAGGGACAAGAGGGAAGCCCTGGGCACCCTTCCCAGGAGAAGGATCTCGTTCAGAGACCAGGGGATCTTCATCCCGCTGCCTTCAGGGGCAGGAAGATTCTGAATTGGGATAAAACACGGGGTGTGCAGTGACCCAGTGTGCTGGGATGATGTGGCACAGGGAGGGACCCGGCAGAGTTTGTGGCTCTGGGGAGGAGGGGAGGCACCCTCACCTTGAGGCGAACGACCACATTCCCCAGGAAATCATCCTGCCCTTTGTCTTTGCGAGCGTCCTTAAAGATCCTGAAAGGCACAAAGAGCAGAGGCTGGGAAGGGGTCCTGCAGCCGGGACCGGGGTGACACAGACCTGCTGCGCTCCCTCCCTGCGATTTTTAGAATCCAGGAGGTGAACGAGGGTTTCCCAGCCCCTCTTTCCCCAGCACCAACCTTTTGAGGCCGTGCAGGTCCGACAGCTCCCCCAGCTTGTGCCGCATCGACTCCACCACGTCCGAGTCCCTGCGAGGCAAAACCCGCCGGGGGAGAGGGGCAGATCCCGGGGGTGGAAACAGAGCAGGGAGTGCCAGTGATGGTGGAGAAGGGAAAGTACAGGAGCAGGGAGTGTTAGGGCTGAGGGCACCCCCAAACCCAGCCCAAATCTGAGAGCATGAGGCTTCTCTCCATGAATTAAACCAGGGTTTAGGACCTGGGCACAGCCAGCCTGCTGCTGGTCACATCTGCACTGAGCACTGCTCCACAGAAAGCGATGGGCAAAGGGGTTCCCAGCTGCCTTCTGGGCCTTTAAAGAAGCTGCAGATTGAATCTGGGGAGGCAGAGCCCCTGGGGCAGGGTGCTGGGGTCACTCACCACATTTCCAGGTGGAAACTGGCTGTCTCCACGTCTTTAAACTCCCTGCAAGGCACCAGGGGATGCTGTTACTCATTAAAATACGAGTGGTGAGCCCCACCCAAGCCAGGAGCCCTGGGCACAGCCGGGTGCCCCGGGAGCAGAGCCAGGGCTGGGGGTGCATTACAGGATGAAGGTCTCGTTCCACACGGGGCTCAGGGTCTGGTTCATCACTTGGGTGCGGTGGATTTGGTCTTCAGGGATGAGGTCCTTGACCACAGCCTTGATCCTCTTCCTGTGCTCGGGGTGGGCTGGCTCCTGGCTCCTGGCCTCGATGCCCAGCAGGCAGTAGGGGTCACTGAGCCCTGCCAGGGTGGGGGTGTGGGAATTCCACTGGGAGCAGCAGCTGCCCCTCTTCCCACGGGACACCCGCCCTTCTCCACTCACCACTGACATCTTTACCCAAAATCCCCTTGGCTTCCTTCACAGTGGCTTTCAGGCAGTAGATGGGGCTCTGGAAAAATGGAAAAACAGCGATTAATGTGCAGGGTCACCAACCCTGTGAGGAAGGATGGGGCTGGAGCAGGAACCATCAGCTCCCACTCAAGCAGTGACACCCCCAGGGCACCCCAAATCCCGGTGCCAGGGGCTCAGGGGCACTGCAGCCCCCAGCTCCACCCCACTGCACACTGGGGACACTGTACCTCCAGCTCCATGACCTGCTGCATGATGGCACTGTGCTCCTCCGGGTCCATGCCAAAAGCCTGTGTGGATAATGGGGCTGGTGATGGATGCTGCCCCATTAACAGGGGCTGGAGAGCACCAGGGGCTTCCCTCTGCTCCCTGGGAGCAGCCCAAGGGACAGGAGAGTGGCAGAGGCCAGCAGGAAGGCTGGGGAGCAGCTGAAAGCTCTTGAGGGAGAGCTTCTTCCCACCACCCCAGCCTAAGATAAACACTTCTCCCCAGGGCTATTCCCCAGCACAGGATGCTCCCAGCCCTCCAGCTGGATGCTGCTGCTGCATCTTTCACAGTGCTTGTGAAAAGCTCCCTCTGAGTCACCCTGTAGGGGGCCAGAGGAATGAGTACTGGCTCAAAAAAAACCAGAGAGAAATTGTCTGTGGGGGATCAGGGCAAGTTCTGCATAAGTGGGACGGGGCACTTCCACATCCTGGCCCCTGGAGCCTCTGGTCCAGTCCAAGCCTCTGGCACATGGAAAGCCCAACCTTATTCAACATTAATATTCCCAAGTTTGCAAGTAAAAGTTTGTTATCCAACCTCCTGTGAACCACCAGAGTAAATCACAGCCCCTTTAAAAACTCACTGGGTGAGCTTGGGGCAGAGAGACCCCCCCACGCCCTGTGCTGGGAGGATGGACAGGGCAGGGACAGCTCCGGGACACACCTTCTGCACGTAGCGATAGAGCTCCTGGCAGTCCCCGACGTGCTGCGGCTCGGGCTTGCCCAGGCGGTGCAGGATGGTGTACAGAACCTCCTCGTAGAGCAGGGCCAGCTGCGGGGACAGGGCTGTCACCTCGCGGGGACAGCAGCTCCGTGCAGGATTCCCCTCCAGCTGTCCCCGTGCCCCGGGGCTGAGCCGTGTCCCGAGCGCTGCCACCCCTGCAGGGCCACCAGGGCCACCAGGGCCACCAGGGCCACACTCCTACCTCCTCCCTGGAGAACCGGTGCGACAGATCCATCTGCGGACAGGAGAGAGGAGAAGTGCTGCTGTGACAAGGTTACGGAGCAGGGAAAGGATACAGCAACAAGACACTTTCTTGCACGGTGAAAGAACAGTTTATAGTTGTAGAGTTATATACAATTATCTACAGTTATATATATATATACAGTTATATACAGTTATACAGCTATATAGAATTATCTACAGTTATATATATATACAGTTATATACAGTTATAGTTATACAGCTATATACTATTATCTACAGTTATATATATATATATATATACAGTTATATACAGTTATAGTTATACAGCTATATAGAATTATCTACAGTTATATATATACAGTTATATACAGTTATAGTTATACAGCTATATACTATTATCTACAGTTATATATATATATACAGTTATATACAGTTATAGTTATACAGCTATATGCAACTATCTACAGTTATATATATATATACACAGTTATATACAGTCATATACAGTTATAGTTATACAGTTATATATATATAGTTATATATATTTAAAGCTATGGTTTTAAATAAGACAGTTTGTGAAAAACAAGATACAGACATTCATTGCTTAGAGAGACACTTTTTTGCTTTCCTACTGATCTAGCAGGTGTTTATCTTTTGTTATAATTTTTTCTCTTGTGTTTACAGTAGAGAAAAGCTTTTAGCCTGGGAAAAATCCTGGCTGGAGCTGAGAAGGTTTCACGGCCTGAGAAAAAGACTCAGAACCTGAGAAAAGGCCTGGCTGAAATGTGCCCAGGGCTTCAGCAGTGTGCTCAGAGGAGCAGGGAGGCTTTTCCCACCAAGAGAATGGTGTGAGGGGGAAATGGTGGCCGGACAGGGCAGGGCAGCCAGGACAGGGAGGGATGTCCCCAAGGATGCTGTGACACCCCACAGACACCCCACGGCCAAGGGACAGCAGAAGGCAGCACGGGGGGCTCCACCCCCACCCCCATTAATCGAGGGTGGAACTGCAGCTTGGGGTGACCCAAGGAGGATTTAAAAGCCTCCACCCACCCCTCAGCCCCAGAACCACCCAGAGCAGCAGCTGCAGGCTGCAGAGCAGAGCAGCTGAGGGACAGGACACAGTGAGGAGCTCCAGGCTGGGCAGAGATGCCAAAAGCCACCAGGATTTGGTGCAGTGCTACAAATGTCTGGAAGCTGCAAGGGAGCACTGCTCACTCCTCTCCTGAAGGATGACAGCAGCAGCACTGAGCTTCCAAACAACACTGAAATCCAAGCAGTGACACCACCAGGGGAAGGGGAGCAGTGTCCCTGGGCCATCTGCTACTGGTCCTGGCACTGGAGCCTCTGGGAGTGCAAGGGGGTGACACCAGAAATGTGACAGAAGTTTTTAAATGAGTTTGGGCTTTTCTGGGCTGAGGGGTGTTTGCAGAGCCTGGTTCCAGCACCTGCCCATGCAGGGCTGGTGGGGATGGATGGATGGATGGATGGATGGATGGATGGATGGATGGACGGACACACAGACAAATCCTACCCGTGGGTCAGCCCAGGCCCCAAAGTGACCTCAGGAACCCCTAACAGAAAAAAACAAACCAACCCTGAGCTTGAACAGTAACATTTGCCTGTGGCAAATCTAGGGCTGGCATAATCCCCTGGCCATCTGGACTGAATTCAGCCCTTCCAGCCCAGCAAGTTTAACTCTTGTGCTGCTTCTCTCCCTTACTCTGCCTCCACATCCCTTCCTGTACCCACTGCTGGCTGCTGGGGGCTCTGGTGGCTCGGTAACCCCCTGTGAGAGGGGTTCTGTTGCACTCAGGAGGGTCCCAGCCTGCCCCTGCCCAGGTTCAAGCACCTTCTGCTGCTGCTGACACTGTCCTGTCCATGCCAAGCTTTAGCCCCATCCCAAATCTTTCAGCATCCCCACAGTCAGTGCTGCCCCATTGCAAGGTCACAAGTGCAAAGGGGACAGGAAAAGGACTTTATTTCTCTGCTGTTATTTATCAGCAGGGCAGAAGCATCTGCTCCTTGCCCAGCAGTGGGGCAGCACAGGGGGCAGGGGGAGGAATCCCTGCTGGTTTTGGGGACAGGTTCCTGCTGCCCCATCCTGCCTCAGATCTGCTCTGTGCACACGGGACTGATTAATCTAAGGCTGAGCTGAGCCACCAGGACGTGTTTACTGCTGCTAATCCTCATGCCAAGAGCCCAGCTCAAACCCAGGAGTGTTGCTTAAACCCAGGTCTGGAAACAGCAGCAGCAGCAGCCCAGCAGCTGCAGGGGGGGAGGCAGCAGGCCAGGGGCACTTGGAGGGAGGAGAAATCCCTGAGTGGGGACACCAGCAGGACAGACCATCCCAGGAGTGAATCCAGCACAGACATCCCAGGGCAGGGCAGGACAGACATCCCAGGGCAGGACAGACCATCCCAAGACAGAATAGCCCATCCCATCAACAGCCCATCAACAGCTGTATCCAGCAGAGCCCATCCCAGGAACACAGGACAGACATCCCAGGGCAGGGCAAACATCCCAGGAGTGGATCCAGCACAGATCATCCCAGGAGTGCAGGACAGACATCCCAGGAGTGCAGGACAGACATCCCAGGGCAGGACAGACCATCCCAAGAGTGGATCCAGGACAGACCATCCCGGGGTGGATCCAGCACAGCCCACCCCAGGAGTGCACACGGGCACGGTGCCCCGGTGCTCTGGGCAGAGCTGGGGGTCCCATCTCACAGGGACAGACCCAGAGGAAGTCAGTGGGGTTGGGATGGCCTAGAGCAGGGTTTGGGGGAGCTGCCAGCAGCAGGGAGCCCAGAGGGCTGGGAGGGGCAGGGAAGCTCAGTGGGGGCACAGAGCTGCAGCTGACCCCGTGCTCACCCTGGGGTGCCCATTTACACGGGCACAGTATCCCCATCTCTCAGTCACACCCATCCATGGTCCCTTCTCTGCCATTTCCAGCCCCCAGCACTGCCCCCAGGTCCCCTGGGCACAGCACCCTGACCCTGCCTGTGCCATCACACCCAACTCTGTCCCCAGCCCCCTGAGCCCGAAGCCACCTACCTCGGGGCTCTCCTCCCCGGGGAGGGTCCCTGGGGGGCTCTCAGCAGCAGGATCCATCTCGGGGGGAGCTGAGCTCTGCCTGGAGCTGCAGCCTCCCCCCTGCTCAGAGGAGGAAACCACAGCCCTTATCAGAGCGTGGCCATGTCAGCAGGGCGGAAACGCGCTCGGGGCTCCTGCAGAGCGCCCCAAAGCTGCTCCCTGCACCCACGGGCACTCAGGAGCCTGCCACACCCAGCCCCTGTGCCCCCTGTGAGCAAGGAATAGGGAACAACTGGGAGAAACTGCTGAGAAGGAAAAGCCCAGCAGGGGAAGGGGATGATGGAGAGGATTAGTGGAGGATCTGGGCTCTGTGTCTTTGGGATCTTTGCCCTGAGAGCACAGGCAGGCACCTTGCACAGAGCAGGATCTTCAGCCCTGGGGGATGCAGGGGATTTGAAACCCCATGCAAAAGCTGCAGGGTGAGAAATTCTTGCAACACTCAGGACAGTTGCACAAGGTTGGGCTGAGAACAGTGAAGAGCCAAGAACAGCACTGAGAAAAGGTCTGTGACCTTTTCTCCAAAAGGGCTCTCCAGAAAGAGCTGGTTACTGAGAAAAAAAAGCAGAAAGAAATGACGTTGAAAACTTGTTCTTTACCATCATTTCATTCTTGTAAACACTTTATCTGACTGCAGCTGCCGGGCAGTTTCCCCTCCCCCGGCAGATCCCTATCAGGATGCTCTCACTGATAACAGAACACTGATAACTGGGAGGGGGAAGGCTGGGCTGGGCAGCAGGAGCTGGCCAGGGGAAGAGCCAGGCTGCTCCTGGGTGTGTTTGTGTGTGCAGGCACAGCTGAGAGCAGCCTGGGCTTTGGAGGAGCTGTTGAGCTGCACAAGCATTTCCCACGTTCTGGGGAAGGACACAGCCCGTGCTCAGTGCCACTGCTGGGGTTTGGTGTCACTGCTGGGGAGCCACAGGGCAGTGACTCCCCAAGGGGAGGTTTTGCCTTCCCCACACCTTTCAGGCCCCTGGATGGTCCAAAAGCCATAAAAAAAGATGTAAAAAGATGCACACTGTGATCAGTGGGATTTGTGCTGAACCCAAACAGGAAACCATGACCATGGAAACTGCACTGCAAAGTTTGTCTCCTTCACACCAGTGGAGGAATCAGAGCCCATCAGCACAGAGCCCCACAGCATGCTGGCTCCAAGCAGGGCTGCAGGAGGATGCTGGCAGCACCCCTGTGAGAGGGGAAGGCAGCCAGTCCCTTCCAGCCTTGCACTCATCCAATCCTTTAATTGAGGCAGGTTGCACTGTTTTAATTGCTTTAAGAGGGACAGAACCTCCCTTTGCCCTGGGGACCCTGTAAGAGCAGGTTATAATGGCAGAAGAGGCTCCTTGAAGTTGTGGGACCAGGAGATGGAAAAAGAGCTGGGAGCAGAGGGGTTGATATGGGGGCAGATTTTCTTTACCCAGGTCAGCCAGCATAGGACTGGGGCCAGGAGGGGCTGCAAAGCATAAAAACTGTGCAGTATTTACTCCTGAATTTCCAGGAGTAGGGGAATGCCAAGATAATCTACAGAAAAAAACCCTAGAGATACAGTTAGACACCAAAAAGCTGAAATGCACTCCTGAGGTTTTTCAGCCTTGCTCCCTGAGGTCTGAAAAAAGCTGCTTGTTGCACTTCTGCTCCTTCCCCTGTCAGGAGGGCTCTGTCAGGAATTGGGTGCCCCAATAGAACTGGGCTTCAGACCCCTTCTTGTGCACTCCCCAGTTTGGCACTGGAGCCACACTTGGTGAGGATGCCTGTTCCCTTTGCTGTCAGAGGTGCTTTCCCAGCCCTGCCAGCCTCAGCTTTTTCCAGCCTTTTTCCATTGGCTCACCTTGGGCAAACAGCTTAAAAGCATCTCCTCCCTCACTGCTGGAGAAGCCAGTCCCTATCCCATGACATGCACAAATGCAGTTTATTGATCTGGGACATCAGCTCTGTGCTCCTTGCAAAATACTGTTAGTGGGAACTAGGGAAAAGTGCACGATGGCCTCTGGAAACCATTGCTGCTTTTAGCTTTGATTGCAAAAGCAAAATCTGGCCCAGCAAAGTGCAACCCAGAGGTAAATGCAGGACATGGACTCAGTATCCTTGAGCTGCTCACACTTTTCACTGCTCCTTGCCAACAAAAAATAACAGCAATCAGGATGTCTCTTACCTCAACCAGCACAGAGAGAACAGCTGAAAGCCTTTACTCAATCCTCAAATCCACTTCTCTCCTCCTTGTAACACTGGAGAAATAAAATCCACCCATAACTATTGCTAAACATCAGCAGAGACCCTCCAGCCAGGAGCTGGTGGCAGGGCTGGGGCTGTGCAGGCTTTAGAAAGCAAAAGTTCAGCTGCAGTCTGGAAGTGTCTGTTTCAAAGCACTTTCCCCAGCAGTTCCCAGCTGGCCACTGCACTGGTTTGGAAATGCCCAGGCACAGCCCAGCAGGGTGGCAGCACAGCTCCCATCCTTGGGAAGGACTTTGTGCAGGGATCACATGGATTTGAGTCTCTGTGTGTGCCATGGGGGAGCTCTTCAGTGAGCAGGTCTCAAAAGCAGCAAATATCCTTTTTCCCCCTGGCTTTTACCAGCAGCCACCTGTTCCACAAAATACCAGTGACAAAAATCACTGAGCTCCAGTATTTGCACCTCAAATTACTCCTTGTCCAGGAAACAATGAGAGGAACCCTAAAAGCAGCTCCAGAATGAGCAAGGATTTCTGGTTAGCAGAGACAATCCTAATAAACTCTGTTCCCCACACTGGCAGACAACTAGCAAAACATCCCAGACATCCAAGGCAGGACTTCCCAAAGGGAGTGGTTAGTATTCCCCAAAATAGCCCCTGCTTCCCATGCTGTCAGTATGCCTCCCAAAATAACCAACATACATATGCACAATATGGATTGAAGCCTTACATTCCTTTCAAAAACAAGTCATTCTAAAGGAAAACCCTTTATACCTGTCCCCAACATAAATAAATCCACAGTTCACTTGTGAAGGGGGTTATAGGTGCTGCTGAGAAAACAGAGAACAAGCATCATCACCTTCTTTATAGAAAATCACCTTCTCCTAAAGCAGAACCTGCTAGGAAAGGCCCCTACACAGCATTGATAGGAATTATCTCCTACCTCTTGTCCTGGTCCTGAAGCCGCAGCCTGGCCTCACTCTTATCTCTCGGATGGAAATGGGCAAATAGTCAAAAACCTGATTTCAACATGTCCCTCCCTCACTTCTGCTTTTAAACACGGGGTCTGATGACTCTGCAGAAGCCAGTGGAGCCTGCCAGGCATTGGCACAGGGGACAGAGCAGGCACCAGGCAGGGGCACAAAGGTGGTTTCAGAGTGAGATATCCCTGCTCCCCTCTTTGGGGCTGCCCAGGTGAGGTGTCCCCCTGGGAGCCACTGTGCTGTGGGGCCAGTGACTCCATACCCAGGAGGGATGTCAGTGATCCCCCTCCCTGTGCCCTGTGGGACCACCAGTAACTCCAGCCCTGACCCCCCATCTCTCCCGAGCACTTTGGGGGCACCTCACAGAAGATGGTGGCAGCTGGGAAGGAAGTGGGGAACACAAGTCTCCCACCACATTTGGGACATCTTAGAAGGATGTCAAGGCAAACCCCATCCCTCTGGGAGGAGCAAAGGGGACTTCCAGCCACCCACCCAGGACAGGGCAGCTGTGAAAGCTCTGTTCACCCTGGGAGCCCTGTGCAGGAGCAGAGGTTTGGCACAAGAGCTGCCAGCTCCATGGCAGGGACGTGCAAGGATGACTCTGAGAAGTCACAGACTTCATGTGAAGACCTGGATGTCCCTCATTTGCCCCACAGCAACCACTGTGACCACTTTAAAATGTTTTCACCATCACTGTCATGTGCTGTCTTCCACTTCCCTTTCCCAGTGAGATAATTCCATTTCAGACACTGGATTTATCATCCCCTCACTGCAGGGACAGAGAATGGGGTATACAGATTTCAAAAGCCAATTTGTTTGCTGGTTTGGGGGCTGAGTTGAGAGCAGCAGGACCTACAGCACGTGTCTGAGCTGAGGAGGGACCTGGGGGATGCTTGTGAAGGTGGAAGAACCCAGGGCTGACACCCAGGTACCTCCAGGCCCCCATGGTGCCCATTAACCAGGTTATTCTGGAGCAGATGAAAAATTACTGACCAGCTCCAGCACAGAGCATTCTCCCCATGGCTTTCCCACCAACAATTCTCCCCACACACTTGCCAGAGCCCCTGAGAAGCCCAACAGGAGACAAATGCTTGGGTGATGGGAGGAGGCTGCAGGACAACCCCTCCCACCGCCCCCACATTCCAGAGGGACACGCCAAAACATGGAATATTATTGCAGTCAGTCTGTGCCACGGGAAGAGCCAGTGTCCCAGCCAGAGCCCAGCCCTCACAGAGCAAAGGACATGGAAAAGGAGGAGGAGGAGACACAACTTGAGCAGGGGAAAGGAAAAGTTTAGAAAGAGGATTTGCTGAGCTGAGCTCATAAATGGAGCCAAGCTGGTACCTTCTGTTCCAGCATCCTGCAGGAACGGCAGGGAGGGATCCTGCTGCAGCCGTACCTGAGCTGTGAGATCCAGCAGCTCTGAGCCCTGCTCTGCTCCCCGAGCCCTGGGCACTCCATGTCCCGCCGGGGCCTCTCCAGTGGCACAGGGCCAGCCCTCGGGCAAGGAGGGGGCTGAAATACTGGTTCCAGTCTCCTGGAGCTGACTCACTCCAGGGAGCAGACAGGTGAGTAACACCTGCTGTGGCTGCAGAGAGAGCCTGGACTGAAATGAAGATCCCTGCCCTGCACATCTCAGCGTTCTGTCCCCACCCACAAACCTCACATTTGTCCCTCGGGCTTTTCTGTGCAGCTTTAACCTGAAACTCCTCCTGATCACAGCCTGCCTTGGCAAAACTCACCTCCAACACACCCCTGGCAGCTCTTTACAGGTGCTGGTGCCTGTGCTGCCACAGGAGCTGCTCACTGGCAAGGGCTGGCTCTGCTCCTGGGTGCTGTGGGAGCAGTTGGATCCAAACCTCACCCCACACCTCCTGCCCCCTCCAGCAGTGCTTGCAAAGGGAGACAGAGCTGTGAGCCAGAGTTGATAAATCATCATGTGGCAGAGGCAGCTGGACCATCTACAGCTCTGAGAGTGGTGGGAATTCCTCATGCTCTCCAAAGGAAGGCACACACAGGATGGGGAGGTGCTGGCCAGCTGGGCTTAACTCCATTTCCTACAACTTCTTAGTGCATCCCCCCAGCCAGAAAATTAATGCATGAAGCTGGAGCACTTGAGGTAAAACCTGGGCAGAATGGTGTGGAGGAAAAGGACTCATTTTCTTCCATTGTCTGGAGGCAATGCCAGGCAAGCACACACAGGATGGGGCAATCCTTCCAGGGTAAGGATCCTTAATCCCTAAGGATGGGGCAATCCTTCCAGAGTAAAGACCTTCCCCAGCCCCCAAGGGCAGCAGCAGGATTTCAGGGCTGACAGTAGGAAATCTGTCAGCAGCACCTGTGGTTCCTGCAGCAACACTTCTTTGCACAAGGTCTCAAAGCACTTTGGAAATACCCAGTTGCCCCACACTCTCCAGAGGAGGGAAGCAGCTGCATTTCCCAGCATCAGGGGCAGGGAGGGACTTCTCAAGTGAAGAGCCAAAGAAACAGAACTGTAGGTGGTGGAAAAATCTGCCTCTGCCAAGGGATCAACACTAATTGTTCCCTGTGCCTCCTCTTTTCCTTCAGCAGTATAACACCATCCAGCTACTGGAATTTAATGGTACCAGTCTGGCTGTCACATGGCAGCTCCTGCTGCACAGCCAGTTAATCATTGAGGCAGGGGCCAGACCTGGAGACGTGTCAATGCACAACATTTCTTCCTGCCCTACTCCCACCCTGCTTCCAGAGCAGCAGCAGACTTCAAATTGCACTTCCCTGCTTTAATATTTAAAACCTGCGTGGGCAGCAGGACTGGTGACCCTTCCACCCTCCCTGAGCCCTTTCCCCAGCAGAGAGCAGCTCCCAGTTTCCATCAGGGGGATGGCAGGGAGTGCTGAGTACCAAAGCCAAATTTTGGGGTTTTGGCAGGGATTTTCACCAGCACCCAAAAATCTGGATTCATGCTGGCCCACTCAGCTCAATACCTGCCTGACTGTATAACCTGCCTCTTGGCCCCACTTTGCTTTCAGCATTCCCAAAATGTGCTTCACTTTCCAGAAGCACACTCCAAACACATCGAGACCACACCCAACCTCTTTTCTTGGCTTGCTCCTCCTCCCCTCCCCACAGACCGTGCTCAGCTCCAGCCTGGGGGAATGGGAACATTCCCCTCAAACCACTGTGGAAAGCCCACAGCTTCAACTCCAGATTTAGCCCAGACACCCGTGCTAAGGAATATTTCATTTATTCCATCCTGACTCATCCTTTGAGTGCATTTCCCTTTTGCCAGACAGAAACCTCATGGTGTCTCTGGAGGTCTTGCCACTTCTCCACTCTAAGGGAAGTGACTCAGCTTGAGCCATGGAGCTGAGTTCCCATGGGAGCACATATCTAAATATTTCTCTCTCAAGCACACTTAGTTGAGTAAAGGTTTTAAAAGAACCTCATGGATTTGTTCTGATTGTTGGCCTAAGAGCTGCACAGGGAATGGGGCTGGGCAAGAGCTCTGGAAAGTTCATGCAATCTGTGTTTTCTAGGATTCTGTCTCAGAGCACAGGTAACTGGGAATGAGCCAGAACAGAAAGGTTTCAGCACCATCTTACAGTTGGACAGATGTGACTGAGGAAACCTTGATTTGAAGTAATTTAATTCACAAATCAGGATTTATTCAGCTCCTACTGGACTGTAAAATTTTATCTCAATGCTTTCCTCCTTCAGCCACCTTTTCTACAGAAAACAAACCCAAGTGGCTCAGCCAGGTTTGAAATGCAGTCAAACAGCCACGTGGGAGGATGTGGGAGACAAAAGGGGTGTAAAAATGAGCAGAATCTGGAAGATGTCCCTGTTGGCTGGTCAGGGAATTCAAGAGAATGGAGGCAGCCACACTGGGAAGAGGAATGAAACCAAGCAAGGTTTGGATGATACCTGGAGAGCAGCTCCTGTTTACAGGTGTCAGTGTGAGCCAGGGGCACTGAGCAGGACCTGATCCCACGTGGAACACACCTGCCCTGCCCTGCCAAGTGAGACTGACACAGCTGGCTCAGCTCAGAGGGAGGAATGGCTCTGGCACTGCTGCTGGAGCACAACTCCTGGCTTTTCCAGGGACAGGAGCACAGGGGGAGCACACCTGAGTCATGGGCACAACCACCCAGGCACCTCAGCACACTTAGAGGGAAAAAAAAAGGATAAAATTGTGG